>NC_083292.1:10977700-11285200 GCF_963506605.1 Zootoca vivipara | reverse complement strand
GCAACCGCAACTTTACGTGGGAAATCTCCATGCACCCATCCTTTAGATTCAAAATTTGTTAGCCCACTTTGCAAATGTTGAATCTAAAGGATGGGTGCATGGAGATTTCCCATGTAAA
The DNA here is from genome assembly GCF_963506605.1 of Zootoca vivipara. Classification (NCBI taxonomy): domain Eukaryota; kingdom Metazoa; phylum Chordata; class Lepidosauria; order Squamata; family Lacertidae; genus Zootoca; species Zootoca vivipara. Next base: position 11,285,082 of record NC_083292.1, on the reverse strand, counting down.
GTTGGTGGTAGTGTTAGAACTCAAAACCACAGGGTTCATTTGGAAGGGACCAATCATTACCATCATTAGGATGTAGACATACAAACATACATACCCTTCAACATTTCTCCGAATTTAAGCAGAGGCTTGACAGGCATATGTCAAGAATGCTTTGATGGTGTTTCCTGCTTGGCAGGGGGTTGGACTGGATGGCCCTTGTGGTCTTTTCCAACCCTATGATTCTATGACTCCCCACTATTCATGCATCGCTTCCCTTCTCTTAATTTCCTCTAATCTTGCTTTGATTTAACTACCATTTCTTATATCTTTGTTGGTTACCAGAATTAAGCATAGCTGAATGCCCTGCTGTTTTTGGCCAGCCAGCCTTTGCTTCATTGTGGTGTGTGTGTGTGTGTGTGTGTGTGTGTGTGTGTGTGTGTGTGTGTGTGTGTGTTTGTGTTTATAAGGAATTAGCATTGCCGGTGCAGCAGTGTGAAGAATGAAATAGCTTCTGTGGGAGTTTGGGAGGCTTGAGGCGGCAGTCATGCCAGGTGAGCTGCAGCTATGCAGATAAGAAACCCACCTTGAAATCCCTTGCTATGCTCTCCTGGCAGTTAACCTCTGGCTTCTCCAAGGCCATTCACTGTAGTTGCAATTAGGCTTGTGGGTTGAGGTGCCTGGTGGGGCCTCCCCAAAGCCAAGCTGGATGTCAGGACCATACCTGCCAAGTTCCTGACGGAAAAATAAGGGATTGGACCGGAAGTAGCAGACCGGAAGTAGTGCTGCCGCCATTTTGGAACTGGGCGGAGCATGCTCAGAAGCAACTTTTGATGCTGCTCTGGCCAGTTCCAAAATGGCCGTCACACCAGAACAAACCGGGGGAAAACAAAAAAAAATCCGTTTTTTTCGGCTGGGAACAGCTGGAAAAACGGGGGTTTCCCGGGGAATACGGGAGACTTGGCAGCTATGGTCAGGACTTGCTGGCTGGGGCTGATGGGAGATGCAGCCCAAAACATCTGGTGGGCACTGAGTTGGCGGCGGCTGAGTGGAACAATACAAGCAATTGATAAGATTTGCTCTCCCACTAAAGTTATCCCTCCAGAGTGAACTGAGAAAGCTCTTCGAAGGAGGGTACAGGTTGAAAAATAATGTCCGAATGCTCCTGTCTCCACATCAAAATTCCTAGTTGGTTGAGGAAGCATGTTAACCAAAACAAAGCTTCCTTTCTCTGTACAGCCAGCCAGCCTTTTGAAGTTTGCTCTGCCAAATGAGTGGGAGAAATCAGGTTTTAACAGGCAGTCACTTGTGACATTTCCTGGAGGAAAGGAGGTTGGAGAGAGAGAGAGAGAGAGAGAGAGAGAGAGAGAGAGAGAGAGAGAGAGAGAGAGAGAGAGGAGAGAAACACTGTGCTGAAGGGTGCCGAAGCCACAGACTAAAATAAACAGAACATGGGACTGCATTTAGTAAATACAGTTGCTAGAAAACTTCCAGGTGGGGGAGGAAAGAAAAATCCAATTTGGTGCCTGGAAGGAGGGTTTATTGTGTGCCCATGTTAGTTTATTTGTTTTTGTGTTTATATCTCATCTTTTCATCAAGGACCTAGAAGTGGAATAATCGTTTTCACTTCTTCCCTATTTTTTATCCTCACAATAACCCTGTGAGGTAGGTTAGACTGCAAGGTCGCCCAGTGAGCTTCATTTCTGAGTTGGGATTTGAACCTTGGTCTTCCAGGTCCTAGTTCAGTACCCTAACCGCTATGCAACACTGTCTGCCTACCCTACCTCAGACTATGGAGCTAACCTCTGCCGCAAGCCCAGAGATCTAGGAGTTGTTGACATCCTCTATCTCCTAGTTCAGAGGACGAACAACATCCTGGGCAAGGGAGACCAACCCGACCCTTTCCATTGGCCAGTAAAGGAACAACTGCAGGAAGTTTACTTCCATGATCCTTTTGTTGAGGTCATCAGGATGCGCACATATTACATGTATGCTAAGGGAACTGCAATGGTTGATGATCAGGTGCCAGGTCTTGTTCAAAGTCTTGTTGTTAACATATAAAGTCCTGAACAGCTTGGGACCAGGTTACCCAAAAGACCGCTTGCTCCTGTAGAGAGAGGGACCTGTGAGATCCCTTAGCTCGGAAGTCAGCAAACTTTTTCAGCAGGAGGCCGTTCCACTGTCCTCAGACCTTGTGGGGGCCGGACTATATTTTGAGGGGCGGGGCGAGAGAACCAATTCCTATGGCCCACAAATAACCCAGAGATGCATTTTAAATAAAAGCACACATTCTACTCATGTAAAAATACGCTGATTCCCGGACCGTCCGCTGGCCGGATTGAGAAGGTGATTGGGCTGGATCTGGCCCCCGGGCCTTAGTTTGCCTACCCATGCCTTAGCTCGGGAAATTCCTCTCTTGGCACCTTGCCCTGCAGGGGTGTCGTAGGGCAGTGACCCCAAAACAGGCATAATATGCTTGTGTTGTACATTGTGTTTTTATTTTAATCGTATTGTTTGTTTTGATATGGTACACCCCCCAGAGATTTTTTTTTAATATTAAGCACTTTATAAATGCTTTCACATTGATAAATAAATACATAAATAAATAGCCTACCTGCATTCAGTTCAGAGAAGGAGCAGCTATAGGGAGTTTGCCACCCCTCCGTTCCACCCAGAAAGGACACTCTGCTCTAATTCCTACTTTCCTCTGAAGTCCTCATTCCTTTTTCCTTTTGTGAGCCTGCAGGCAGGGATTTATTTTCTTTTAATCTCCCTGCAACACTTAGAACATTTCAGGTGTGTACTTCTTGCTGCTTCTGCAGATTTTGTGCGTGTGCGTTTTGAGGTGGGGCAGGGGCTTGTGCTAGCAGGCAGAGAACATTAGAAATGGCCTTATGTTCCTATGTAAAAATACCTGTAAGACTAGCAGTATGCATGCATGTGCATAATTTAGGAACATTTGTAGCACCGAATGTGGTGTATTTCAGAGGTGAAATCGCCCACTTTTGTTTGTCTTTTGTCTTTGCACCAGCAGTAGCAGCAACAATCCTTTTGGCAGTCAGCAGTTGGTAGCTGTCATCCTCCTCCACCTCCCAGAATGCCCCCTCCCAACACAACAAGTCGCCATGACACTCAGAAAGGCATTTTGGGGACAAAATGGCAGGTTCCAGTCATTGCCCATTAAGAGGAACGATGCATAGGCTGTTTTATGTACACCTCCCACCCCTGAACTTTTACTTCTCCTTAAAAAATAATAATCACCAAATACCTTATAAAACCATTTTGCTTCCTTGTAAATGGGGTGGTTAAATGTGGGGCCCAGTTTGGTTTGGCAGTAGGTACTACACACCTGCTCAAAAGATGTATGGCTCAGCAATGATACTCCGGCAATTCAAATCTAGCCTTGCAAGCAATAGGAACAATAGGTGGCTGTTCAAAGGGATTAAAACCTTTCAGATTTCAAGGGGAAGAACCATTCAAGAAGTACAGTACTAGGAAAGCCTATTGTTTTTGTCTCTCAAAATAATCCGAAAGATGCTATAGGATCTTTCCAGGGGTGTTGATAACTGCAAATAAGCTTATTGCCAAAAACTGGAACTCATGGAGAAATCCAACCAAGAGGGAGAGGTTGCAGAAGGCTTAGCTTGCTAGGATCTTGCATAAAATGACTGCGATAATCCATGCTCGTGAAAGCAATTTAAGGGCAAGGCAAGTATTTGTTTGTGACTGGGAATTGTTTGTTTGTTTTTTGGAACAATGCATTTACTCAGCATAATGTCAAGGAACTGGCGATGTCATAGACTAGTGATTTGCAATTAACTTAATTGAAACTCCCTTTCGTTTCTGCTTTCAGAGACTTTTTCTTTTTGGCATTTCTGTGCAATTTGTAATAATATTATTAAGATTTGTTTAAAATGTTACCCGTTCTGTGGGCGTGGGAGGAAGGGAATCACATCATCTAGTTTGCATCACACAAGAACAATTTGTACCAAAGTATTTCAGGGAAACCCTTTGTTAATCAAAGCGTGTTACAGCTGGTCTACCAGGCATGGTAGGTAGATTCATACAACCAAGTGGCTTTGGCCCAAACTAGATGTGCAAGGCAATCACCTATGTGTTAACCAAAAGTTTATCCTGTTCACATATAAAGTGGGGTGGTGGTGGTGGAGAAGTCTGCTTTTTAAACAAAACAGAAGCTTGTTAAGCATTTTTCTCACTGCCAGTATTATTATTATTATCATTTTCAAAATCAAAAACATCCGCAAAGCTCCTAATTTCTTTTTAAGCTGCACACACATCAAGAGATAAGACAGCGCCTGGCTTTGGACTCACAATCAAACAGGCACGATACAAAAGGGAAAGGGAATGAGGAGGGGAGAGGAAAACAAGAATTGAAGCAGCTCTCTTTTCAATGGATAGCGCCAGGCTGGCCTCCCTCCCCATGCCATGATGTTCACGGCCAGAGGCAAGGAGGTGTAGCCTCCCAGTGACCCTTCCGCTCTTGGCTGCTGACAGAGGACAGAGGGTGCCTTTTTTGGTTTTGAAGTAATAGAACCAGGCCAGAGGAGAAATGCTTAAAAGTTATAAGGGGGCAGGTGAGGTATGGGGAGAGGGTTGGGTATTGCTTTCCTCCCCATGCACACCATTTTGTGTAAAAGTGCAACACCCCCCCCCCCTGCTTTATATGTGAATAGGGCAAAAACATTGCCCCACATGTCTAGATTTGACTTGTGGGCAAATCTAGAACACTAGCTCTTCACGGACTTCCTAAATGAAGGTTTAGAGCAGGCACCCCCAAACTGCGGCCCTCCAGATGTTTTGGCCTACAACTCCCATGATCCCTAGCCAACAGGAACAGTGGTCAGGGATGATGGGAATTGTAGTCCAAAATATCTGGAGGGCCGCAGTTTGGGGATGCCTGGTTTAGAGACTTAAAAACATACTTTATACCAGGCTTCACCAACCTGGTGCCCTCCAGATGTTCTGGGCTACAATTCCCATCAGCCAGATGGGCAAAAGGCACCTTATACAGAGACAAATATCTTCCCTCCCTGTGGTCCAGTTAATGTCTTCACTGTTTGGAAGCAACAGTGTTTTTGCACAACATCTAGTACCTGAGATCCTTTACAAATAAGTAAATAAATAAAACTGAAGATGTGAAGCATTGAACTCAATACCTTCAGCATGCAAAGTGTGCTCTGTGCTGCTCAGCTATAGTGGGCTTTTTGAAAAAGCTTTATTCTTGATTGCATTTTAAAGCAGGGATGGGGGTACCCATACCTTCCAGGTGTTGCTGGAGTCCTACTTCCATCAGTTGGGAGTATGGCCAGTGGCCACAAATGATGGGAGCTTTAGTCCATCAACATCTGGAGGGCTGCAGTTTCCCCATCCCTCATGCAGCCGAATGACATGACAGAGCTTTACCTGAGAATATACAGTATTCCTATCTTACCGTTTGCATTTAAGCTGGGAATTTCATTCACAACTGCTTATCTCAAAACTCCTGCAGCAGTTTCTTTTCTTTCCTCATAGCACAGTTTATACACTATAAAAAAAAATGGAAAGAGAATGAAATCCAGAAAACAAATTACAGAAGGAACAGTGATAGGGTGGAGACGAAAAACCTCTGGCGAATGCTTACGATGATTTAGTGTCCTTTCTTTAAACTTCAGTGAACTTCTTCAAATATGCAACTCTAGTAAATGAACAGATTTGTTTATGGTTGTAGGTTTCCTTCCATGATGGAGTTGGTGGCACTAATTTCCTATTGAAAAATAGCCTAATAATTTTCACTGGGTAATTTCACATTAGCTGCAGAGTCTAAAGAGGTAGGCCACCAGTTGTCGAAGGTTGACTTGCCAGGTCGTTTTGGGCAAATCATGAACACCTTTCCATCATAACGACATTAGACACGGGAAATGTTCAAGCAGTGGCCACAAAGGGAGAGCCGGGAGCACACTCTAAACATGCTCCCGATTCTTCCTTTGCAATTGCAGTTTGAACTCGCACATTTTTTATTTTGGCACCTTCTTCAGCCCCCTTGCGCGCGGTCAGAAAAAGAAGCCAAATTTAAAAAGCATGGAATTCAAGCCACAACTGCAGGAGAAGAATCAAGATTATTCTTGCATCTTGAAATCAAGCCAGGGTTGCACGGGGAAAAAGTTGAAACTGCAGCTGCCCATGATGGAGTTGCAACCAAGCATGAATGGACTGGATTTGCAGTGGTGTCCTGGCACACCTCAGCTAAGGAAGGCACATGTTTGATAGTTAAGTCTTTATTGATGAGGAGGCACTTAGATCAACTCTGAACGTGCTCTGAATGCACATGCACACGCATGTTTCTAGGCACTGTCCTCCACAGATCTGTGCCTTGCAGAGCAGTTGCAGCGACAGCAAGACCCCCCCGCCCCAGCTTATATACCCTCCCCTGATGGGTTGCGCTTCCACATCCTTTGAACCACACCAGCAAGGCTGAGGAGGGGGGGGTCTTGTCGTCTGAGCAACCCAGGACCTCCATACACGCTGCCCAGGCTTGCAGGAAAACAATGCATGAGGCAGCAGTTGCAAGTTACCACTCTCTGCAACCACAGCAGGCGCTGCGATTCTCCAGCGATTTGACTTCAAACTCCACTCTCTCTCGAGATGGACAGATGCCAAGAACAACTCCTACTTTTGCCTTTGGGGAATGCTGTATTAAAATGTATTCCGGTTGAGATGCTCTGGGGTGGGAGACACTGACAAGGCGAATCGTTCGGCAAACAAAGAATAATTCCAACCCCGCTTTTCTCTTTGTGTGCAGGTGCCCCTGGTTAACAAGAGCCGTCTCTCCAGCCATCCCTCTATACAATGGGCTCGTGTTCCTGTTTGTACTCGCAAACTTCAGCATGGCAACCTTCATGGACCCTGGGGTTTTCCCACGAGGTAAACCTGGACAGGATGAGGGCGGGTGGCTCGGGGGAAATATGGGCAGGAAGGAATGAAGGCAAACAAACAGATGCACCCTACAAAATGGCACAACCAGCTTTTACCCCCCACACACACACACTATTAATACCCCTAATAGGAAAATTAGTTATCTGATTATACAGCCTTAGTCTGCAGCGTGGAGTACTCCTGGTTCAGAGTTCTAGCCAGCCAGCTGTGCCCAGTTGCATCCTCTCTACGATCACCAGTCTTGTCCCCCCCCCCCGCCCTTGCCTCCTGCAACAGATACTCTGTGTTCTGTTGCTATTGAGCATGCGCAGTCCTCATTATATAATAATAATAACAATTTATTATTTATACCCCGCCCATCTGGCTGGGTTTCCCCAGCCACTCTGGGCGGCTTCCAACCGAATATTAAAAACAGTACAGCAGCAAACATTAAAACTGTGTGGGGTGGGTTTGCTTCCACTTAGGTTTCACCCACCACCACCCAAATTGTTGGACTTCTGTAACCTTTGGGGGTTCCTCTGAACATGTTGATACCTCCCTCCTGGATGGTGCAATTCTATAAACAAGTCATGTTCTATAAACAGAGAGTGAGTTTACTATTAGTAAATAGCAGGGACGGGTGGATGGGAGTTGTAATTCAATAACATCTAGAAGGGCACAGATTCACCATCTCTAGTATATTGGAATTGTTGTTGTTGTTGTTGTTGTTGTTGTTGTTGTTGTTGTTGTTGTTTAGATGTGTTAGTCGCCCGTATCCCAAATAGGATCGTTCATTGTTTATTTGCAATGGATTGCCGTTCTGAACAGCAATGAATGCTCTTGTCAGGTGTGTGTGTGTGTGTGTGTGTGTGTGTGTGTGTGTGTGTGTGTGTGTTTGCGTGCGTGTCTGGCTTCAACTCATGCAACATGTCAGCTTTTATCACCTTTGATGGGAGATGTGCTGGTAAACACTATGCAGATTCTTGTCTGGATAGCTTAGCCTCTTTCTTTTGAAGTGTCTGTCCTTTCAAGTCATGAAACTGGCAGCTTGTTCCCTCCTTCTCAGGAACCTTTCGTGCAATTGCTGCTGATGTTTGTTTCTCTGGGGTTTAGGCTTTATTCAGTGCCTTACCTCTGCTGAGATTTCCTAGTGATGCCAAGACGAGGGAAGTAAATTTATACTGCAGGTGGGAACTCCATGGAATATATATATTTTTAAGAGCAGAAAACACTGAATATATAAAATGGGATATGAGGAAGAAGGGTTCTGTTAGCCTAGCCTTCTCCCCTGATATTCTGATTTTTAATGTGCTGGGGTTTTTATTTATTTATTTGCAAGTAGAACATGAGGAGCCCCACCTACAGTTGGCCACTTCCACACCTTAGATTTAAAGCACATGACTTCCCCCCCCCCCAAAGAATCCTGGCAACCGAAGCACCCTTAACAAACCACATGATCCCAGGATTATTTGGGCGAAGCCATGTGCTTGAAATACATGGTGTGAATGTGACCATACAGTTTAGACATGGGTTTAATGTATCATTCCCTCTGTTCCCAATGTTCAGACTACAGTGGTTACCTTGGTTGTCAAACTTAATCCGTTCCGGGAGTCCTTTCGACTCCTGGAACCGTTTGAAAACCAAGGCACAGCTTCTGATTGGCTGCAGGAGGTTCCTGCAGGCAATCAGAAGCCGCAGAAGCTATGTCGGAAGTTCGGCTTCCAAAAAACGTTTGCAAACCAGAACACTTACTTCCAGGTTTGCACCGTTTGGGAGCCGATTGGTTTGGGAGCCAAGCCTTTGGACTACCAAGGTACCACTGTATGTGTGTGTCACTGGTGGGGCTACAGTTCAGTGACTGCATCCTCTTGCCTAGACAGTGGTGAAGGGCCAGAGCTGTGCTAGAGCAGCTGCTTTGCATGCAGAAGGTCCAAGTTTCAATCCCTGGCATTTCCAGGCGGGGCTAGGAGAGAACTGAAGGAGCGTCTCCACCTCCATCATTCTGCCCGGACACTGAGGTCCAGCACCGAGGGCCTTCTGGCGGTTCCCTCGTTGCAAGAAGCCAAGTTGCAGGGAACTAGGCAGAGGGCCTTCTCGGTGGTGGCGCCTGCCCTGTGGAACGCCCTCCCAACAGATGTCAAAGAGGAAAACAACTACCAGACTTTTAGAAGACATCTGAAGGCAGCCCTGTTCAGGGAGGCTTTTAATGTTTAATAGATTGTTGTGTTTTATTCTTCTGTTGGAAGCCACCCAGAGTGGCTGGGGAGACCTGGCCAGATGGGCGGGGTATAAATAATATATTATTATTATTATTATTATTATTATTATTATTATTACTCTTCTGGAAAACCCAACAGTGGCAGTGTTGGACGTACTGAGCTAGATAGTCTGACTTGGTACCAGGCAGATTCCCATTGTGTTGCTCTATGTCACATTGTGTTGTGCTCTTTAGCGGTTTGGCGCTAACCATCTTCTGCCTCCATCTAACCATGTGTTTTCTCCCCCTTTCCTGGGGATGGGGTTGAAACCTTTGAGCAGCAGACGAAGACGAGGATAAAGACGATGACTTCCGAGCTCCGCTCTACAAGAACGTGGAGATTAAAGGGATCCAAGTACGGATGAAGTGGTGCGCCACCTGCCATTTCTACCGCCCTCCGCGCTGTTCCCATTGCAGCGTCTGTGACAATTGTGTTGAGGTAGGACAATGCCCCCCCCTGCCCACTTTGGGGGAAGAAACATTAGCACCGTGGTAGAGCCATAACGAAATATGGCTCCCCAGTACAGTCAAACCTCGGTTGTCGAACGTAACCCGTTCCAGTTTCCGTTTGGTTGCAAGAGCTTCTTGCACTCAAGCTTGCTTGAGTGCAAGAAGCTGCGTTGGACGTTTGGCTTCTGAAAAACGTTAAAAAACTGGAGCATTTACTTCCGGGTTTTCGGTGTTCGGGAGCCGAAACGTTCGAAAAAGGAGCCATTCGAGAACTGAGGTTTGGCGTATCCGTGAGCGTTTTGCGGGGAGGGAACTCATAGCTTAGTAGTAGAGTTTTAACTAGTTTAATTTTGCTTTTGTTTGTTTTTTAATGTTGCATACCATCCTGGGATCCTGCATTGGTATAAAACTGTATGATGGTAGTATTAAAGGTAAAGGTAAAGGGACCCCTGACCATTAGGTCCAGTCGTTACCGACTCTGGGGTTGCGCGCTCATCTCGCATTATTGGCCGAGGGAGCCGGCGTATAGCTTCCAGGTCATGTGGCCAGCATGACAAAGCCGCTTCTGGCAAACCAGAGCAGCACATGGAAATGCCGTTTACCTTCCCGCTGTAGCAGTTCCTATTTATCTACTTGCATTTTGACGTGCTTTTGAACTGCTAGGTTGGCAGGAGCCGGGACCGAGCAACGGAAGCTCACCCCGTCACAGGGATTCGAACCGCCGACCTTCTGATCGGCAAGCCCTAGGCTCAGTGGTTTAACCCACAGCGCCACCTGGGTCCCAAGGATGGTAGTATTAAGCATGAATATTTGGCTCAATAGCATTGAGCTTGAATCCCAGGGTTCAATATACCTTTTCAGGCATAGATGTTTTTTTGGTGAGGTCAAGATTGTTTCTTTTTTCTTTTCTTTTTTAGCTTCAGCCCCCTAATAGCAAAGTATAGTGGAGATTTCTAGTCCGATCTGGTGAAGAATGCAGCCAAAGAAACAAGGACGTATTTCTTGTAAACTAGAGAACTGTGACTCTGGGATGTTACTGTCAGGCAAGGTGTTGCTGTCCTCCATACCAAAATTATTTTGGGTCATTTCTGTTGTGAGGCCATTTCTTTCCATCAGCAGGTCGATTAAGGTTGTAATGCTAACCCCACTGAACACAATGGGACTTATTTATAAGAAAGCAAGAGTAAGATAGCGCTCTTTTAAGTCTTTAACACAATGTTTAAAAGTAGTCAACTGTGTAATTAAAAAGGGAGGGGAAATCTAATCAGTTGTAATAGGCAGAAACTCATTAAGTGAGTTGTCAAAGGCAGCCAGAGTCAATTGTAAAGCATTCTGACTGCAATCACAAGATCGGTCGCAATGAAAACTAACGGAGCAGAATTCCTGCTTCGAGAAACAAGAACAGGATTTTAATTCTAACAGCAATTTTTTTAAAAAATACAACCCTAACCAATCTTTAAGTGGGTTTCAACATTCTCTTTTTAAAAAATAAAAATAAATTTACTTAATTTTGAAATTTACCAGCAATTATCAAACAACCAAAATAAAAAGAGAATTCCATAGGATTCCCCTGAACTTCCTTGCTCCCCTTTGTGGGTCCTTATGTTAACTTTTTTCCTCCTGCAACTTCTCTAATAATCCTAATCCAGGCATCCCCAAACTGCGGCCCTCCAGATGTTTTGGCCTACAACTCCCATGATCCCTAGCTAACAGGACCAGTGGTCGGGGAAGATGGGAACTGTAGTCCAAAACATCTGGAGGGCTGAAGTTTGGGGATGCCTGTCCTAATCTGTTAAATCTCCATTACAACCATCGGTCAACATTGAACTACAAGTTTCATTCCAATTCTACTAATAATTTTAATTGTTTACAATGATTTTTAAGGTAAATTACATATTTTCCCCATTCCTTCTTAAAATTTTGGTCTTCCTTGTTTCTAATTCTTCCAGTCATTTTGGCATACTTCATCAGTTTCATTTGCCATTCTTCACTGGTACGGACTATGTCTTCTTTCCATCTCTGGACTAGTAACATCCGAGCAGCAGTGGTGGCATACATAAATAGTCTTTTCTGATCCATTGGTATTTCAGTACAGTACCTAGAATTCCTAGAAGGAAAGTTTCGGGGTTTTTTAAAAGAAAAGGTTATTTAAAACATTTTTTTCCAGTTCATTATGTATCATTTCCCAAAATTCTTTTACTACTTTACAAGTCCACCACAAGCGATAGAAGGTACCTTCTTTTTTCTTACATTTCCAGCATGTATTTGTCCTTGTTTTATATATTTTAGCTAATTTACTAGAAGTACCAATGGTACATCATTTCAATGTAATTTTCTTTCAAACATAGCTGCCAAGTTTTCCCTTTTCTCGCGAGGAAGCCTATTCAGCATAAGGGAAAATCCCTGTAAAAAAGGGATAACTTGGCAGCTATGCTTTCAAAGTATAATATGCTGTAAACTTCAAATCCCAGTTCCATAACCTCTCACATGCTGTAAGTTGTATATTATGTCCAAAGTCCCTCGCTCAGTGTATCATAACCGATTTAACCTGTTCATCTTTTGTATGCCATTCTAATATTAGTTTATAAATTTTAGAAAGCAACATTCTCGTAAGGTTCAACAGGTGTCGAGACTGTGCTATATTGGAGCCAGATAATTCTTCATTGTATTGTATTTAGTATTGTATTATCATAGAATTTTTGAAGTCTTAACACCTGCTGAACTTAATGACAATGGAAGGGAGCGTGGAGTTCATCTGGTCCAGTGGTGAAGAACCTCCAACCTTCCAGGTGGTTTTTTTGGGGGGAGGGAATACCCATCTGCCCATCACCTGATGTCATATGGCTGTCCTGACCTGTGTGGCCCGAGGGAAAGCAGAAGCGAGGGGGCCCAGAACAGGGAGGACATGCATCATCAGCTCCCAGCTGGACTGAGATGACTCCGTCACTCTGCATATTAGACAACGCAGTTGTTTCAATGTTTTAAACTTGTAAACCGCCTTAGGTGCCATGGCAGAAAGGTGGTATATGAATCAGATAGATAGATAGATGATAGGTGATAGATGATTGATAGATAGATAGATAGATAGATATGTATAGATTAGATAGATAGATGATAGATGATAGATAGATGATAGATAGATAGATAGATAGATAGATAGATAGAGATAGATCGATTAGATAGATAGATTAGATAGATGATAGATAGATAGATAGATAGATAGATAGATAGATAGATAGATAGATGATAGGTAGGTAGGTAGATGATAGATAGATAGAGGAAAGATAGATAGATAGATAGATAGATTAGATAGATAGATAGATAGAGGATAGATAGAGGATGGATGGATAGATAGATAGATGATAAAGATAGATAGATGATAGGTAGGTAGGTAGGTAGGTAGGTAGGTAGGTAGATGATAGATAGATAGATAGATAGATAGATAGATAGATAGATAGATAGATATAGAGATAGATGATAGGTAGGTAGGTAGGTAGATGATAGATAGAAAGATAGATAGATAGATGATAGACAGATAAGCCACAGTGCTGTTTTTTAAAACTACTTCCTTTCCAGCCTCTGCTTGAACATGGCACTTTTTAAAAATTCCCCACCTTTTTCTGCCACCCTGCCCAGCAACAGGAAAAGACACCAGATTCAAAAAGCATTGGATTCAATGCCTGTTCACTCATCTTGTTTCAAGACCCAGACATTAGACTACAACTCCCATGATTCCTGACATAGGCCATGCTGGCTGGAATGGATGTGAGCTTGTCTGGAGGGCAACACGTTCTCCGTCCTTGAACTAGATGACGTTGAACTAGAATTTGCAAGAGCCATTTGCGCAAGAGAAAGACCTACCGGTAACCTGAGCAGTGAGTGAGCTCACTGTGGAAGGGCACTCACTAAGTTCCGTTGAGGAAGGCCAACCTTCCATTAGGGCACGGATGGGGAAACTGTGGCCAGGTGCTAGACTACAACTCCCATCATCCCTGAACGTTGACCATGCTGGGTGGGACTGATGGGACTTGTAGTCTAACAACACCTGGCGGGCATCCAGGTTAGGGGAGGTTGCCCTACAAACTTTCCCCCAAGGAAGCACAAGGAGACCAGGCATCCTTTTTTTTCTCCCAGTTTTCCGAGTGAGACATAATGCAGACCATCCTCCAACACTTCCTGTTCTGGTTTGCTGTAGCAGACAGCATTCCTACATTATTAAGCTTTGATTGCTTACCGAGGAGAATAAGCAGAGCCATTAACAAACCTTGAATCAATAAGCTTTGTCATCAGACCAAGCCGTGTATTGATTTGCCCCTCCCTTTTTGGCGAGGTGAAACTCCTATATGCTTATGTATCGCACTGGTGCCAGGAGACTTGGTCACAATGAAGCCTTTATTGGTGTTTCAATCCAGAGGCTCCCTTTAAAAGGCAAGAGTTGCAATTCATTTGTTTCATTCACATCCAGGTTTTAAATTTCACAATCACTTCCAATGGAAAGCATAACTTAAATGCTGCAGGGCGAGATAGCAAATGCTGGAGACAGCCAGTCCCCACAACCATTCTACTCGCACAAGACAAGCCCAGTCTTCCTTTCCCAGCGGCACGTGGGATAAATTGGTTCTGTCCATACATGCATGCTGCCATTCAGTCGGCTCCAGTTTTTGGCGGGCCCTTGAGCAGGTAGACCTCCCTCCATCCCACCAAACTTGTCTTGGAAAGGATGGCAATGGGTAGGGCATGCGACTCAATAAGGGCGCACAGTCATTTGGTAATGAATGAAAGATTGAACCAAATGAGGCCCTACATTCAACACTAATCCCATGAGTAACAATTGGGCTTGTTTTCAACAGCTCATTTGTACCCAGTCATTTGGGGATAAGCAGTAGGCCTGAATTTTGCAAGTGCCATCTGATGGCTACCACTTTATTTTCCCAGAATGCCCCAGATGTTGCCACTTTTCATGGGCATTGCTGGGAAAGAGCGATTGCTGCCACCACCCATGCAGGCTGCCATGTTCCTATGATGGCTGCTATTTTTATTATTATCAACCATTAAGAGATAGAGGGAGAGAAGAAATGAATTGGTTACAATATTGAATGATGACTGCCATCCCCACCACCACTGAATGCTCCAGAATGAGGCAATATCTAGAGCAGTCTCTTCCAACCTTGGGTTGCCAGGGTTTTTTGTTTTGACTACATAGTCCATCATCCCTAGACATTGGCTTAAGCTGTCTGGGACTGATGGGAGTTGTAGTCCAGTAGTGTTTGGGGGCCCCAAGTTTGAAAAAGTCTGTTTTAATGTTGCTGTGCAGCACCTTGAGTGTTGTTGACAAACAATACTACAGCACACTTTCTACTGTTCAAATTAGAAAGCAAGTTATGTACAGTTCAGGAAAATGTGAGAGTAAAAACTTATCTTTCAGCAGTTTAACTTAAAGTGGTGTTGGTGGGGAGGCAGAGAATTCATCTTCTACCTGGGCATGGGGTGAAGCCATCAGATAATTACCCTGCCACATACCAAACTATTGCGCAGACATAATCAACCCGCATTTTCTCTTTCCGTAGAAGTCCACTTTCACATTGGGTCTCTTTTTGACAGGAAGGGCCATAGCTCAGTGGTAGAGCATCTGCTTTGCATGCAGAAGGTCGCATGCAGAAGGTTGACCATCTCTGGTGTCTCTACCTGAAACCCAGGAAAATCACTGCCAGTCAGTGTAGACAATGCTGAGCTAGATGGACCAATGGTCTGACTCGCTGTAAGGGAGCTTCCTGTGTTCCTTTTTTCTAAGCAATGGGACCTAGGACCAAGTATAAAAATAATGAAAAACTCAAGATTCTCAAAATAGTCCAATCTAGCCGGATTCTGTGGTTTTGTCGTTGCCAACTAAATACCGGGCAAAGGAAAGTTGGAAATTGTGGGTGGTATCTGTGATAACGTTGCTTGTTTCCGTAGCTGTATGTTATGCTGTGATCTCTTCATTTCTTTGCAAGGATTTTGACCATCACTGCCCTTGGGTTAATAACTGCATAGGACGGAGGAACTACCGATATTTTTTCCTTTTCTTGCTGTCCTTAAGCGCCCACATGGTCGGAGTGTTTACTTTTGGGCTTATCTATGTCTTACACCATGCGGAGAAGCTGGGGGCGGCACCCACAGCCATCACGTATCCTTCCTTTGGTGTTTGGGGTGTTCAAGAACTGAGCGGAAGGAACCGGGCTTGCACAAACAGCTGGCCCTTCAGTCATAATAGTTCTACGACTTCTCTTAGCCGCTGCCAGCATGGCCAGTGATTGGGGATGGTGGGAGTTCTGCAGCCCAAATAACACATGGAGGGTCATAGGTTCCCCATCCCTGGTGCAGATGTTTTACAACAGCTGTCAGCTAACATGGCATGATGCAGAGTTACAGAGTCCAAAAGCCTTCCTGGCCTCCTCTTTTTCTGCTGGAGAAAGGCTGTGGCCCAGTGTTAGAGCACCTACACCGCCCTGCAAAGGTAGGGCTGGCAAAAAGTCCCATCTGAAATCCTAAAATGCTGCTGCCCGTCAGTGTAGGAAATACTGAACTAGATGGACCAGGACCCAATATAAAGTAGCTTCCTATGTTCGTTTCTCATATTTCCAGCTGGGCGCAAGGCGAGTTGCAAAGCAGCTGCAACTTTCACTCGGCGTACTAGCACACTCCATTATTCACCCTTAGCCATGGTTTGGCTTAGTGTTGTGTTTTGAAACAGACCAGTCTCTCCCCCAGCTAGTGCAGAGTTTTCCCTTTCTTCCTTCTAATTCTGTTCCCTTTTGTGGCTTGTTTTCTAGATTGTGAGCCTGCAGGCCCAGGGCCTGATAGTTTTTATTCCTCTACGGTTCTTAGTATATTTTTAGGCACCTTGATCAATAATAAATTATGATAATGAAGAAGAAAGCGAAGTAAAATCTCTGTAGTCAAAGGCAGTACAGTATACCACTGACTGGTATTTGCCAGAGGACAAACAAATGGAGGGAAATAAGCTTCACTGGGTCTTCCCTGTCCCCAAATGGAAGACTATTATATTCCAGGTTATTTTTTCTTCTCCTTCAGTCATTTCTTCATCCTTAAGTATAGAATTTCCTTAACGCTAGCATACAGTATGGCTGTCATGTGTGTGGCGGGTTTGTTCTTTATTCCAGTCATTGGTCTCACAGGTTTCCATATTGTTTTAGTGGCCCGGGGACGCACTACTAATGAACAGGTAAGATGGCATTATTATTATTATTATTATTATTATTATTATTATTATTATTATTAGCAGTAGTAAAAATGTATACTGCATTAGCTGGGCAGCCTACATGAAAATATTAAAGATCACCTCCAGATTATCATTGTTTGGGGGGAGGGATTCAATTGTGTTCTGGAAATTTGGGTTTGCACAGTTAAAGTTGCACTCTGTCACGCTCTGTTGCAACAAACCTGCATTTTCATTTGACTTTTTCCACTTACGAAGGTGACAGGGAAATGCACAAAAAAGCGTAAGGTAACGATTGATTAGTGTTCAATAATGAGCAGACATCATATCATTTCCAAACGAGCTCTGTATCAGCAAATCAGAGATGGATGCTCAATAAACAGTTTGCCTAGAGCAGGCATAGGCAACCTTGGCTCTCCAGATGTTTTGGAACTACAACTCCCATGATCCCTAGCTAACAGAGCCAGTGGTCTGGGATCATGGGAGTTGTAGTTCCAAAACATCTGGAGAGCCAAGGTTGCCTATGCCTGGCCTAGAGGAACTCAGCGACGCAATAAACACTTTCAAAGATGCAAACAGCAAATAGATAAAAGCAGGAATTTGCATGGTAATGTATATTTCCATGGAAACATATGGCCCTCCAGGTGTGCTTGAACTGCAGTTCCCATCAGCCCCTGCACATGCAGCCAATGGCCAGCCATGATAGAAGCTGTAGTTCGGCAACACCATTTCAAAAGTTGACTTCCTTCCCCCTCTTTCTGCAGCTCCTTAAATTTATTTTTAATATCTTCTGCCTATCCAAATTAACTTAATTTGTTTCTTTATTCATCTACTTTAAATATATGCTCTTATGAAGCTGCAGGTTATTACAGTAATCCTGCCAAAGTTCTTATCAGTTTACAATTTGTCTCTAAATAATCAATAAACCATTTCCATTCTTTTATAAAAAGTTTGTTATCTTGATTTCTTATTCTTCTGGTAAGTTTCACCATTTCTGCATATTCCGTAAGTTTTTGTATCCATTCTTCCTGCTGGGACTTCGACTTCCTTCCATTTGGGGGCAAGTAACATTCATGTATAGTAGCATACATGAATAAGTTTCTGTACAGTTTGGGTAGTTCTGTCCCTATAATTCCCAAAAGGAAAGCTTCTGGGTTTTTTTTTTTTAAACAAATGTTATTTTAAACACCCTTTTCCATTCATTATATATCATTTCCCAGTAAGCTTTAACCTTACTTCAAGACCACCATATACAGTATGATAAAAAGAACCTTCTTTCTCTTTACATTTCCAACACTTATTTGGTTTAGATTTATACATTTTTGCCAATTTACCCGGTGTTAGATACCAATGATATATCATTTTCATATAATTTTCTCTTAGGCCATAACATAATTTATGCTCTCAGAATTTTTCACTAAACTTCTGCTGCCCACCATTGCCAGTAGGGTTTATGTAAATAAAGCCGAAAAACAGCTTTCCCCTACATGTGGCAGGAAAATGGGAATGGGAAAGGGCTTTAGGGCAGGGAAATGACAGGCAGAGGAAATGAAAGTAAGTACTCCCTCGCTCCCCAAGGAGTTTTGCTATTTAAATTTTATTTTTAAGGCATCAAGGACTGCTGTGGGCTGCTGGGAGAGGTTTATTGTAGTCTTCCCCAATTTAGTTGCCTCTAGGTGTTGTTAGGACTACAGTTTCCATCATCCATGACCACTGTCATGCTAGCCGTGGCTGATGGGAAATGGAGTCCCAACAAACCTCTAAGGCAGGCATGGTCAAACTTGGCCCCCCCAGCTGTTTTGGGACTACAATTCCCATCATCCCTAACCACTGGTCCTGTTAGCTTGGGATGATGGGAGTTGTAGTCCCAAAACAGCTGGAGGGCCAAGTTTGGTCATGCCTGATCTAAGGGGAACCAGTTTGGGTAAGGCTGGTCTTTTCTGGCACGTAGAATTTCTGGAAGCACCGAGTTGGCCATTGTTGTGCTAGATGGATCTCTGGTCTGAGTAAGCGGGATCCTTCTCAAGGTCTTGCAATATGGGGCACAGGTGATTGATGTGTTGTTGGTTTCTAAAGGGTTAATTGATGCTTCACGTACCTGTTCAAAGTGCCCTGAATGTTATAATTCCAGGTGACGGGTAAGTTCCGTGGGGGAGTAAATCCTTTCACTCGAGGATGTTGCGGTAATGTGGAACACGTTCTCTGCAGCCCTCTGGGACCCAGGTAAGCTAGGAGGAGAGACATATGAAACTCTAGCTACTGACCAAGTGTGAATCCCCACTGTGTTTAGTGTGTGCAAAAGTCAGCTTTGGGCCTGGACAGCCTGTTTCAAATCTACCTCCTTGACTTATTCACATGTGGTGGGTGGAGGGAACATATCAGTGGCTCAGAAAAGGTTTCTCACATAGGAGGTGATGCCTCTTCTCTGATGGTGCTAACAATCTTAAGGTTTTCTTAAAATATACTTGTATTAAATAAATATAATCCTGCATGTTTCACTGGAGGTGTCATCTTAGAAGAGGCAGGAGAGAATGCCTCTCCAATGATCATGCCTTTCTCATGGCAGGCATCATAATCTAAAATCTAAAAACAAAATTATATCTTTCCCCCTCTTTAGAATGATTGCTTTTACTCCAATTTCCATTGCATGCAGTTTTAATGGATTAATCAACTAAAACCATATACTTTCTCCCTTCAAAATGAGTATTCCCCCCGCTGCCAATTTCAAATGTAAGCAGATTTAATAGATCAATCAACAAAAAAAACCCCATATACCGGTACTTTTTTCTCCTTTGGAATGATTGCATTTCTAGTGTATGCAGATTTAATGGATTAATCAACTATAAAACCGCGTCCTTCCCCCTTCAGAATGATTTTTTCCTCCAGTTTCCAACATTAGCAGATTTAATAGATTAATCAGCAAAAACCTATATACTTTTTTTTTCTCCTTTGGAATGATTTTCTCCAATTTCAATCGTATTTATTTCACAATATTTGTATGCTGCTTGATTGTTAAAAAAAAAACCTAAGCAGTTTAAAGTTTGCAGACGTAATGAGTTATCTAAAGCCGATAAACAGATCTGTTAAGGCAGAACCTGATGAGAGTTGTAGTCCAAAGCATCTGGATGTGGGCACCAGGTTGGGGAAAGCTGATGCATGCCAAGAAGACTTTGTCTTCAAAGGAGAATTGCTTACATACTTTCTCAGGTACATTGTTGAGCCAAAGAAGAAACAGCCCATAAGTGTGAAACCACCGTTCCTGAGACCGGACTTAACTGAGCGACAGATCACAGTGAAGATAAGCGACAATGGCATCCAAGCCAATCTCAACCGGAGCAAGGTAAAGCGTTCATGGCATCACAAGACTTGGGGTCCCTCCAGATTTGTGGCAGCTTGGGGCAGGTATTATTCTGCAACATGTCAATGATGCAATAATAGGGCATTAGTGATGGATTGTTTTCCTTGTTCTACTATTGTACCTGTTCCGTTTGTTATTCTATAATTCTATATTGTTGTAACCTGCCCTGGGACCTCAGGGTGATAAGTAAAATACAGTGGTACCTTGGCTGTCAAACCTAATCCTTTCCGGGAGTCCGTTTGACTCCCAGAACCATTCGAAAACCAAGGCGCAGCTTCCAATTGGCTGTAGGAGCTTCCTGCACTCAAATGGAAGCCACGGAAGCCGCGTCGGAAGTTCGGGTTCCAAAAAACGTTCGCAAACCAGAACACTTACTTCTGGGTTTGCGGTACTCAGGAGCCGATTTGTTCGGGAGCTAATCCGTTCAACAACCAAGGTACCACTGTAATGCTAGACACTTGAAACTGATAGACATGATTCATTCAGGACCATTAATTTAAGTTAAATGGAATGGAATTTAGCTGGATGCAACCCAAAATAAAATAAATAGTTTGGACCTAACCCTTTAATTGTATTTGCAATCAGAGAGGTTTCAAGACTGGGTTTTCCTTTGAATGCCTGTTTATGAATTGAGCTGGAATTCTAACAGGTACGAGTGATGCAGTGTGCAGTCAGAGGGAAATAATAATTTCAGGCTAATTACTTGAAGTAAAAATGCTTGTGTGTGTGTTTGTGTGTGTGTGCGTGCGCGCACACGGCATAAATACATAATCTCATTCATTAGTTTGTTTACTAAGCATGTTGCTACCTCTCAAAGCTAGTAGGAAAACAGATGGAAATGTGATCAAAAGATTCTAGGATTCCTGTTAATTCTGCATCCAGTGAACTCCACTGCAAGTTTGAAAAGAATCTATATCTACCCTGTATCTATCTTGCTGTTTCTTATGAAATGCTGCATGCTGATGTCTATCCCACCCCCCACCCCCGACACAAACCAGTTTTGATCTGAATTGAGAAGAACAACCACCTAGCTGTGTTTTAAACCAGTAATGTATTACACAGCCTAGTAATTCACAGATATGTATTCTGGGGGCTCCGTGGACTCACAAACCAAATCTAGGAGAAAACCAGGCATTAGCTCACCAGACAGACTTAAGTGTTTTCATTTGCACCCTGGCAGTTTGGAGAAGTAATTCGAAACATTGTCAAATGCCTGCAAAATGGCATGGTCGGAATCGACCTCCTTACTTGAAGAGATTATGCGACTTCTAGGCCGCACTCTCTGGTATGGTATGCATTCATTTGCTTTGTGGTTATTTTCAGTCTAAAGTTAGCCTGGAAGGGCTGGAAGATAAAACCATGGATATTCAGCCTCCTCTACCCCCCAAAGGAGATTCCAGCAAGTACAGTGAGCTGGGGAGCAGCGAAGGTACAGTGCCCTGTTTTGTGCTTCATACTTTTAAAACCAGGGAAAATATCTTTGGTCTCTTGAAACTTCCTTTCTGCTAGAATATGAACATAGGTTGAGTTGGTAGCTGTGATCCTCCAGCTGGCAGAAGGGACATAGCTGTGCCATGTCTCGTGTGCACAAGGTCCTAGGTTAATCTCAATCCTCTCTGGTTAAAAGAACTCATAGCAGCTGGTGAGAAACACTTTTATCCACCTGAAGCCTCGGAGAGCTACTGCCATTAGGGGTGTACTGGTCTTGCTCAATCAATGGTCTGACTTGGTATAAGAGAGCTTCAGAGAGATGTTATAATATGGGGGGGAACCACCACTTGCAGTGTTAGACCCACATCTTCTAACTAGCCTGTAGCCCTCCAGATGTTGTTAGACTCCCAGCTTTCATTATCCCTGACCATGCTCATGGACATCAATGCTGAAGGGAGTTAGGAGTAAGCATGGACCATTGGTATCAAGCAGTATGGGAAACAGCCCTACTAGAAAAACTAACCAGTAAGCTGAAAATGACACGGGGACAAACAGAAGAAGACACCTTCACCCCAATATGGTTCGCCTTCATCAATTACACAGCCCAACAAGACAATGACAAAAACCCACCGTCAGCATACAAATCAATATGGTTAACCTAATCAAAAGCACCCACCCACCCCTCACACAAGAAACCAAAGACCACCACAGCCATCCACAAATGAATAATCACACCCTACGCCAACCCTCGACCCCTCTCACCAACGAAGGAACACGAGCAAACAACAGAGAACCCGCACAAACAACGCTGACCCTGAACCCCTGCATATATCAAGAAAAACAGAAACATAGGCACCCCACCCCACCCACTCCCCCATCCCGCCCACCTCTTCCCCCCTTCTTCCTAATGTCTCAACAAGCAAGATCGATGTGTAACAATGGAAAAATTTATGAGACACTGCATTACCTTTGTAAACCAAGAAAATCCTCAATAAAAAATTTAAAAAAGAAATGCTGAAGGGAGTTAAGAGTCCAACATCTGGGGGGCCCAGGCTTGCCACCCCCTACTTTACAGGGAAGGGCCACCTCTCAGTGGAAGAGCACACACTTTGTCAGCAAATGGTCCCAAGTTCAGTTGCCTGAACTATCTACAGGGAAGGTTTGGAAAGACCTGTGTGGAGTCATTGCCATTGCCAGGCAGTGTAGACAGTAAGAAGCAAGATGGATCCGTGTTCTTGCTTGGTAAAAGGCAGCATCCTATATATTTTATATAAGAGCTAGCATCCTACACTGTTCAAATCAAGATGTGATTCTGCAGGTGGGATTCAGCTAATTTTTCCTCAGAGTAGACCTGCTGGCATAAATCACTGCAACAAAGTTAGGCTCATTAAATTCAGCAGGTCTACTCTGAGTAAAACTTAGTTGAACACCACCCTGCATCTCTGCAGTTTCTAGTTCTCCAGCTGGTGTTCTCCGATATCCCTTTGCCGTTCCTCTGGGCCACCTACTCTTTCATTTATAGAGTAACAAGATGCAAAGAAAGATGGGGGTCTTTAATTGTAGCTATCCCTACTCCGCCAACACCACCCAAATCCCCGTATGACAAAACTGGACCAGCCCAAATGACTTCTTTGCTTGTACAAATAATAAAAGGTAAAGGGGGAGCCATGTTCTCCTTTGGTCTTGGTTGCTGTGTCTTCCAATGCTGATATATTTGGGTTTTTTTCATCCTGGTATTTTCTCTTTATGAAGGTAGTTGGGCATCTTGGGTGTCTGTCTGTAGAAAAGTAGGGTATAAATTGAATCACAGAGCAGACTGTTTTCACAGCTTTCTCTAACTTTCCTCAGGCCCCTGATTCATTTTCTAGGACCCCCCCTCCCTTCTCCTTATCTTATGACCTTTTTGACTGCATTGTCGCTCTGAAGAGCCAAACAACTCAGCCAATGGCAACCAAAGACTCTTTCCTGCTTCACCTACTCTGTTCCATTAGAGCATCTATTCCAGTCTCTGCCAGACATTTTATCACCACCTCCAAATCCTTTTGCACATTGTAACACAAAAGGGCTGTAGTTCAGTGGTGGTTTCGTATGTTCAGTGTAAATTATCCAGGGGAACACACCTTGTTTATCCAGTGCTACTACACATGTGCTTCTTTCATATGCTTGCACCTCAACATGAACAAATTATTGTCTTATCTGTGACTGTCCCAGCTTGCCTTGAGGTTCCCAGGGGAAGCTGGGTTGAAGTGGTGGAACTTACTAGAAGAATACATCTAGAAGAGCAGAATCCTATCTGCCAGGGCAGAGTCAAGATAGGTTACAAAGGATTGCAGCAGGCAAGCAAAGCACAGTCTTTCAGGACCCTGGAGAGATCACTATGGCAAGGGCTCACTCAAGGAGAGCTGTTGTCTCAGCAGCATGCTGAGGCCTTATGAAGGCTGACAGGTCTGGACCTGCTGTTAACCCCTCTCCCTCTGAGGATAGGATTTAAAGGGTCATTACCTGAAGCTGCTTGCTCCTATGACATGTTGGGAGTGAGGAGTCCATGGTAGGAGGGAAGCCATCCAAGTCAGGAGCCTGAGGAGTCACATCAAGCCATGTCTTCTGGCCTTGTAGGTCCTGGAATGAGGAGGCTGTTGATCCTCTACTTCAAAATAGGGCCTCTGTCCTGTCTTTTAAACTTCAGTTGCATGGAATAGTAAAAGACACTACACCTTGTGGAATAATATATGGTGTCTGTTTATATATCAAAACTGAAGAAAGCCAAAGGGGGGCGGGTTGAAGCCAGAGAATATGACTTAGTGGAAAGAAAGAGAGTGAGTTTTCTTTCCTCTTCCCCACATCCAGAGAGCAGCCTTTCACCCAAACTGATGAGCCCTCCCACGCCTGCAATGTACAAGTATCGTCCAGCTTTCAGCAATGATCCCAAAGTACACTACCATGGAGCATCCGAACAGGTAAGCCTATCAATAGTTTGTAGTCTTATGGACACTTAACTGGGAATAAGACCCTTTTGAATATGGTGGTGCTTGCTTCCAGGTCAAGAAGCACAGGATTACATTGTAGTAATATAATCAAAGAGTCGTTCCAAAATCAGCAATTATGCAGGAAAAAACTGCATGAAGAACAAATTTGAACTTCAGAAAAATTTTATTGTTCATTTCACTTCTATATTACTTTGTATTTTCAAGGAGGGGGGGAATCTCAAAGCAGTTTACAGACTACATTAATTCATCAAATCAAACAGTCCAGTATAAAATATTACAGAAGAAAGTAAAATATAAAGTATACATTCCAAGCAACATAATTAAAAGGAAACTAACATATTATCTTAAAAGATTTCCAAATAAAACATTAGAAAAGGAGGACAAGGACAGAATGCACATTTAACGCAGCAAAGTTAACAAAAAAATATTTACATTTCAAAAGAAAACTTAATTAAAAGAAGTCTATAAAATTCACATTTAAAACAGTATAATTAGCAAGAGAGTAAAATATTTTCTTAAGCAAAAAACATATCTGCTGCTGTTGCTGCTAAACTTTCCAATGGTGGTTCATGGCAGGCGATGACTTGGAAGCGCAGGCTCAATGACCTGGGTCTGCACTAAGAGACAGCCAAGATTATCTCTGTTCTCTTCAGCGGCCTCAGATTTTGCAGCTGGAGTCAATCCGGGCTCTGCTCTCCCAGGCCAGCAAGGGAGGGAGGAAGTCTTGCAGGTCTCACAGCCAAGATGGTCTTTGTTACATTTTCTAGCAAGAAGACCCAGAGGGGGGGGACTTCAGAAGTGGACCATTTTGTCCCTCCCAATTAGCTACAGTGCGGGCCATTTTATTTTTTACTCTCTATGAGCTGAAGTTTCTTCTCCTCGCATAAAGCAATCCCTCCGTTATACCATTGCCCTTTATAAACCTTAAAACCGAGGCAGAGACACCAAGCGAGAACTTGGTTTTAAGAAACATGCAGGGCTTTTGTTTTGTTTTTGGGATTGGAGTTCAGTGTAATGACTCATCAGTCTCTCTAAGGGGACTTGTCTGCTGGCTGATGGAAGGAGAGCTTTTGAAAGGGAGCCTTGCGGTGCAAGATTACAGCACTGAGTTAGCCTTGGCTGAGAAGCTTATTATCTCAACCGCTTCACCTTATTATCTTGACAAATGGCTTGCTGCTTCCCTCCGCTATTGCTTTATGTGTGCTTCAGCTAGAGCTGAACTTGTAGCCTGGAACTGAATAGATCGAGCAGAATCTTGGTTAAAAAGCAGGATTATGTATACTATGTGTAGCTTCCATGTTCATACGCCACAGAAGCAGGATGCTGGACATTTGTCCAGTCCAACAATGCTCTTTTTCTGTCTTCTTACAACTTTCTGTATATTGCAGTCCTGGACAAGAAAAGCAAGCAAGCACAGAATTGCAGCTTTTAGCACAGAATATTCCATGTTCCACCTCCATTGGTGGTGGGCAGAGTGCTGTTGAGCTTAGGTCCTGCTTCGGTGCTTCTCACAGGCATCTGATTGACCACTTGCGAGCCCAGGATGCTGGACCAGATGGGCCATTGGCCTGATCCAGCTGGCTCTTCTTATGTCCTTATCTACCCCTCGAAATCCCCTCTGGTGGCAAAGGCATGGAGAAATCGCAGGAGTCAGAGGTATACACTGATCTGTATCAGATTCCTAATGGTCACTGGGGGTGGGGGTGTTCATTGCCCCACATAATTTCTTGCCCTTCCTGTTGAGTAGAAGGCAGCGGGATAAATGATACAAAGGAGTAACGGGCGCACAAAGGCTGACACAAAACAGGAGTGATGATGCAGGATACAGGTGGGCAGAGATGCTGTTTGACTCTGGTCCCGCTTCTCACAGGGAACCAGGCAGAGGGCCTTTCCGGTAGTGGCGCCCGCCCTGTGGAACGCCCTCCCATCGGAGGTCAAGGAGATAAACAACTACAGTACCTGACATTTAGAAAACACCTAAAGGCAGCCCTCTTCAGGGAAGTTTTTAATCTGTGAAATTTTAATGTATTTTGGCATTTGTTGGAAGCAGCCCAGAGTGGTGGGGGAAACCCAGCCAGATGGGTGGGGTATAAATAAATAAATTCATAATAATAATAATAATAATAATAATAATAATAATAATAAGCACCCAGGTGGTGCTGTGGTTAAACCACTGAGCCTAGGGCTTGCTGATCAGAAGGTTGGCGGTTCGAATCCCTGTGACGGGGTGAGCTCCCGTTGCTCGGTCCCAGCTCCTGCCAACCTAGCAGTTCGAAAGCACGTCAAAATGCAAGTAAATAAATAGGAACCGCTACAGTGGGAAGGTAAACGGCGTTTCCATGTGCTGCTCTGGTTTGCCAGAAGCGGCTTTGTCATGCTGGCCACATGACCTGGAAGCTATACACCGGCTCCCTCGGCCAATAATGCAAGATGAGCGCGCAACCCCAGAGTCGGTCATGACTGGACCCTTTACCTTTACCTTTTAATAATAATAATAATAATAATAATAATAATAATAATCTAGTGAGTCATTGTGAGACTAGGATGCTGGACTGGGGGGGCAGGGGAGCTTTGGCCTGATCCAGCAGGGCTGCTCCTGTGTACTTAGAGGGGTTAGACAAATTCAGCAGCCTATGCAGTCAAACAGAGATTGGGAAACAGGTTTTGGGACTGCAAATCCCATCAGCCCCAGTAGGCCTGAGGGCCCCACCATCTCCAACAAGGACTTAACAGTGGGCATTAGGTGTATTTGATGTGTATTTTAATGAACGGCATAGAGTGAAAGGTTATGAGTCTTCGAGTCACGTGGAGAGTGTATGTACGAACTTGACAGTGCTCAGCTCATTTTTTTAGTTGCTGCTCTGTTAATATTGTTGTTTATAGATCATAAATGCCGTATTGATTTGTTGATCATACAGGCAGCCCCCTGTTTGTTCGGGGGCTACGTTCCGAGGCACCGCACACATCGGTGAAATCACGTATAATTGAAACCCATTGGAAAAGTCTGCAAACACCCCGCCTCCATTCTGCCCTTTTGGTGATGTTTCAGTGACATCCTTATGACGTTTCCGGGTCTCTTCCGGCGCAGTGCAATACAATCATGTGTATATTGAACCTGATTAAACAGGGCGCTGCCTGTATAATATTGACTTTTGCTATAATTGTGATGCTGATCTTTATTTTTTACTTGCTGCTTTGCTAACAGGGTTTTACAGATTGTAATTGTTTCATTGGTGATTTTTAAATTATTTTATATGATTTATGCTGAATTTGTGGTGCTCTTGTTATGCTACTATTTGTTGTTTGTTGGCCACTTTGGGATTTATTTGAATGAAAAGCAGCATAGAAATTCCATCAATCCCTCAATCAGTTACCATGGCCAATGGTCAAGGAAGATGGGAGGCTAGCAATATCTAGAGCAGTGTTTCCCAACCTTGTGCCTCCAGCTGTTTTCGGACTACAATTCCCATCATTCCTGACCACTGGTCCTGCTAGCTAGGGATGATGGGAGTTGTAGTCCCAAAACATCTGGAGGCACAAGGTTGGGAAACACTGATCTAGAGTAGGAGTAGTCAACCTTTTTATACATACCGCCCACTAATGCATCTTTCTTGATGGTAAAATTTCCTTACCACCCACCAGTGCTCGATGGAAGGAGGATTCAACTTGTGCCACAGAACCCCCTACCACC
Organism: Zootoca vivipara; assembly: GCF_963506605.1. Lineage (NCBI taxonomy): Eukaryota > Metazoa > Chordata > Lepidosauria > Squamata > Lacertidae > Zootoca > Zootoca vivipara. Next base: position 11,256,801 of record NC_083292.1, on the reverse strand, counting down.
CAACTAGAATCCTGAAATGCCCACTAGTGGGTGGTAGAGACCAGGTTGACAACCCCTGTTCTAGAGGGTCATGAACCCATCACCCCCGCTACTGCCAACATTTTGCTGCTCCTGACCTCCCTCCCCTCCCTCTTCATATTTACTTTTCCATCAGATCTCCATTCAGGAAGGACACAAGCCAGGATCTGTGATGGAGGAGAATGACAGCAGCCTCGATTACCAGTCGGAGCCCAGCCTGGATATCCCAAACTACCGGAAGAGTTCCCTTCACAAGACGTACCAGTCTTCCCCGCTGCAGATCGACCCCTTTGCTGTCAACTCGAGGTCTTTGAGCCTGAAATCTGCCAGCAGGAGAGGAACAGACAAAATGCCCCTGCACCCCATGAAGTCAGAAGGGGCCACCTCCACACCTTACAAAAGCATCTTTTCCCCCAACTCTCTCTCAAACAGGAATGGGAGCTTGTCGTACGACAGCTTGCTGAACCCCATGTCCCCCTCAGGGAGGAGGTGCATAGCTCATTCCGCCGTAGGCTCTGTTGGATACCACTCGCCGTACTTGTCTGCCAAAATGTGCCACCTGCGGGGCAGGGAGCTTCAGCGCGTGCCCCCACAGAGCTTCAGCCCTGTGCTGGGCAGCTCGGCCCTGCGCCCACGTGACCCCTCTCCAGTGCGTTATGACAACCTATCGAAAACGATCATGGCGTCCATTCAGGAGAGGAAAGAAATGGAAGAGAGGGAGAAGCTCCTCCTCTCTCACCCGGACTCGGTGTTTGCAGACTCTGGTGTGTACGACACCCCTAGCTCCTACAGCCTTCAGCAAGTCAGCATGCTGTCCGAAGACCCCCGTACCATAGTGATGAGGTATGGCTCTAGGGACAACCTGATGGGCAACAGCTTTAGCGTGAGGAATCCTGTGCTGCAGGCATCCGTTTCTTCGCTCTCAAGTGCGATGACCAGAACGTCAAGGACTTCCACTCCTTCCCTCCAAGCTGACCTAGCCAATAACAATGTCCAGGCCCACCAGGCACTGCAGGGCAGGATGAGCAATGGCTCCTATAAGTCACCCAGCCACCAAGTCCCGTCATCCCCCGGGGGGATTCCCAGGTCGCCCTCTTATGGAGGCCCTAAAGCTGTCTCCTTCGTTAACACCATGGAGATAACAGAGGCACAGCCTATGGGGACTCCAAGGTACGGATAGGCTTTCATATTACTGTTGTTGTTGACAGCAGGCAAGCAAGAAAAAGGGGGAAGAAGCACTTCAAATGAACAAAGAGTGCTTTGGTGCTCACTGATGAAAGACTCGTTATTATAGCTCAGTGCCTTTCTGAGTAAAAAAAAAAGCAAAACTCCTTGAGCTTGACAACTCTCACTCTCTCTCTCTCTCTCTCTCTCTCTCTCTCTCTCTCTCTCTCTCTCTCTCTCTCTCTCACACACACACACACACACACACACACACACGGGGGGGGGGGAGAAATTCTTAAAATCTAGCCAACTATAGAAACATCTTGGGAGTACAGAAATAAGTAAATGGTTAAATCTTTGTCCACCTTTTTCAAGCTGTTTCTGTAGTTGGGTAGATTTTAAAAGCAGAACTGGTCCCGTCCCCCCTTTTAATGAAAATAAATAAATTCTCAAGCCTCTGAAGCTTCTAAGGCACTGAGCAATAATTAAGGGCCTTTTGTAACATCCCATGGAGAAACATGCACGGCTCATCTGAGGTTGCAGGACCATGGATAGCTTCAAGTGAGCAACGTGCTCCAACCAGGGTTGGGGATCAGGCTGAGGCCTTGGGAAATGCTGTTCCCAGGCTCTGCCCCCTGCTGGAGAACGTCATAGCTTTCAAGGGCCAATCGTGTGATCTGTTCCATAGCCTCCCTCCTGGTTCCCTCCTTGCATTGCTGGCCCAGCGGCACGCAGGGGGAGGCATCTGGCTCCAGGCTCTGATCCTACGGGCCCTGCTGGTCTGAGAAGTTCTTCTTCTGGGAGCTCCTGTCTGACAGCCTCAAGCGCAGCAGATTTCTGATCTCCAGCAGTCAGCTCACACAGCCCTGAACTCTTTAGCTGGTGCCTCTGACCCTGTGTCTGGATTGCTGGTGAAACCAGGGGTTAAGACACCACCTGTGGCACTCCTGAGGTCTACATAGAGGTGCTGCATATAGGATTGAAGTGTTAACCATTACAGTGGTGCCTCGCTTAACGAAAGGATTTTTCTAGCGGAGGTTGCCTCGCTAGACGAATTCGTTTTACGAGAAATTCGTCTAGTGAATCGCGGTTTCCCATAGGAATGCATTGAAATTCAATTAATGCGTTCCTATGGGCATATATATATATATATATATATATATATATATATATATATATATTCAATGCATTCCTATGGGATTCGCTAGACAAATTTTTCGTTATAAGAATTGACCCATGGAACGAATTAAATTCGTCTAGCGAGGCACCACTGTAATTAACTAATAATTAATTAATTAATTATTCTACCTTTCTCCTAGTGCAGGACCTAAGGCAGTTCACAATATGAATTAAAAACAGATACAGTGGTGTTGTTTTTTAATTTTTTTAAAAATCACCCGCCCGTTATAAATATATTGTGACCTGGATTTGGGGATATCTGCCGGACCTAATTCTAACCCTATATGAGCTAATGTGGTAGGATTTATTTGCCTAAAGATACGCGGTGCATGTAGCAGCTCAGTTTTAAAATTGGAATGACAATTCCTGGGATAGTTCCTGGGAAATGTGGCCGTTTAATTTGAACGATGTGTGGAAACATGCAGTTTTTTTACAACAACAACAACAACTGCATTTTGCCATGTTTGCCTTGGAGTAGAATGACATTTAGGTTTTCCTGATAGGTGTATGAAATCCTCCCATCCTCACACTTTTAAGTAGTGGATCTGGCATTTCTGAAGCATTTCATTCTCAAGTAGCATGTTAGAGCCTGTCTTCCTGGACGTGGAGAAGGCGAATATGGGTTGAAAGATTTACTCAGCCATGAAGATTACTAGGTGGCATTGGATCATACCTCTCAGCATAGCTGCCAAGTCTCCCGTATTCCCTGGGAAATCCCCATTTTTCCAGCTGTTCCTAGCTGAAAAAAACGGATTTTTTTGTTTTCCCCCGGTTTATTCTGGCGCGGTGGCCATTTTGGAACTGGGTGGAGCATGCTCAGAAGTGACTTTTGATGCTGCTCTGCCCAGTTCCAAAATGGCTGCAGTGCGACTTCTGGCACGGCGGCCATTTTGGAACTGGGCAAAGCAGCATCAAAAGTCACTTCTGAGCATGCTCCGCCCAGTTCCAAAATGGCGGCAGCGCTACTTCCGGTCTGCTACTTTCAGCCCGGTCCATTATTTCTCCGACAGCAACTTGGCAGGTATGCCTCTCAGGGCTATTGTGAGGATAAAGTGGGACAACCTCAGGTATGCTGTCTTGAGCTCCTTGGAGGTCAGGCAGATAACATTAAGAAATTGAAGTGGCAGGACTTGGTATGTTTGTGTATTTCTCCTGAAGCTGAAGTCCGGCTTCCCCACCACCTTTGACCATAGCTGTCAAGTTCTCCCTTTTTTTAAAGGGAAATTCCCTTAAGCTGAGTAGGCTTCCTCGCGAGAAAAGGGGAAACTTGACAGGTATGCCTTTGACAGTCAGCAAATCAAGTGTAGTTCATTAGACTGCCTTATGCCATACTTCAGCCGAGCTGCCCAGTTTTGAAAAATAAATAAAATGGCACATATCTGTTAAATTAAACGTATGCCCATCCTTCTCTTCTTAAACCAGTTTTTTTAAAATAAAAAAAGCATTGAGTAAAAACTGATTTGGGTATGTGGGTTAGTGACATCACTGATATTCAGCCAATCAGTGCTGTGCACAGCATGCTTTTATTCACCATAAGCGCATGGAACCATTTTCTTCTGGTTCCCTATCACAAAGATGGAGCCCTCCAGACATCGTTGTACTGCACCTTCCATTGTCCCCAGCCAGCATGGCCAATGTTTGGGGATGTTGGGAGTTGTAGTCCACCATCACCACCAGTCCATCAGCAGGCCACAGATTCCCCATCCCTGCCATAGGAAAAAAAGCTGTCTTCCTAAACAAAACTCAGTGACTACAAGTGGCTCTTGCAAATGTCTAAGCAAGTGGCTCTTGCAAATGTTTTCTCTGACTGTTCTTTGCAGAACCAGAGCAGAAGCAACCTCTTGGATGTTTACGTTGAGCTATGGCTACTGTTGCTTTCTGTCTACTAACTCCCAATCCCACTGTCTTTCTTCCAACACAGGGAAGACATCCAGTTGAAGACACCTCACAGTAAAATTAATGGACAGCCAAAAGGAATTTCCAGAGTAGAGTGTCGACTAGGTTCAACGTCTAGCTCCCAGGGGGCCCCCCTGAGTCCTGCTAGACACTCAAACGTTAAGAAAGTGTCTGGAGTGGGTGGAACAACCTACGAAATTTCAGTATAAAAAGAAATTCGTAATATAAAGAGCCATCCGCAAACCCGGCCGTGAAGCTAGGTGCACTGTGAAGAGTCACACAACAATGCCAACAAGATGAAAAGTAGGAGCAGCAGCTGATGGTGACCTTTCTGTATTATGGTATTTTGTGTTGTTTTTATTAAAAGAAAAAGAAAACTACATACACACAATCTTTTTTTTTCTTGGCCAAAAACCAGCTGCAGCCTTATTCTTGAAGGAATCTGACTTTGTACAGCTCATTGGAAACTATCCTGAACAGACAATTGGGAACTAATTTAACATCTACTGACGTATGGCACCACAATTCAGAGGGGTTTTTTTTGTTTGTTTTTTGTGTGTGGAAGAGAATGGGAAAGCTATTGTGCGTTTGTCTCTGTCCACCAAACCTTGTCATGTGGACATTGTCGTGCTGTGGTCTAATAACAATTTCATGTGGGCGTAGCGTTTTCTCTTAAACTCTCCAGGGTTGACGGAAAAGAATATGAAGGAGCGGCGGGGCCCTACAAGGGTTTCATATATTTGGGTAGGGGGTTTGGCCTATCAGTGATAAAACTGTTCAGTTGTTTGGAGAATTTGGGTATGTAGCAGACCGTTGCCCCCAATCAGCAGGGTTGTTTCAGGGTTGGCTTCTTCCTTCCTTGCCTACAATGGTTTCTGATTCGTTTCTGGGGAGAATGCAGATTCCTTGTGCCTGTTCTCATGCAGGAGGATAGATCTGCTTCTTCCATTGGAATGAATGGGGAAGCTCACATGTACATTGAAGGTAATGCGCACAAGTGACCATCTATGGATCTCTGCATTGGTGAGCAAACACGTGAGGAAGAACTCCCAAGTGATGTTGATTGTACCCCTTTTCAACTGAAGGAGGCCGGTGGATTCCCAGTAGCCATTTGAGTATCCAGCAACCATCTTGGAAGACTGGTCTACATGGGCAAAATAAGGAAAGGGATGGTTTTTTAGTTACCCTATTGCTATTTGTGGTCGTGTAGGAGATTCTGTGTAAACAACTGCACCTGTCTTTCCATGTCCTAGAACTGTTAAATAACTAAGGAACTTCCATTCTTCCTTGGACAATTTTAGGTAGGTTTTTTTTTTTAACGAAAAGAAAAAAGCCTGTCTTGCTCATGAGAGAGAGAGAGAGAGAGAGAGAGAGAGAGAGAGAGAGAGAGAGAGAGAGAGAGAGAGAGAGAGAGAGAATCAAATATTCAGATGGTAACCTATTAATGTAAACAGCCATCTTCCTTCCTCCTCTTTTTGTGCTACTGGAGATGGGCTGTAATACAGTGTATCGTCTTGCACGGGTGCAGTGTGTATAATCTCAATGCAAGATATTCTATGATCTGTTGAAATTTGCTGTGTGTGTGTGTGTGTGTGTGTGTGTGTGTGTGTGTGTACGCACATGATTGCGTGCGTAATTGATAGTGTGTGATTGTCAGCCGGGCACGTGCCTGTAGGAGATAAGTTTTATTGCTTGCCTGATGATCAGTGAACGCTAAATATTTAGAGACAAGTCAGAGACAAGTCAGGTATATTCCAGTTCTGGAGCTCACATGAATGGGAATTTGGAGACAAAATAATAATAATCCTTAAGCAACTTGTTTACAAAGATTCAAGACGTTCATTCTCTGAATTAGAAAGTGCTTCTTGTCCTGCCACCCCAGAGTTGTCAATCACAGACACTATTGGATTTGCACGTTTTTAGAGAAAAGCAAGTTGTAAAAAACATTGCATTTAGGGACCTGATGCTTGACGTGATTGCCTTAAACCTTTCTTTTTTGTTATTCAAATGATTTATTTTATGAGTATCCCTAAGTGAAGGGGTAAGAATTTTAAAAAGGTATAAATGACACCAGAGACTATTTGCAGGAGACCTGAATGAGATCATGACTCCAGTGCTGAGTAGGGAGGAGGTAAATCCTGTTCCATTTACCGATTAAAAATGGCCTCCATTAAGTTTATATTTGTTCTGTGCAGTGAAACCTGGAGGTTTTCCCTTGCAGCACAACCACCAGCTACAAGGCAAGGGAGTCGCCAAATAATAACTGAAACAGTGATGTCAGGTGCCAATTGAACTGGTAGGGTAGAAGGCAGGGAGGCCAACAGTAGGTGGCGCCAGAGCAAATGACAAGCAGAGCCAGCTTATTCTATTTTGTCCCTCTCCTCCTCCCTACTGTGTTTTACAAGGGCAGACTAGGGCAGAGGAAGGTGACAGTCGGTGCAACCCCTGGATTGGCTGTGAGTAAGGAGGGAGGCAGGTAGGGATTGGCTGAGGGCAGACTGAGGTTGGTAGGGCAGTACCCCATTCACCCTAATGGACCAACAGAGTGGGAAAGTTGGCCAATTTCTCCAGCAGAATACAGAAAGATGCCTTATGCCTTGTATTTGTTCATCTAGTACTATCTGCCCTGACCATAGCTGCCAAGTTATCCCTTTTTTTAAGGGATTTTCCCTTATGCTGAATAGGCTTCCTCGCGAGAAAAGGGAAAACTTGGCAGCTATGGCCCTGACTGTCAGTGGCCCTCCAAGGGTCTCAAGTAAAGAGTCTCGCCCATTGGCTGATCCTGCCACCCAAATCTTTTTCAAGCTGGAGGTGCCTGGAATTGAACCTGGGACTGGCTCTACCACTAAGCTACGATCTCAACTGCAGCGCCAACAATCCTGTTCTCATCATTGCCCCCTCCCTTATCATTGCTGCAATTAACCACGCACATCAAATTAACTAAGCATGGCAATAAATACAAACACACACAACTTCAGCGGACCATGCAGCCAAGTCACATGCAGCTGACTCTCAAAACAGCTCTGCTTTCAAAAACTTGAGTGTTTTTGTTTCAGCATATTTAGGTCGTCTCAGTCCAGAGCCCTTCAGCCGACACTTGTTGTTTAGTCGTTTAGTCATGTCTGACTCTTTGTCATGGACCAGAGCATGCCAGGCACTCCTGTCTTCCACTGCCTCCCGCAGTTTGTTCAGTGTCCAACCATCTCGTCCTCTGTCATCCCCTTCTCCTAGTGCCCTCCATCTTTCCCAACATCAGGGTCTTTTCCAGGGAGTCTTCTCTTCTCATGAGGTGGCCAAAGTATTGGAACCTTAGCTTCAGGCTCTGTCCTTCCAGTGAGCCTCAGGGCTGATTTCCTTCAGAATGGATAGGTTTGATCTTCTTGCAGTCCATGGGACTCTCAGGAATCTCCTCCAGCACCATAATTCAAAAGCATCAATTCTTCGGCAATCAGCCTTCTTTATGGTCCAGCTCTCACTTCCATACGTCACTACTGGGGAAACCATAGCTTTAACTATCCGGACCTTTGTCGGCAAGGTGATGTCTCTGCTTTTGAAGATGTTGTCTAGGTTTGTCATTGCTTTTCTCCTAAGAAGCAGGTGCCTTTTAATTTTGTGACTGCTGTCACCATCTGCAGTGATCAAGGAGCCCAAGAAAGTAAAATCTCTCACTGCCTCCATTTCTTCCCCTTCTGTTTGCCAGGAGGTGATGGGACCAGTGGCTCTTTAATTCCTCCTCACTTTCTGCCATCAAGGTTGTGTCATCAGCATGGCGCCCTGCAAATTTGCACAGCTGGTGACAGCCACAGCTGGCTTCCTCTCTGCAGGATGGTTTTGATAGAAAAGGCAAGGATCCTTCTCTGGGGCTTGCTTCCTGTTCTTCCGGTCAACCACTGATAACGAATAGGATCCACACACGAGGGGAGTGGTGAAGTTAATCCTTTCGTCCTCTGCTGCCACCAGAGGAAAAATCTGGAGGTGACTTAGTAGTCATAATAATAATAATAATAATAATAATAATAATAATAATAATTTATTTATACCCCGCCCATCTGGCTGGGTTTCCCCAGCCACTCTGGGCGGCTCCCAACCGAATATTAAAAACACAATACAGCATTAAACATTAAAAACTTCCCTAAACGGGGCTGCCTTCAAATGTCTTTTAAAGGTTGCTTATTGCCTTGACATCTGCTGGGAGGGCGTTCCACAGGGCAGGTGCCACTACCGAGAAGGCCCTCTGCCTGGTTGCATTGGAAGGAAAGTTACCATTGATGCCAACATTGGGATTTCCTCCCAAAGTCAATGCATGCTTCAGAAGTGAGGAGGGCCATACCTCAGGGCTGGAACATATGCTCTGTGCACAAAAGATCTCAGGTTCAAGCCCTAGCATCTTTTGGTTAGGACTGCGACAGAGCCCTGTTTATAATCCTGTAGCGACCAGTCAGTATAGACTATACTGAGCTAGATGAGCCAATGTTCTGACTCAGTTTAAGGCTTTCCTAAGAAGGTTTCCCCCCCAGGATAGCCACATCGCAAGAGGAAGTTGAATCCCCCCCCTCCGCTCTTCTCTTAATCCCATTATAAATGCGTCATATTCCGCCCCCCCCCCCAGCCTCCCAACTGATGGATTTTGCATTTGACTAAAGCTGCAGATCAGATACAAAGATGTATTGAACACCACCATGTCTAGTTTGAACCTTCAGTACCTTTTAAGTTTTATTCTCTCATCCTTGTTTCATTATTCTCCCAACTGTTTTGGTTTCCTAGATGAGGGGACGGGGGGGGGGGAGAGAACTGCTAAAAGATTCTAAAGAGGAAACAAAAAAGGCTGCAAAGGTTCTAGGTCTAAACTGCAGACAACCCCCCCCCCCCAAAAAACACCTGTTTCATGGGAATGGTACAGGATTTTGCACCTGGATAAGCACATCGCTCTATGAGCATTCTGGATCAGGAAATGTTTCATGGCACCTGTGGGTTTGTTTGTTTATTTGTTTTGTCATTAGTCTTCGTCTTCTGAAGCCAACTAGCCCCGTGGTTCCGTCTGCCTGGGGCTCTGCTAAAGGGGCTGCGCAGTGGAGGCCATTTATCAAACTACAATTTTGAGACCCAGAAGCATTCTAGCACATCATTCTTATGTTCACAGAAAGGTGCAAGGGTATTTATTACCGGAATGATGAACTACCGAGCGAAAGTTCAACAGAACATGTGGCCAGTTTTGTGCCATCTCCAATTTGGAAACAGCACAATGTCTACAAGACGGATACAGTCTACTCAGTGCGCACCAAAATGTGTGGCATCCTCTGATCCTGCTTTCCGAGAGAATAAGGGTGGAGGAATCATAGAAAACGGGGGAGGTGCAGATGGAGGAATGTACAGCTGCATCATATGTTCCATCATGTATGTGGTACGGTCATACCTCTTCTTGCAAACGCTTCATGTTGCATTTTTTCGGGTTAAGAATGCGGCAAACCTGGAAGTGTTTACTTCCGGGTTTTGCCACACGCTCAGAAGCATTTTGCGCAGTTTGCACATGCGCACAAGCATTCTGCGCAATTTGTGCATGCGCACAAGCGCTCTCACGCTTCACACATGTTCAGAAGCGGCGCTCTGGTTACCGACTTTTCGGGGTGCGAACGGCACCCCGGAATGGATCATGTCCGCAACCAGAGGTATGTATGTGTGAGTGGCTGTGCATGCACAGATCCGCCGCCCGAGTGCATGTATGGTTCTGGAGATTGTGTGAGCCTGCCCTTGCTTCCCTGTAACTGCGCACAGGATCACAGTCTGGGGCTGGATGGCTCATGCCTGCAGACTTCACATGGGTATACTACCGTATAAGTGCCAACAAAATATATTGTAGAAATTGGAGTTCTTGGTGAAGTCCAGAAATAAACAGTAAATTGCAAGAAATCTGGCCAGGAGGAAGATGAATTTCAAGTAAGTCTTCCAAAGGTTTTATTTATGTAATGATAGGACGAATTCAAATAGGAATCAATTCAAGTAGGATAGCGAGGCAAATAAAAATTAATTCCAGTGAAAAAATCCCAGGACAAGTGCAAACTATAGTACACTCTGACCATTAAAACATTGCTGATGAAGAATTGGCGAAACAGGGCCTTGTCCTGGGGTTTTTTCACTGGAATTAATTTTTATTTGCCTCACTATCATACTGGATTTGATTCCTGTTTGAATTCATCCTATCATTACATAAATAAAACAACAACAACAATAACAACAACAACAACAACAACAAACTTTATTTGCATAGCCAACAGCCATAGCAACAAAATACATGCAATATAGAATTAAAAACAACAAGGATAAAAAAATCATATGACTATGGTTGTCGGTTCCGGTCATGGAGGAGACAAGCTGATCCTGGCTACTCCCCAATTGAAGGCAAGATTTATGCTCTTAATATATTCCTGGGCACCATCTTACTTGTCTCTCAACCTTCTTCTCCTCATTGCTTCTTCAGTGCTCTTTTATCAGTATCCCTTTGAAAGCTCTGATTAACGGCCTTACTGTTATCGTATCGGCCTAAGCTGGCGGCCGGTGGCTGTAAAGGAAGCCGAGCACTCCTCCAGCCTCTCATGAATGGAAGGCACTGCTAAACATAAATAAAACTTTTTGAATACTTACTTGAAATTCATCTTCCTCCTGACCCGAGTCCTTGCAACAAAATATATTGAGCTAATTTGGTACCAGAGCATGAACTTGGTCCCAGTGTTTCAGCTGATCAGGCTCATAGACCAGCGCATGGAAATTAGACAATGAGTTAGCAATGTCCATTAATTTCAGTGGGTCTGCTCTGAGCAGGGTTTATCATTGGATACAAAGCCGGTGAGGTGGTTAAAATTGTTACAGTTTTAAAATGGGACGGTGAAAAACAAGAGTGGTGTGCGGAGGCCTGCCTCAGCATATTGGAGCACCAGTATTGATAGCGCTTAGTGTTCGAAGACAGAGTGCATGTAATTACTAGATTACAGTGTCACAGCAGGCAAGTGGGTGGGCTCTTCCCTTTTGCTGGCACTGGCAACCACCTGACCCTTTGCATAATATTAAACTACCCAGTGGAAAGCAAACTCCATGATTTTAGCGGAAAGACAAACGTAATGTTTAAGAAGCAATGCGACCAGCCTGTGAATCCTCTTACAGCATTCAGTCCAACCGTAACGACTCCTTGTCTCGAGGGCAAAACTCTGAAACAGAATAATTCTGAAAGTCTGCAGCCAAAAGGTGGCTGGCTTGTTCATGATGTTGATTGGCTGGCTTTCCATGACATCATCAGCAAGAAATGTCTGCCTTCCCAATTCTTTGGGGTAGTTTTGGACTTACAGCAACAACAGTGAAAAGTCTTGTGGCACCTTATGTTGTGACGAATACATTGTGTTAGAGGCATGCATGGCCCCAGGGCCCATTGCAAAAGAAGATTAAGTGGTGCTTGGAGAGATTATTAGAGCATATAATTCCAATTTTACTTCATCTGCTTTGGTAATCTCTTTGTTTCCAGGCTCAATTTAACGTGATGATAATTGGCCTTTGAAAAACCCTAAATGGTTTAGGACTGGATTAGCTCAGAAGCAACCTGCTTCTATGTGAATCTGCTCAGGCTTTGAAATCAGCCTTACAGGCCCTGAATCTCTATACCAGGCATCCCCAAACTGCGGCCCTCCAGATGTTTTGGCCTACAACTCCCATGATCCCTAGCTAACAGGACCAGTGGTCGGGGAAGATGGGAATTGTAGTCCAAAACATCTGGAGTGCCGAAGTTTGGGGATGCCTGCTCTATACTGTCCATATGTGAGATCTGGCAGGGAGTGCAGGCCATGAGATACAGAGTCTTTTCTGTGCTGGCACCACAATGAAGAAACTCCTTTTGGGGCAAATTTGTTAGGCTCCCTCTGTGCCTTTCGATGGATGGTAAAGCATTTTCATTCAAGCTAGAATTTAATTAGTGATTAGCATTTAGTGATTTAATTCATTATAGTGTGGGTCTTTTCCTGGAGTTTTAGTACTGGTGTCTTTTGAATGTTGTTTTGATGGAGGTATTATTCTACTGTTTTGTTTTCCCTTTTTGGTAAGCTGCTTTTGTTATCTGCTTATTGTTTGTATTCTGTTCTGTTCCTAAAATAACTGTGCAATCCTATGCATGCCTACTCAGAAATAAGAGAAGCAAGCCCATGGGTAGCCAAACTAAGGCCCAGGGGCCTGATCTGGCCCAATTGCCTTCTCAATGCGGCCCGCGGACAGTCCGGGAATCAGCGTGTTTCTACATGAGTAGAATGTGCCCTTTTATTTAAAGTGCATCTCTGGGTTATTTGTGGGGCCTGCCTGGTGTTTTTACATGAGTAGAATGTGTGCTTTTATTTAAAATGCATCTCTGGGTTATTTGTGGGGCATAGGAATTTGTTCATTTTTTGGTCCGCCCCCCCCCCCAAGGTCTGAGGGACAGTGGACCGGCCCCCTGCCGAAAAAGTTTGCTGAGCCCTAAGACTATGGACTGTATCCATTGCTAGTCCCATGCAGAGTAGACCCATTGAAACGGATGCACAGGACTAATTTTAGTGCATTAACTTCAATAGGTCTACTCTGAATAGCACTTAGTTGGATACAACCCTATTTTTTATGTGGGGGTTGGGTGATTCTAAAGCTTTTATTGCCAAGCTGCAGTAGCTGTAGGGATAGAGGTTGAAAACTGAATGCATTTGGGGGGATACGTATCATTAGGTTAAGATGTATGATGGATCCGTGCACACATAAGCTGCAAACGGTAGCTTGTTAAATCCAGACACAAGACTCCTCTGGGATGGGGAGATACATTTCATATTAATAGGCTTATGATAGACCCAGATTTCCCCCCCCACCCCCCTTCTTCTTTGAAGTTTGCATTTAAAATAGCCTGAAAGGCCCAGAGACGACAGTAAATTATTCAAATCTTCCTGGAAGTCTGCATCTGCAGATTAGCATTAACCTGAAAAAAAAGGCAGAGGCACCCAGTCCTGACCTATTTCTGTCCATTGCTGTGATTCTAAATACATCTTCTAAGAAGAAAGGCCCAGAGAGTTCAGCACGGTTTTGGTTCACGTACAGGTTAGGACGAGCTTGTCAGGTGTCAATCCAGAGATTCCTTCCGTTTTGCTAAATTTGGCACTGAATTGGGCAGATTTATGGTGGCAAACAGGATTGCAGGGGTGTCCGTGGCAGGTGGGGGAGGGAATGGACAAAAGGTGGAAGGTTGTGGAAAGACAGGATAATTTCCTGAATCAGTATTAGATTTAAAGTTGGTAGCCCTACCTTTGGATCAGCACTTAAGCTTTGGATCTCTTATGGTTCCGCGCATGTTTATAAAACTTGGGTCACAAACATCACTGGAGCAAGAGGTGGCACATATGAACAGGGCTATTGCATCCCATAAAAAGTTTACAATTGATAGGTGCCAGTTTTGATTCACACACAGGCTTTGATCCAGTCAGGCTTGTCTCAACCAAGGTGCTCTGAAGACCTGAACAAGTTGTTTCTCTGTGCACTGATCTGGTCTTTCTCTCTTTTTGTCAGTAATATTATTTATTGCATTTGTTTGTCGCTTTGTTAAAAAAAAAAGCTGCAGGGCAACTTAACAGGAAGATAAATTACCAACAGATAAAATCAATTAAAAGCCTAATAATAATAATAATAAACACTGCCATGTGCTTATCCAAAAACAGAATTAAAAAATATGAATCCTACCCCACCCTGCTAAAAGCTGAGCACCATAATGAAGGCTAAAATCATGCAGAACTATGATTTCAAAACCATAACCACCAATAGCCTGGGTAAATAAAAAGGTCTCTTAACCCAGTGTCTTAAAAGTGACAATAATGGTGCCAGGGGTGTTTCCTTGGCAGTGGGGTGAGCACTGAAATAGCCCATTCTCCATTGGAAAAAGCCTATTCAGCATCAACTGTAAGCAGGTGGGTTTCGGGGAAGGACAGAGCAAGAGAAAATGGAGGGAATTGCTTCTCCTTTTGCTTACCCATTTACCTGGTGATTGATGAAGCAAAGGGTAAAGGTAAAGGGACCCCTGACCGTTAGGTCCAGTCGCGGACGACTCTGGGGTTGCGACTGCGACGCTCATCTCGCTTTACTGGCTGAGGGAGCTGGAGTACAGCTTCCGGGTCATGTGGCCAGCATGACTAAGCCACTTCTGGCGAACCAGAGCAGCGCACGGAAACTCCGTTTACCTTCCCGCCGGAGCGGTACCTATTAATCTACTTGCACTTTGACATGCTTTCGAACTGCTAGGTTGGCAGGAGCTGGGACTGAGCAACGGGAGCTCAACCTGTCGCGGGGATTCAAACCACCGACCTTCTGATCAGCAAGCCCAAAGCTCTGTGGTTTAGACCACAGCGCCACCCATGTCCCAAAGCAAAGGGTATCCCGTATTCAAGACTCAGGGCATATGCTCTGATTTCACATACACCCCATTGGATCTTGGCTAACTCTTTTAACTATCAGTTCAAGCAAGCTAGTGTGTTTTTCCAGCTCCTGATTGGGTAAAACAAATGCTGGTGTGAGAATGAAGTTACAATCCTATAATCTGGGAGTCAAGTCCCATTGAACTTGGTGGGTCTCACTTCTGACTAGATATGTATGGGATTACACCATCATTTATTCCGGTTGGTTAAAATAGATGGAGTCACCTATGGGGACCATACAGGGCCGGCTCTAGGTAGACCCCCGGTGGCGCAGGGCACCACGGCGCCGGCCCACCAGGAGGGCGCCGCGAGCTGCGCCCGCCCGCTGGCCCGCCGGTTCGACAACCGCGCCAGCCCACCACGCTGGGGAACGGGGCGGGGGGCGCCGGAGGGATCCGTCGCTCCACGGCACCAGGGGCGCTTAAGACGGCCCTGGGACCATAGCACCACATGCCAAAGATGTAACTTGGGTTCCCCTCATTCTGGTGTTCTACACCAGCCATGGATCCTTTATTATGATCAAGGCAGAATAAGCTAACAATAAATGATCGAGTGCAGGTAAATCTTTGTCTTCTCAAAGCCTGTACAGTACTTCAAACACCCTTTCAAGCAAATCTTTGGTGGGAGATGCAGGACAGACAAAGGGAAATGCTTCACACAGTGTGAAAATGGAATGTGCAATCGCAAGAAGTCTCAGTTACCATCAATGTAGGCATGGATTGGACAAATTCATGGCAGATCAGGCTATCGGTGGCCAGGAGTCCTGAGGGCTATGTACTACCTCCAGGACTGGAGGTGAGACTGCTGCTGCGCACAGGTCCTGCTTAGAGGCTTACGGGTGCATCAGGTTGTCACTGTGAGAACAGCATGTTGGACCAGGTAGACCTTTGGTCTGATCCAGCAGGAATCTTACTATGTTCTTAAATGTGGTTTGTATTCAGCTTTTGCATTGAAGTCTCCTCTTACCGAAGAAACAGCAATAGTTTTGCATGACAGATTTTGGGGTATGCCATCCGTCTCCTCCCATGACTGTCATTTCACTGAGTTGGGCAAACTGCAGTATTGTAGCTTGAATTCACGATAAAATATGCTGAGATTTCTGGCATTATGTGGAGATGGAGAGGGGGAGAGAGAGAGAGAGAGAGAAAGAAATGAGTTTTGATTCTTGATTTATTTATTTTTAACTTGAAGCCTTAACATTTTACTTCTTTGTCTGAATTAGCAATGGAGAACAGTTTATGAGAGACACTCCATGTACTATGTTTCTGCTTGGGTTGAAGACCAGAATTTACCCTGATATGCTTTTAAAAAAAGAACTAGTTGGTGATGACAAAGAAAAGGGCTCTTGCAATGTTAAGGATGGGAGAACAGAGAACATTCCTTAGGGACATATATTTTTCATGGGAATGGCTGACAAGTTTTCAACCCATGTTTTCAGAGGTATCAAAAGAGATTCCCAAGGCCTTTATTATTTTGTATGTATATATATAAATAAATATATATATAAGTGAAATTAATTAATCTTTCTTTCGGTAGATAACCTCAACTGTAAAAAATAAAATAAAAAATACCACACATACATGCACACATGAAAACTATGCAGATGTATGCTTTAATGTTGAAAATCCAATATGCAGCAGCAAAGTTGGCTTGCTGAAGAAGGCAAACCCAGGATTGTGTAAATATTTACCCAGGTTTATTGTATTATTGGGACTACAAGGGAGCCTCTCCCAAGTGAGGACTACATGCCTGTAGGAAGACCCTAAATCAGGAATGGGGAAACTGTGGCTCTCCCAGATGATGATGGACTACGGCAGCCATCATTCCACGCTATTGACCAACTGAGGTTCATGGGAGCTGGAGCCCAACAGCAACTGGAGGAGTCCCAGGTTCTTCATCCCTGACCAAAATGGTGGCCACTAAAGTGTTTGGAGTGATCTACACCAGAGCCTAAAAGATAAAGACAAAACTGACTGGAAGACTGGAGGCAATGTTACCAAGTGCATGGTTTGAGGACCTTATCATTGGGATCTCTTTAACAGTCTGTATTTCACCTGTTCTACTACCTTGAATTTTTGGAATGTATCTGTGCAGGCTTTGTGGACCTCCGTCTGTAATTCTAATTTCTGTGGCTCTCAATACATATGTATATATTTTTCAGCTTCCTGAGTTAATGTGTTGTTGTTTTTTAGGGGTGCGTGTGTGTAAAATCGCTGCATTTCAGCACTTATCGACATAGTGGGTTCTGGGAAAGAGGCACAAAAGTACCTCATATCACATTTTTGTATGGGATATAAGGCGCTTTATACTGAATCAGACCGCTGTTCAATCTTGTCAGCCCATTATAGTCTTCTCCACTGTTCTGGCTCCAGTGTTGGAGGAAGTATGCCTTTGAAGGCCAGTATCTGGGAATCACAAGTAGGAAAAGTGCTATTGCTTCTAGGTCCTAGCTTCTGTGGGCATCTGCCTGGCCTCTGTGAGAACACAATGCTGGATGATGTTTGTATTGTATGTAATGTGTCTAATAAGTAATGGCTCTTGATGGTGCACTATAGTGTCACCAACAAAACACACACCCTGCAAAAAGAAGAAAAGAGAATCCATATTTGCATAAAATCTGCCCGTGCCAATATATGCACGTATAGAAATAATCACTATAATTTAGGGATCTGCACTGGCCTCACAACATTTGGTTCAGATCTCTCATCACTTCAGGAAGAAGAAGCCAGTCTGTTCTGAGACATTCTGTGATCTGTCTTAATCGACTCACATGTCAGGTCTGTAGCAACTTTGTTCAAAATGAAACACCATTTGTTGTTATGGGGAATGTATTAAAAAATGTATGTAGCTCCCTACCGCCTTTTGGCAGAAGTAGATGACATTTGCACACACAGCCACCAGAGTAGATTAAGCCTGCCAAGCTGCAACCAAATGAATCAAGGGCCTGGGGAGGCTAGGCACATTGTGGGTGAGTGGCTGCTATACATGGCAGAGAACACAGCCTTCACATGTTTAAGGAGAGTGGGATGCTCTGGTTGGTCCCAACCCCTCCATCATGTCACAGCGTCCATCCCCATTGTTCTCCTTGTGTCAGAAGGGAAACATTGGCAATGAGCATCATGTCATCAAGAGCAGACTTTAGTCTTTCGCATTTCAGCAGCGCCCTGGGCATGCCCAAATTTTGGCACCACCACCCCACTGTTCACCTTCCGTTCGGCTGAATTCACTGTGCCATAGTTGCAACGCCCTGCGTCACCCCCAGGCTCGGTGCCCAGTGTAGTAGAAATGGTCATGCTGCTGTAAGTCTGCCTCTGCTGCTATCTTTCCATTGGCTCCCTGTGGGGGGGGGGAACCATGGGCCCTCCAGATGTTGCTAAACTACAACTCCTATCGATAGTCCATTAGAACAAATGGGGCACAGCCCCACCAAACTCAGTTGGGCTTCAGCCAGCCCCCAGCTAGCTACCTGCCTTTTTTATAATTAATTAATTAATTAATTAATTAATTATACCCCACCCATCTGGCCGGGCTTCCCCCGCCACTCTGGGCGGCTTCCAACAAATACAAAAATACATTAAAATATCACAGATTAAAAACTTCCCTAAACAGGGCTGCCTTTAGGTGTTTTCTAAATGTCAGGTAGTTGTTCATCTCCCTGACCTCCGATGGAAGGGCGTTCCACAGGGCGGGTGCCACTACCGAGAAGGCCCTCTGCCTGGTTCCCTGTAGCTTTGCTTCTCGCAACGAGAGAACCGCCAGAAGGCCCTTGGCGCTGGACCTCAGTGTTCGGGCAGAACGATGGAGGTGGAGACGCTCCTTCAGGTATACTGGACCGAGGCCATTTAGGGCTTTAAAGGTCAGCACCAACACTTTGAATTGTGCTCGGAAACGTACTGGGAGCCAATGTACGTCTCAGGACCGCTGTTATGTGGTCTCGGTGGCCGCTCCCAGTCACCAGTCTAGCTGCCGCATTCTGGATTAGTTGTAGTTTCCAGGTCACCTTCAAAGGTAGCCCCACATAGAGCGCATTGCAGTAATCCAAGCGGGAGATAACTTACAACCTGCCCAGACTGACTGTCAGCTTGCTCCTCCTCAGTCTGAGTGTTTCCCTTGCAGAACTCAGCAGAGAGGAGAATGGGGACAAGGCAAAAATCAGCCGCCACTGGCTCTCTCTGTGTTGGGTCAACTATCGGGCTCCTTGCCTTCCGAACTATCACTTCCGATGGGCACCTGGCAAGCGTGCCTGATTGGCTGAGAGGATGGGAGTTATAGTTCAGCAACACCTGGAGAGTCAAAGGTTCCCCACACCATCATTGTGGGCCCCCACACTCCCACTGCTGCTTGGGGGAGAGCACAGGGAAACCAAAAAGTAAAAGCATCAAAATGAGAAGACGTGGGAAGAAAGCCTCTGTCTGGAAGCTGCATTAAACACACACACCCTTATGCTAATCCCTGCGGACACACTTTGGTGCTGTTTGATGCTATTGTTAGCATCTGTGTGAGAGATGGCCCTGCACGGCTGTCAAGAGGATAATGGGATGGGGTGGAGCAACCGCTGGGCATAGGAGTAGCACAACCGCAGCTGCACACCAAGTCCTGATTAATATCCAAGTAAGAGGCACACAATCGATAAGACAGAGCTTTGGCGTCAGAGTGTGTGTGTGTGTGTGTGTGTGTGTGTGTGTGTGTGTGTGTGTCCCTGCACCAAAACGAATATGAGTTAGGGATCGTTGCAATGTGGAGTGGTTTTTTTTTTGTCCAGCCTCCCCACTCCATTTGGCCTTCCCTCTGTTTTCCCTCCCCCGGCCTGCCACAGTCAGCTTTCCATCCCCACAGAGCATGATCAGTCCTCACTGGCAACACACTCTTTTATTTCCGCTGGTGGTCGGTGTTCATTGGGACTGGTAGGGTGAAAAGCAGGGAGCCCAACAGCAGGTGGTGCTAGAGCCAACGACAGGCACAGCCAACTCATTCTAGTTTTGTCTCCATCCTCATCCCTGCTGAGTTCTGCAGGGGGCAGCAATGAGCTGGAGGAGAAGGAAACAGACAGACCGCTTAGTCTGGTTGGAAGCAAGGAGGCAGGGAGATGTTGAACTGCAATCCCCATCACCCCTGCTCATTGGTCTAGCTAACTGTGGCTGTTGGGAGTTGCCCCCAGATGTTGCTGGACCTTGGCTACCCCTGGGAGACAGTGTCAGCCATGGCTCCAACCTTTAGAGCAGGCACCCCCAAACTGCGGCCCTCCAGATGTTTTGGCCTACAACTCCCATGATCCCTAGCTAACAGGACCAGTGGTCAGGGATGATGGGGATTGTAGTCCAAAACATCTGGAGGGCCGAAGTTTGGGGATGCCTGCTTTAGAGAGTACTGCCACCGTTAGGACTGTCATGGATTTAAGATGGTGGTTAAAAAAAATTCTCTGTAGGGAAAACGCTGGAAAATGGCAACATGTTCATCCAAATTGAACATTGCCCTTTTAGTACATTTCAAAATATATATACATGAAACTTTGGAATTATTTCCCCTCAGACAAGACATTTGTTTAAAACACAATATGGTGTTGCTCAGCAAAATGCCAATCAATGTCGGTTTTTTAAAAAAAATTTAAAAAAATTGGACAATGACTTAAAAATTGCTATTAGTGAAAATGATTTCACACGTCTGACAGATCTATTTTTAACGAGGGCTCCAATTATGTACTGTCTGATTCTATGAAACAGACTTACTTCCCATTCATATTGAAATATCAGCATTTGTACAATCTAAATCCCTTACAATTGGAAGAGAACCAGCTATAAAAGGCTCAAATGAGTTTGTGTCTGGAAATTATCTCTCGCCAGCATCCCCCAATCTGTTTCAACATTTTAAAGCAGTCCAGACAAGCTGAACAGCTCTTTCGAGAGTGGGGAGGGTCCTCTCAGGCACTCATCGTATCTGATTACATATAAAACAGGAGTAGCTTGAGAAGGCTGGGGATTAGATTGTCCTTGCACTGAAGTGATTAAAAAAAACCCCACAAGCTGATTCTTTATCCTATGATTCAAAGCTTTTATGTATGGCCTGAGATTTTCTGAAACCTCCAAAAAAACCTTTTAATGCTCTTAATTTCCATAAATTTTCAATATAATTTGGGCACATGAGTCGCCTATGGCAGCTTTGAACACAACCCTGTAGACTCCATATCACCTACTGAAAATAAATGTAGCGTAGCCTTCTCTGTTACCTTCTCTTTCCCTCCTCTTTCTTTGTTATGTCCTCCCTGCACCAAATTCTAGATTGTAAATTCTCTGGGGCAGAGCTCTGCCATCTTGTAATATGTTTCGTACACATTTATTGCACTATTGGATTTGGTTGGCATTCATACCTTTGGTATGGGAAAGCAAAAGTACATAAAGGATTCCACAATCATATAATCAGAAAGTCCATGATAAAGGTATAGTTTTACACTTTCTATCTTTCAGCTTGGCCACAAGGAAGCATTCACAGCATCTTGTCTCTTTAATGTTGGGTGTCTGTATTATGTTCTTCCCATCCTATTGTTGTCCTGGACTTTCGTCCTTTTAAATGCTACGGTTTTTGATCCTTCAAAAGGATGGGGTGTTTTTTGTTTTTTTAAAAAAACCCTCCAATTTAAGCGAGAAAGATCAGTGACAACAATGGCATGGCGGGGCAGGGCAGTCCGTATTTTGCTCCCGTGTGGACAACCCCCATTCTTTCTCCAAAGTGCTTGGGTCATACCTGGTTCTCTCCTTCCATATATATATATATATATATATATATATATATATATATATATATATGTCAAGGACCCCTGGACAGTTAAGTCCAGACAAAGGCGACTATGGGGTTGTGGTGGCGCACATCTTGCTTTCAGGCTGAGAGGGCCGGTGTTTGTCCACAGACAGATTTCCAGATCATGTGGCCAGCATGACTAAACCGCTTCTGGCGCAACAGGACACCGTGACAGAAACCAGAGCACACGGGAACACCATTTACCTTCCCGCCTCGGCAATACCTATTTATCTATTTGCACTGGCGTGCTTTCAAACTGCTAGGTTGGCAGGAGCTGGGAAAGAGTAACGGGAGCTCACCCTGCCATGGGGATTCAAATTGCTGACCTTCTGATCGGCAAGCCGAAGAGGCTCAGTGGTTTAGACTAGGGGTCGGCAAGGTTTATCTTGCCTGAGCTGGATCCGGCCTGCAGAGATCCCTTTATAGGCCAGATTGCGCCCGCGTCCACAATTTTTGGCATTTGCGCATGCGCAGATGCGATTTCCGGCACCGTGGAGGCAGGTCCCTGCACCACGCTGTGCCGGTTTAGTGCAGCATGCAAGCAGGCAACTCAGTTTGGGGGCGGCTCAGGGGCCGGTCAAATGACCTCCGTGGGCCACTTCCGGCCCATGGGCCTTAGGTTGCTGACCCCTGATTTAGACCATAGCACCACCCACACCTTTACCAATCCTTCCTTATATCCTGATAACAGCCCTATAAGGCAGACTAGGTTCAAAGGGTGACTGCCCCCAAATTCACGCAGCAAAAATCATGATGGGGCCTCAAGTTCTAGTCTTAACACTTGCTACTTCATCATTCTGGCTCTTGCCATCAAATACCATCTCAGACCAGCTGTTCAAAACCTTTTTTGGGGGGGCCTCCCCTAAGCATAGGTGCCACCACAATACGGCCACTAGTGTCGACTCTACCCCCTAGAATTAAGTATGGAAGACTAAACACATGGACCACTTTAAAATTACTGAGGCTTACGATGGGCCCCTCAAGGACCGTTCAGCTGACTGTAGCAATGTAACACTTACAGCAAGGTGCTGTAGGATCGTTTAATTGCCCTTCCGTTGCTTTTAAAAATTTCTTATATATTGCGTTTAATTGTATTACAATTCTAACTCCACAGAATTCAAATTGAAATTCAATAAAAGAAACAATAAAACATACAATTAAAAATCAAGATGCCTATTTAATGCAATGCCGTGTACTGTTTCTGGTCTTCAACTGCAAAGTCAGAGATATATACAGTACTGTGGACCGCTGGGAAGAGTGCAGAGAGAATAAGCACCTTGGTAGCAGCAAAAAAGCAGCAAAAAATAAGCACCTTGTAGCAGCAAAAAATTATTTCACCTGAAATAAAACATGTCTCTCCTGTATCCCTCTCTACAGTCACAGCAGGCGCTGTAATGCCCCAATGGTTTGATCTTACCTGAAAAGGTGCACTTTTTAATGGTCTCCCAAGGCAGATGGATGCCAACTATTTTAATGAAACTCTTAGATCACTGGTGGTCAATGGACCACATTTTGAAAATCCCTATAGTAATACATAAAGGAAGGAGGGTGCACTAGAGAATCTCACAACAGACACTGCATACACTGCTAAGAATAGCAATCAAGCGGTTTTGTTGAAACACTTATTGGAGTTTATGATTTAGGACAGCGGTTCCCAATCTTTACAATTACGATGGCCCCCTTTTAACTTCAAAAAGTGTTGCAGACACCCCACATGCTATTTGTTGTCATTTCAGGCTCCATTAACTGAGAAAATGGGACACAGATGGCGCTGTGGTCTAAACCACTGAGCCTTGGGCTTGCAGATCGGAAGGCCGGTGGTTCAAATCCCCGCGGTGGGGTGAGCTCCCGTTGTTCGGTCCCACCTCCTGCCAACCTAGCAGTTCGAAAGCAAAAGTGCAAGTATATTAATAGGTACTGCTCCGGCAGGAAGGTAAACGGCGTTTCCGTGCGCTGCTCTGGTGTCAGTGTTCCATTGCGCCAGAAGCGGCTTAGTCAGTCATTCTGGCTACATGACCCGGGGAAACTGTCTGCGGACAAACGCCAGCTCCCTTGGCCTGTAAAGCGAGATGAGCGCTGCAACCTCAGAGTCGTTTGTGACTGGACTTAACTGTCAGGGGTCCTTTTAAACTGAGAAAGTACAATATGACAGCAACAACAAAACCTGTTATATATTCAATAAAGCTGGACTAGACGGGCCTTTGGTCTGGTCCATATCGGGGCTCTTATTATGTTAAGTCAACTTTGCATAAGGAAGATCTTTTCGCCCCTGCAGCGCTAAAATACAGAAGCTGATTCTTCTAAAATCCCCTCTCCTGAACAACTGTTAAACCTACATGTTCTTAATCACAGCATCTGGTCCTCCTATTTGCAAAGGAGTCTTGCATCCTCGTCCTCCACCGGCTGTACTCCCATGCAACTTAATTGTGAGCACATGCTACTGAGTTCAGTTGAACATCTTTCTGAATAGATCTGTTCTGGGTTATGCCACAGTGCAGCCTTACAAGCATTTGAGCAAGCCCCACTGAAGTGTAGTGGACTAAGCCCTGCTGGACAAGGGTTCAAGTCTGCTCTCAGACATAACACTCACTGGGTGACCTCGAGGCTGTTACAGTCTCTTGAGCTAACCTACCTTGCAGGATTGTTGTGTGGAGAAAAAGGTGGATTATGGATGCAATGCAATGTAATGCAATAGACGTCAACGAGGCTTTTGAGCAAATGTTTTACAATTTTTAAATTTTGTAAGATGCTTTGTGGGATAAAGATAATACATCTAATGGAACAGGCTCATGCTCCACAGCTTCAGTCTCATGCATGCTTACCTGGGAGTAAGCACTATTGGACTCACCAAACCTTATGCCCCACCTGCTCCTTTCCGAATTCCTCTTCATCACAAAGCCCACTGTGATGCAACAGGAAGCAAAATTTAGCTAAGTACCAACCAGTTGCCCCCATTTGCCATAGCAACAGACTGCACCCCTTGCTTCCTACAAATATGAAAGGGAATGAACCTCTCTTTCAGATAAATTGGAGGTAGTAGATTTCACACACAGCAAAAAGTCCTTCTGAATATTTTCCCTCTCCTGTTTGCAATACACAGTCCTCCCCCCCCCCTAAAATAATGTTTAGCAGTACTCTCATTTTCCTACTCATATTGAAATACTGCCCCTCAATGAGGGCAAACTTAGATTCACAAAATGTTTAGGGGCTTGCGTACCTCCAGAAAAAAAGCACTGGCAAATCCATGGGAGTTTAAAAGGTAAAGGGACTCCTGACCATTAGGTCCAGTCACGGACGACTGTGGCGCTCATCTCTCTCTACTGGTCGAGGGAGCCGGCGTACAGCTTCCGGGTCATGTGGCCAGCATGACAAAGCCGCTTCTGCTGAACCAGAGCAGCGCACAGAAACGCTGTTTACCTTCCCGCCGGAGCGGTACCTATTTATCTATTTACACTTTGATGTGCTTTCGAACTGCTAGGTTGGCAGGAGCAGGGACCAAGCAATGGGAGATCACCCCGTCGTGGGGATTCAAACTGCCGGATCGGCAAGCCCTAGGCTCTGTGGTTTAACCCACAGCACCACCCGCTAAATTTAAATTGTTTATGTGGCTGTTAAATATCAAACCTCTAGGGGTCACTGTTGTTTTTAAAAAGAAGCAAGCGAAAGGAATTCTATAATTCCAGCTGAATTAAGCTAGCCTCCTGTTATGGTTTATTTATATACTGCTTCTTATTCCAACGCAACGCTCCTGAATAAAGAAGATCTACAAAATGGTTTGATCTTAGAAAACCACTCCTCTTGCGTCACCAGTGTTTTGTCATCATCTCTGGTACAGACTCTCTCTCTCCCAACCCTGTGTTTCGTTTCACATTCTTCATTTAAGGAAGTTCCAACATTAGAATACCAAACAAGAGAACCTGCAGCAGTAACCACCCTCTCTGGGTATCCTATATCATATTCTTGAGCCCCAAATCCAGCAAAGGTAGAAAAAAGGAACAGTAAGAAAGAAAGAGGAGGAAAGGTGAAGCAAGCCACAAAACACACTCAGAAATGCAGGGGGGGGGGAGAAGAGAGTTGGCCACACCTGCACCATATATTTAAAGCACTCTTATATCAAGGCTTCCCCAAAGGTACCCGGGAACTGTATTTGTTAATATTTCCCATGACCTCTATCTGCATTCTTTAAAAGACTACAGTTCCCAGGATTTTTGAGAGAAACCAGATTGTATAAGAGTGCATTAAATGTATGGTGTGATGTGACATGTTATCATCACACCTGTAAGATACTATTTGTTCTTTCACAAGCGCTGCAGCAAAATGTTGCAGTGCAGAGCACTCCTGTTCAGCTTATTCCACTCAGGCTACTGCTTCTCTCTCTCTCTCTCTTTTTAAAATTTAAAAATAGCTTTATTAAGATTCAACTTGAAACATGTAATACAAATAATACATCAAATTTAAATTATAACAACATAATCAAAACCAAATAATACAATATCAATAATGCATAATAAATCATAATACATAAAACATATTTCTCTCTGTTCTGTCACTTCCACTTGTTTACAGTTCGGTTATTTAGTAATTTTCGAAACTGCTATGTTGTTGTTTAGTCGTTTAGTCGTGTCCGACTCTTCGTGACCCCATGGACCAGAGCACGCCAGGCACTCCTGTCTTGCACTGCCTCCCGCAGTTTGGTCAAACTCATGTTCGTAGCTTCGAGAACACTGTCCAACCATCTTGTCCTCTGTCGTCCCCTTCTCCTAGTGCCCCCAATCTTTCCCAACATCAGGGTCTTTTCCAGGGAGTCTTCTCTTCTCATGAGGTGGCCAAAGTATTGGAGCCTCAGCTTCACGATCTGTCCTTCCAGGGAGCACTCAGGGCTGATTTCCTTAAGAATGGATAGGTTTGATCTTCTTGCAGTCCATGGGACTCTCAAGAGTCTCCTCCAGCACCATAATTCAAAAGCATCAATTCTTCGGCGATCAGCCTTCTTTATGGTCCAACTCTCACTTCCATACATCACTACTGGGAAAACCATAGCTTTAACTATACGGACCTTTGTCGGCAAGGTGATGTCTCTGCTTTTTAAGATGCTGTATATATATATATATATATATACTGCTATATATATATATATATATATATATATATATATATATATATATATACACATACATACATATATATATACATACATGTCTTATTCTCCTTTCGTATTCCTCTATTCGTTGTTTCCGGTGCCAATCTTTAGAAGTAAATCCAGGACTTAATTGTGGGGCATTGTAGTTTCATGTAATTTTTTCCAACTTTGTTCAAATTTCTGTTTGTTCCCTCCTCTTATTACTGCTTCTCATTCCTTTCTACTCCCCACCCCACCTGCTCTAGAATAAGGTCTGTGGTCTGTTCTCACTGAGTCCTCATTGGGCTGTTCTTGGGTTGTCAAGCTCTCTTATCCTTCCATCGAGCACTTCTGCAAACCTGAGGCCTCTTTCAAGGCTGCTGGTATCTCCCTCTTGAGCGTGGGTGGTGCTGTTTTGGCTTCACGAGCAACCACACCAATGGCACTCACAACCTGAATATTGGGATTTGATGAAATGATTTATGATTGGCTGATAAAGTGGCTGGGGAAATCCAGTCAGATGGGTGGGGTATAAATAATAAAATGGTTATTATTATTATTATTATTAGAGCTTGTTGACTGCATACACACCACAGATTCAAATCACAAACCCCCCAAGAGCCCTTGGGAAGTGTAGCTTGTTGCAGTTGCCTTGGAACTGTAGCTCTGGCACAAGTAAGTTATAGTTCTCAGGATTCTTCTGGGGGTGGGTGGGAGGAAAATCCCTTTAAATGTATGGTGTATATCAGGCTTCCTCAACCAGATGTTTTTGGCCTACAACTCCCATGATCCCTAGCTAGCAGGACCAGTGGTCAGGGATGATGGGAATTGTACTTTCAAAAAAATCTGGAGGGCCAAGGTTGAGGAAGCCTGTTGTATATAATTTCATCTAATTCCACTATTCAGCCAAAACCTTACCTGTGTAGTCTAGAGACTTTTCTTGTGTTTAGTGTCAGACATTAATTAATGGCAATCTTGGGTTGCCAGCTGCATTTTATTTATGATATAGTGGTTAGAATGTCAAACTAGGAACTGGTACACCAGGGTTCAAGTCCCCACTTGGCCATGAAGCTCACTGGGTGGCCTTGGGCCAGTCACTGCCTTTCAGCCTAACCTACCTCACAGGGTTGTTGTTGTGGCGGTGGTGATTAAATGAGATGGGAAACAATGTATGCCACATTGAGCTCCTTGGATGAGAGGGTGGGATATATATGCAACAAATAAATGCATTGACATTACAGTATTACAATTTTACTCTTTTATCGTTTTAACTTGTACAAGCCACTGAGACAGATTTGCAATACAGTAGTTGATATATGGTTTTTTTCTTTAAAAAATATTTAGGCATACTCTCATTTTGACGCAAGAAAATCACCATTTTATAGTTCAAATCGGGGAAAATAAATACAGTAAATGGACAAAAGTACAAAGATTCAAACAATGTTTAGGGATTATGCGTACCCCTGCGTACCCCCCAGGGAAAAAAGCACTGGGTATATAAATTCACTGATAAATAAATGCAGAGAGACCATAATTACCCAAGGGCCACCCTTACAGCTGTTTTTCTTACTTTTTGTGGGTTTCGCAAGCAACTGTAGCTCTTCCCACAAATGGAAGAATAGAAGAACTGAAAATAACCATAAGCTTTTCAGTTCTCTTTATTACACATGTACAATTCCACACCTTTGCAAAACAGAAAATCTTTCGCTCACGGAGGAAGGAGAGGGTGTAGAAGTTGTGACAAGCTGTGGAAAAAGAGTGAGAATATATTGAATGGATTGCATGCACAGCATTCACATGCCATTTTGCAAAGCTCATTCACAAAACAGTTTGCAATATAAAGTCAAGAATAGGTAGGAACAGTATTACAGTAATCTATTAAAATCAGGATAACAAATGCCACAGAGTATCCACGCTCTCGTAAAATCTCCCAGTTGGATTACCTGGAGTTGCTTGTGAAAACAATCTGGAGACTTGAGACTGGTCCAAAACAGGGTAGCAAGATTGGTAACCGAGACTGGAAGATACATCAATCTTTTGCCATCTGCACTGACTTCCTGTTTATTTCTGGACTCAATACAAAGTGCTGGCATTAACCTTTAAGTCCGCCGCCACCTGGTGGCTAAACTGTATATGACACGAACTGCACAGACTCAGTTTGCCAGCCCAAAGTACTTTAACTAATTTGACAGCCTGCTGGATCAAAGAGCCATTTCTCTAGTCCTGCCTGCAGTGGCGAAATAGGTGCTTATGGGAAACTCGCAAGTAGGACCTGAGTGCAATAGCACTCTCCACACTTTTAATTTCAGGCAGCTGGGACTCTCTGACAGTGGAGAGAGATGGCCTTCTTTTAAAGCCATCCAACTTGATGAGCATCATAGCATCCTGTGGCAGAGAGTTCCATAGCTTAACTAACTACCGGTACGTGCCCTTTTGCCTGCCCTGAATCTTCCACCATTCAGCTTCATTGGAGTTTCTACTATTATGAAATAAAGAGAGAAACTTCTCTCTAACCACTTTCTTGCTTAATTTTATGCACCTCTATCACCTCTATCACCCAGGTGGCGCTGTGGGTTAAACCACTGAGCCTAGGGCTTGCCGATCAGAAGGTCGGCGGTTCGAATCCCTGTGACGGGGTGAGCTCCCGTTGCTTGGTCCCAGCTCCTGCCAACCTAGCAGTTCGAAAGCGCGTCAAAATGCAAATAGATAAATAGGAACCTCTGCAGCGGGAAGGTAAACAGCGTTTCCATGTGCTGCTCTGGTTTGCCAGAAGCAGCTTTGTCATGCTGGCCACATGACCTGGAAGCTATACACCGGCTCCCTCGGCCAATAATGTGAGATGAGCGCAGAACCCCAGAGTCGGTCACGACTGGACCTAATGGTCAGGGGTCCCTTTACCTTTACCTTTATCACCGAAAAGCCACAAATGTTACAACAGTGAACAGAACTGAGCACAGTACTGTTGGTGTAATTTGGGGGCGAAATTACATCAGGTGCTTAGGGTATGTCTTAAGCATTCCACCCCCGTACACGCACGTCTGGATTCTGCTTAAAGACCCAGTTGCAACGGGGTGGCTAGAAACAGTTGAAGGTTAATGCCTAAAGCATGGCTCATCCACACAACCTTTCTTTAAGCAATCTGTGTACATGCAATATCATTGGCAAGAGTGTGAGGTATTTGCTTTGTGCAAGGCATCAGCAGTGAAGCTGAAGGTTACAAGCTATATGGTAGAGTATTGTGAGCTGGTATGGTAAAGTGCTAGTGGATCTTTCTGTAAACTTGTACATTTACAAGCTTTATTTCTAAAACCCAGAGGCGCCAGCTTGCGAAGGTTATGTCATGCACGTGATGTCGGGAGAGTCAGGGGAGGGCTGGCCCCCACCTTAAAAATATTGAGGGGGTCCAAAAGGGCTCGGCCCCCAAGAGCCGGCGCCCTTGCTAAAACCAGAAGAACTGTGCTATAGGAGATTAGTTCACGATGTACCAGCACCTCTTAAAGTTTATGTTGCTAGTGTGTTTTAAACTTGTCTTAAACACTTTATACTTTGAAGTGAACTGAGCAGGCAAGGAGTTTTCTTAACCAAGAACTCTGTACAAAATTGACTACTATACTGGAAAGCAGGGGCGAATCTACACTGGAAAGAACCACAGCAACACGTGGCTGGGTCAGCTAGTGTGTTATAAAAAGGTGACACCGGAGGGTGCTGTAGAACAGCGATCCTTTAACAATGGGAAATTGCTTTGAGAGCTACTGTATATTACATTGTTGTTTTTTACAGCATTTTTTACAGATCAGTGTAGATCCAGCCCAGGAAAACTCTGGTGTTCTGCTGGAAAACTCTGCTGGAGCTGTGCATGCACCACTGATCACAGTGGTTGAAGTGTGGCGTAGTAGCAACAGCAGACGATGGGCCTAGGTTTAACAGGTTATGGATCAACAGAGTCTAACAAATATTGTATTCCAAGAGCAGTCACACTTCGTGTAAGGCCATTATGATAGGGGCAGTCTCATTATCAATCACTTTTGTAATGATCCCTACCACAGAATTTATCTTCTTTGAAAAAATTACAGCTGCACATTGGGTCAGCATTTTCATTTAGCCATGAAAATTCCAAGTTGTGAAGTTCAGATTCTTTTGCCCCAATGTGCAGTACTTTACACTTGCTTACATTTCATCTTATTTGTTGTTTTAATTGCCCTTTCACCTACTTTGGAAATAATATTTTGGGGCTATATGTTATATATATGCATACATATACACATGGCAAATGAGGAGAAAGTACAGGATGGTGTTAATTGGCATTGAACTGCTAGAAGTACAGTCTATGACCCTGCAATTGAAATACTTTTCACAGCAGCAACAATTGTCAACACAATTGTCTTAGCATTACTGGAGTCAACCTTTAAAACCCAAATAAGGCATGGAAACCTTTCTTAGCCCTGTGGATTGTTGAGTAAATGCTGTGGCCATCACCTTCTTAAGCCACTTATCTGAGGGGAATAGGGGTTTCTCAACAACTTACAGCACCTTTAAAAAACTAGAGTTCCCAAGTCTTTGGAGAAAGCCATGACAATTTAAAGTGGTATGATATTGCCCTAAATCAGGGTCCCCAAACTAAGGCCCGGGGGCCAGATCCGGCCCAATCGCCTTCTAAACCCGGCCCATGGATGGTCCGGGAATCAGCATGTTTTTACATGAGTAGAATGTGTCCTTTTATTTAAATGCATCTCTGGGTTATTTGTGGGACATAGGAATTTGTTCATATTTCTTTTCAAAATACAGTCCGGCCTCCCACAAGGTCTGAGGGACAGTTTGCTGACCCCTGCCTTAAATGTATAGTGCTGATAAAGCCTAGAGAGGGGTTTTTGTTGCTGGTTCTGCTTTTTGTGTGATTTTTTATATTAGTTTTGCACTAACCATGCAGATCCACACGAAGCATTTAAATCACATTCAGTGCACGGTAATTTTCTGTCATACACATTTAAAGCAGAGGATTTCTCTCAAAGAATCGTGTGAACTGTACTTAGGAATGCTATGCATTGCAGCTGTGAGGGGAGAAACTACAGTTCCCAAATATTCTTCATGTTGTGTGCATTGCATGCATTCGAAACGCATGGCGTGGCTACGTTAAGTGTGTTTTGATGTACATATAGTACTGTACAGTAAGTGCTTTAAACCTACAGTAACTTTGAGAAATGTCGCCCAGAAAACTCCTGTTAGGAGGGGGAAAGAGCAGATGCAAATAAAGCAAGCAAACACGCTGGTAGAAATTCTTCGGGAAGTAGCTGAATGCTAACTTTTGTTTTTGAACAGTTGTTATTTTTATCTGCGAGCTGCCTCGAGTCCCGTCCGGGGAAAAAGGCGGCGTATAAAAGAAAAAAAATATAATTTCAACAACTAGTATTTTCCTGACTTCGGTTCCCCCCCCCCGGTCTTTTTCTCACGATTCGTTGGGGTGTGTGTGTTTTATTCTTTTTATCCTTTTTTATTTTGCTTTTCCAAAGTGTATATTCAGGTAAAACCGGTATTTGCGCTCACCCAACCACGCACCCACCCACTCCACCTTCATTTTGCATGCGCACATGACGTACGCGAGGCGAGGTGAGGCGTTTGGTCCGTTTCCTCCGATTAAAATAAAAGAAAAAGATTGGAGGACGAGTGTAATATAATAGAATGAGAAAAGGAAACGCGCAAAAACAAGAGAGGATAAGAGCGCGTGCGCGAGGAGTTTGGCGCCTCCCTCCCCTCCCGTTTCCTTCAGAAACGCTTTTCTCCTCAGGGACGGAGCAATCTTGTCCCACGCCGGGCACCGTCGACGGCGGGAGTCAGCTTGCCTGCCTGCCTGCCTGCCCGCCTCGGCAGGGCGGCGCTGTGAAGGGGGCGTGTGACGCCAGCTGCCGGCTGCTGCCTTTTCCTCCTGCTCCTTCCTCTCCTTCAGTCCGCCTTTCCTTCTCCGCTTATTTAGGCTCGGTCGCCGCTTTTCCGCGCCGCTTCCTCGCGCGCTTTCTTCTTCGTCGCCGCCTCCCTCCCTCCTTCCTTCCTCCCTTCATTCCTTCCATGGCATTCAGGCGGGTTGTTGCGGTGGCCGCGGCCGCCGCTTGCGGTTTGGCGGGAGGCTCTGTCTTCTTCTCTGCGGTGCCTCTCGGGAAGCAGCAGCAGCAGCAGGTGGTGGGTAAAAGCTCCGGCGACGCCCCGGTTCCCCTACCTCCGTCCGCGGCTCCTCCTCCGGGGCTGCTGCTTCTGTCTTCGCCGGCCAACGCAGCCTCCTGCCCCGCCACGGCACCTGGCTGGCTGGAGAAGCCCAACTGCGGCTATTGGGATGACAACTGGGACAGGTAAAGCGAAGCATCTTCAGGTCTCTTTGCTGGAGGGGGAAAAATCCCACCCACCCCCCAAAAAGAAAACACCTCCCCCAAGGTAATAGGAGCAGGCCAAGGTGCCGTAAGTTGGCAATCCTTCAAAAGCACAGGAGCACTCCAGGCTGCTCTCCGTTGGCAACCCCCGCCCTCCATGGACTTCACCATCGTCGTATTTTAATCATTCGGTTGTTTTATTATTTATATAACGTGCTTTCCCCATCACCAGAAAAGAAAATGAAAGTGAAAAATGAAGCGCTGACTCTTCCCGATTGTCGGAAGAGTTGCAATTCCAGACGATTTCGTGGGTTTGCAGTGTTGCTAAAGTGGGGGGTGGAGAGACTTACTCGGCCTTTGCTTTAAGGAGCTGCTGCCTCTTAATTACATGTATTTGAGGGCATGGAGTAGGGGATAGATCGTGTGCTTTGTAATATGTGTTTTGTGTTCTAAGGTTCTGGTATTTTAAGACATCGTGATACAGAAATACTTTGATAAATCAGAGTTGGTGGTACAACTTGATTGACTTTATCGTCTTTAGTACAGGGATGACAGACCATCATGTTAGTACAAAATATGGCGAGAAATCCCTCTTGGGGAATAAGGGAGAGACTTTTGTGAGTTGAAACTTGAGAACTTAGTCAAAAAGTGGAACATAAATCTGCTAAAATAAGGATTCTAAAAAGTCATTTACCGGTAGTCCATGTGTCTCAAAAAAGTCAGGTAAATGTCTCCAGGAAGCTGCAAAGCCCAAAGGTAATGCATAACTCCTGGGAATGCTATCTGGAAACAAGTAGTTGTGACTTAAGAGCTAGGAATCCAAATAAAAGTAAATTGTTTAAATAGAATTTCTCCATTTTGAATGGGGCTTAGTTGATGAAACTGCATGTGAGTAAACAATTCTGCAGGAAAGATGTATGTTTTAAGTGCCTGAACTTGTTGTAGCGGGCAATCTTCATTGTGGAGAGATGGGAAATCTCTCTCCGAATATACAACC
Source organism: Zootoca vivipara (assembly GCF_963506605.1). Taxonomy (NCBI): domain Eukaryota; kingdom Metazoa; phylum Chordata; class Lepidosauria; order Squamata; family Lacertidae; genus Zootoca; species Zootoca vivipara. Next base: position 11,222,826 of record NC_083292.1, on the reverse strand, counting down.
CTTCCCTTCAGTACCTCTAATAAAGTACCTGTACAAGTTTTAAAATATCTGCCTAATTAAAGAAAAGCACATTCTTAACCTTAACACTTTGAGTAACTTTACTGAATTGCAATCTTGGAATGGATGATCTCCCTGTTTTTCCTGGAGAGTTACACAGTCTATACACACGATCTGTTTCCTACCACATTTGACTCCCTGCTTGCCATTCTTAACATTGATTATAAGGCCCATATTCTCACTGGGAGAGAATCCCAATCAATTCAGTGACTGCAAGATGTTAAAAAATACCTCAAAAAACAAACTTGTATTTTTTACAAGCAGGCTTTTCTCCCAGCTTTTCAGTGTTTAGTTATGGTTGTACATTCTAATTTGCATTAGTGCTGTGGTGTAAACCACTGAGCCTAGGGCTTCCCGATCGGAAGGTCGGCTGTTCGAATCGCCACTCCCGTTGCTTGGTCCCAGCTCCTGCCAACCTAGCAGTTCGAAAGCATGTCAAAGTGCAAGTAGATAAATAGGTACTGCTCCGGTGGGAAGGTAAACAGCGTTTCCATGCGCTGTTCTGGTTTCACCAGTAGCGGCTTAGTCTTGCTGGCCACATGACCTGGAAAAACTGTCTGCAGACAAACGTCAGCTCCCTCGGCCAGTAAAGCGAGATGAGCACCGCAACCCCAGAGTCATTCGCAACTAGGCTTAACTGTCAGGGGTCCTTTACCTTTACCTTTTTTACAGCACTAAATGGCTGTTGTTTTTCCTTACTAACACCTTGAGTGACTAGAGGTAAATGTGATCCAGTGTATTTATTGCCAAACATTTATTCCATTGTATCTGGATGTTCAGGGTGCCCAGAAACCTGATGGTCACATGTACTCAGCACTTGCTGCCCCACCCACCTCTGTCTGGCAAGAAGTTTTATATTTTCAACTATTTCTGCCACAGGTCAATATTAATCCCTAGTTGTGGCTTGTATTGGCTCGGATGGCTTCTTACGCAGCTTTTAACTACAGGCAGTGCTGAAATACACATGTATGTTACTGTGATTTAGACAGGCTTCTGGTAAATCTTGTGAGATGTGGTTGCTGAACTTATATATGAGAACCACACTTGTACTTCTTGCCACTTCCCTATGTTCACCTTAAGAAATGTTGAGAAACTTAATAGGAGAAGTTGCATTCAGTCTACCGAGTTTATGAAAGCTTAATGTGAACAAACCCTAATGGATGTCTGCCCCTGAACTGGTATTTATGCTTCACCCTTGTTTGCTGAAGCATAGCTGTGCCTGGGGTGGAAAATGAAAATTGAGGAGTATACCCAGCAATTTTCAGCAGGATGTGGATTCATTCTCTTAATATCCAAGGAGGTTTAAATTGGTGATGAGTCAAAATTATTAATTCAGCAATCACATTGTTAATAAACTCAAAACACTTTACCAAGCCACAACAATGCGAATATAATTCCCCATTTAACATATTTAGGTGATTATGTTGACTCCTGGCAGTTTACGAGAGTCTTCTACACCAGTATTGGATGTGAAAGGACATTTTAATAATTGGGGATAGAGAACCTTTGGAGAATCTTAAAATAATAGAAAGTTTCCTCATGAGATCAGGTATGTCTATTAAATAAAATATTTGAAAAGTTGTCAGAATGCATCTTTTCTCTCATTCTGATTAGTTGACCCTTGTGGTCCCTTCCAACTTTTTTTTTAATTTTAAAAAAACCCTTTATTTCTTTCTTTTAAAAAAGTACATAAAGAATCATCATATATAACCTAAATGCAAAGTAACATAGGTACACAAAGAACGTGAAATGAAGTCAAAAGGAACGAATACAAAAGAGAAATATAGCTATAAATTAAATATACAAAAACTGAAAAATATATACACTATATATATATATAAACACTGGACATATCCAAGATAAGGGAAAAAATGAAGGTAAAGGTAAAAACAGAAAAAAGAATATATAAATAAAAGATAATAATATAAAAAAGAAAAGAAAAAGAGAAAAGAAAAAGAAGGATAAAAAATGGATTTAAAAAAATGCTTCCGATTGTGGTCTCTTCCAACTTGAGAAGTTTATGATTCTATGATTCTGTATCCATATTAGTTACTTAAGCCATGTAACTCACCTACTGTATTAGCATAGTTGACTAAGAATTCCATGTAGGCAAGTAAGTGGTCTGCTTTCAGCACTGGTTGCAGAGGAAGGGATGTTCATCTTTCCCTTCTATTCCTCCTTCATCAGCCTGTTTTGGAGAGGGCAGTTTTTCCTAGTCTGCTAAGAGGCTAGTATCCTGTGTTTCCATACTGGCTGTGGAAGAGAAGGCTTCCTTCATGTGTAGCCAGCATGGACGTGCAGGCTAGTAAACATTTTTGCAGGCTAGCAATTTTTTGTGAAGTCTTTCCAAGACTGGGTTGCCATATTTCTTGATAAGCCATTTTTATTCTGATAACAATATGGTAGTGTTGCTTGGGCGCAAGATTTGAATCCTGTTTTCCAATTATACTTAGAGCAGAGTTGCAATTCATTTTTGCTGTTAGTTATCTTCAGTTGGAGTAATCCTTTCCAACCTGGTGCCAACCAGATGCTTTTAACTACAACTCCCTTCATGACCATTGCCGGTGCTGGCTGGGGCTGATGGTAGATGTAGTCTAAAACATCTGGAGAGTGCCAGGGTAGGGAAGGCTGAGCTAGAGGGAAGCGCTAAGTGTCTCACACTTCAAAGTCTATACTATCTAGCTTTTCTTCAAAGTTGTTCTGAAAGCAGTGAATAGGTAAGCTCAGAAGAGGTGCACAATCATGTGTCGGCTCATATGCTAGAATTGTAAACTTTGGTATTAAATTTTTGCCTTGCTAGCATGTTTCAATTTTTAGCATATTTAACCTTTATGCTGTGAACCACCCTGTGATCTTCAGATGAAAGACAGCATACAAATTTTATAAATAATGCTGTTGTTGTTTAGTCGTTTAGTCGTGTCTGACTCTTCGTGACCCCATGGACCATAGCACGCCAGGCACTCCTGTCTTGCACTGCCTCCCGCAGTTTGGTCAAACTCATGTTCGTAGCTTCGAGAACACTGTCCAACCATCTTGTCCTCTGACGTCCCCTTCTCCTAGTGCCCTCAATCTTTCCCAACATCAGGGTCTTTTCCAAGGATTCTTCTCTTCTCATGAGGTGGCCAAAGTATTGGAGCCTCAGCTTCACGATCTGTCCTTCCAGGGAGCACTCAGGGCTGATTTCCTTAAGAATGGATAGGTTTGATCTTCTTGCAGTCCATGGGACTCTCAAGAGTCTCCTCCAGCACCATAATTCAAAAGCATCAATTCTTCGGCGATCAGCCTTCTTTATGGTCCAGCTCTCACTTCCATACATCACTACTGGGAAAACCATAGCTTTAACTATACGGACCTTTGTCGGCAAGGTGATGTCTCTGCTTTTAATATATACTGTATAATAAATATTATTTGGGTCCCTGAGAACTTTGCAGAGAAGTTCCTTGGACCGGTGTGATAACAATGAACAATTAGGTATATTGCTTACCAGGCCAATATTTTTCATTTTGAAACTTCAGGTTTTCCCAATTTTTTTAATATTTATTTTTTAAGAGCTCTTCAAAATTAATTAGCCAGGCCAATGGTCCATCTAATTCAATATTGTCAACACTGATAGGCAGCAACTCTTCAGGGTTTCAGACTTGGACCTCCCTCCCCCCACACTATTTGGAGATACTGGGGATTGAACCTGGGACCTCCTATATGCTTTTCTGCTGAGCTATGTATGGCCCTTCCCCAAAGTTGTGAAGGCCATACATCATATCTGCCTTCTATTCTGTATCTCATACCTCTTATCTCATGGTTCTGCTTAAACTGATAAGTACTAAGATAACTTCTGTGTTGACTGGGACATAAGACTATCTGTAAATAAACCAAAGGAAATATGTGGGGTGGGTACAGTTCTGGCTTGTTTCTAACATCCAGACTTTGGAATTGCATTAAGTGGTGCATGTAATTGCAGTTGTGCTAGTGGTATCGTGGAAACTAAGTTGTTCCTATTGTAGCAACTTCATCAAGTAGCATTTACAATTTTTTTCCTTAAAAAAAATCTGATTCAACCTGGGTCAAGCTAAATTGGGTTAGTTTCTTAAGCACCAAATCGGGGTCTGAATCGAATCTAGTGGTTGGTGCACACCCCTACAAAATATGTGAGAAGAGAAATACTTGGTGCTGCTATATTGCTGTTGCTAAATGTATTAATAGCATAAACATCATCAAAATGATGTATCAGTATTTAATGTGTTTTGTGTGATAGGGCTGTCTTATATAGACTTTCTTTTGTGCTAGTCCACTTTGTCTTCCAGAAGTTAAAACAACTCTCTGACTCTTCTATAATATTCCAAAACTTTAAAAAAACACATTTGAGTACATAAGCTGATATTTACTGCCGAGAATTTCCCCTTTCACTTCTAAAAGCTGAGACAGCTGTGAGAAATCAGACATGCCTAAAGGAAAGAATAGGGAAATGTTCCAGATGGATGATGGGGGAAAACTACAATCTTGTACCCTGTTGGCAGAAAAGATCCAAAGATATTGGCTGAACTGGTGCATTAATGGACCAGTGAAAATACAGTGATAATTTCAGACACTGGAACGAAACTGAGAAACTTCAAATGGCTACTTCAGAAGATGTGTCTTGGTATAGAGCTGGTTCATGTACTAATGCAGTGGTTCCCAAACCCCTACCCACCACAGACCACTTAAAATTGCTGAGGATCTTGGCAGACCACTTAAGAAATTATCTGCCTGATGTAGTAGTAGTGCACTGTGCTTAGATGCACTACTGCCGAGAATTTCCCCTTTCACTTCTAAAAGCTGAGACAGCTGTGAGAAATCAGACATGCCTAAAGGAAAGAATAGGGAAATGTTCCAGATGGATGATGGGGGAAAACTACAATCTTGTACCCTGTTGGCAGAAAAGATCCAAAGATATTGGCTGAACTGGTGCATTAATGGACCAGTGAAAATACAGTGATAATTTCAGACACTGGAACGAAACTGAGAAACTTCAAATGGCTACTTCAGAAGATGTGTCTTGGTATAGAGCTGGTTCATGTACTAATGCAGTGGTTCCCAAACCCCTACCCACCACAGACCACTTAAAATTGCTGAGGATCTTGGCAGACCACTTAAGAAATTATCTGCCTGATGTAGTAGTAGTGCACTGTGCTTAGATGCTCTATGTATTTTTACGCACACATTGCAGACATGCCTCAGTTCTTTAGTATGTTTAAAAGTGTATCTTTGGGCACCAGTCATACCTCCAAATCTCTCATTGCACTAGACTCCCTAAGGCATTGCTGCCTTTTCTTTCTGACTTCACAAACTGCCGCCAAACTGCCTTTCTCAATGGGTGGAAATGAGACATTATGGAGATGTTGAACTTCTTAATGAGGGATTGTGTGGGGGATATAATGTGAGAATTGTTACAGTGGTACCTCTGGTTACAAACACTTCTGGTTATGAATGCTTCAGGTTACGAGCTCCGCTAACCCAGAAGTAGCTGCTCCTACCGTGTTTCTCATATTATAAGTCATGTCTTATATTAATTTTTTCTTCAAAAAAACACGACATGGCTTATTTTTGAGGGATGTCTTATTTTTTAATAAAGTGCACGCGGGCGCTGTTTGCCGGGCTTGTCAAGCCCAGCAAGGAGCGCCCGCCGATCTTCGGTGACAGGCGGGGATGGGGGGAGAGCGGAGAACGATCTCCGCTTCTCCCCCACCCCCGCCTGTCACACAGCACAGGGCCGAAGATCGGCGGGCGCTGTTTGCCGGGCTTGTCAAGCCCAGCAAACAGCGCCCGCCGATCTTTGGTGACAGGCGGGGGTGGGGGGAGAGCGGAGCACGATCTCCGCTTCCCCCCCACCCCCCCTGTCACACAGGACAGGTCCGAAGATCGGCGGGCGCTGTTTGCCGGGCTTGTCAAGCCCAGCAAGGAGCGCCCGCCGATCTTTGGTGACAGGCGGGGGTGGGGGGAGAGCGGAGAACGATCTCCGCTTCCCCCCCACCCCCGCCTGTCACACAGGACAGGTCCGAAGATCGGCGGGCGCTGTTTGCCGGGCTTGTCAAGCCCAGCAAACAGCGCCCGCCGATCTTCGGTGACAGGCGGGGGTGGGCGGAGAGCGGAGAACGATCTCCGCTTCCCCCCCACCCCGCCTGCCACACAGCACAGGTCGGCGGGCGCTGTTTGCCGGGCTTGTCAAGCCCAGCTAGGAGCGCCCGCCGATCTTCGGTGACAGGCGGGGGTGGGCGGAGAGCGGAGAACGATCTCCGCTTCTCCCCCACCCCCGCCTGTCACACAGGACAGGTCCGAAGATCGGCAGGCGCTGTTTGCCGGGCTTGTCAAGCCCAGCAAGGAGCGCCCGCCGATCTTTGGTGACAGGTGGGGGTGGGGGGAGAGCGGAGAACGATCTCCGCTTCCCCCCCCACCCCCGCCTGTCACACAGGACAGGTCCGAAGGTCGGCGGGCGCTGTTTGCCGGGCTTGTCAAGCCCAGCAAGGAGCGCCCGCCGATCTTTGGTGACAGGCGGGGGTGGGGGGAGAGCGGAGCACGATCTCCGCTTCCCCCCCACCCCCGCCTGTCACACAGGACAGGTCCGAAGATCGGCGGGCGCTGTTTGCCGGGCTTGTCAAGCCCAGCAAGGAGCGCCCGCCGATCTTTGGTGACAGGCGGGGGTGGGGGGAGAGCGGAGAACGATCTCCGCTTCTCGCCCACCCCCGCCTGTCACACAGCACAGGGCCGAAGATCGGCGGGCGCTGTTTGCCGGGCTTGTCAAGCCCAGCTAGGAGCGCCCGCCGATCTTCGGTGACAGGCGGGGGTGGGCGGAGAGCAGAGAACGATCTCCGCTTCCCCCCCCACCCCCGCCTGTCACACAGCACAGGTCGGCGGGTGCTGTTTGCCGGGCTTGTCAAGCCCAGCAAGGAGCGCCCGCCGATCTTTGGTGACAGGCGGGGGTGGGCGGAGAGCGGAGAACGATCTCCGCTTCTCCCCCACCCCCGCCTGTCACACAGCACAGGTCGGCGGGCGCTGTTTGCCGGGCTTGTCAAGCCCAGCAAGGAGCGCCCGCCGATCTTTGGTGACAGGCGGGGGTGGGGGGAGAGCGGAGAACGATCTCCGCTTCTCGCCCACCCCCGCCTGTCACACAGCACAGGGCCGAAGATCGGCGGGCGCTGTTTGCCGGGCTTGTCAAGCCCAGCTAGGAGCGCCCGCCGATCTTCGGTGACAGGCGGGGGTGGGCGGAGAGCAGAGAACGATCTCCGCTTCCCCCCCCACCCCCACCTGTCACACAGGACAGGTCCGAAGATCGGCGGGCGCTGTTTGCCGGGCTTGTCAAGCCCAGCAAACAGTGCCCGCCGATCTTTGGTGACAGGCGGGGGTGGGGGGAGAGCGGAGAACGATCTCCGCTTCCCCCCCACCCCCGCCTGTCACACAGGACAGGTCCGAAGATCGGCGGGCGCTGTTTGCCGGGCTTGTCAAGCCCAGCAAACAGCGCCCGCCGATCTTTGGTGACAGGCGGGGGTGGGGGGAGAGCGGAGAACGATCTCCGCTTCCCCCCCCCACCCCCGCCTGTCACACAGGACAGGTCCGAAGATCGGCGGGCGCTGTTTGCCGGGCTTGTCAAGCCCAGCAAGGAGCGCCCGCCGATCTTTGGTGACAGGCGGGGGTGGGGGGAGAGCGGAGAACGATCTCCGCTTCCCCCCACCCCTGCCTGTCACACAGCACAGGTCCGAAGATCGGCGGGCGCTGTTTGCCGGGCTTGTCAAGCCCAGCAAGGAGCGCCCTCCGATCTTCGGCTCTGTCCCCCGATGCGCGACGGCTCGGGGAAGCAGGCAGGGAGCTCCTGCTGGGTCCCGCGCCTTCGCCTCTCGCTCGGTCGGGGCTACACGACATGGCTTATTTTCGGGGTATGTCTTATTTTTCACCAACCCTTAGAAATCCTGTCATGGCTTATTTTTTGGGGATGCCTTAAAATATGAGAAACACGGTAGTTGCGAACTTTGCCTCAGGATGTGAATGGAAATTGCGCACCAGAGGCGCGCATGCAGCAGGAAGCCCCATTAGCAAAAGCGTGCCTCAGGATAGGAATGGTTTCAGCTTAAGAACAGATCTCCGGAACGAATTAAGTTCGTAACCAGAGGTACCACTGTAAATCTGAAGTTGATCTTGTCAAGCGAACACTTGGCACTGAATAGGATGTTGTTGGGTCACTTCATTTGTATATCCAGCTATCTTATTACAGGGGTATCTTAACATAGAGCTCTATGTATGTTGTTGGACTCCCCAATTCCCACGGGCCCCAGCCAGCATGACCAGTGATCAGGAATTATGGGCATTGTAGTCACACATCTGGTGAGCACTATGTTGGCTACCTCTGCCCCATCGTTTATTGATACAGAAAGATAAACTTCAAAATAATTTTCAGGAGAGAACCACTGGCTCTTATGAACCTGAAAAAGAAAAATGAAGAGACTGGGGAAGAGGAGGACTCATCTCATCTAGCCCACTACAAAGCAAAAGCTACCAGACACATATTCCTCATACGCCATTCTCAGTACAACACAGATGGCAACAGTGATAAAGAGAGAATTCTGACCAAGCTTGGTATGTATGACTGGCCCTTTCATACCTCAGAGCTGGGAGAGAAAGCAAACTTGTCAGTTTATTTACTGATTTGATTGCCGCTCAATCAAACAATCTCCAGGTGGCTCACAACTCATTAAAATGTGGGGTAGGGAAACTATTCAGTCACCCTTAGTACTTCGTGGCAGAGACCAGAGTGTTGTTATTTTTTCTTTTCTTTTTTCTCATTACAAATATACTTATAACATACAATTTACATAACATCTCTCCCTTCCTCCCTTTGGACTTCCCTCAACTTCCATTTCTGATTTATTATCCTCATTATTATATTCTGCTATTTTCTACAAATACTGTAACCATATTTTTCCTTTTATTACATTATTTATTCCCTATCCATAAAGTTGTGAATGTTTATTTAAATCCTACCATCAAGTCAATGTTCTTTGTTTCTGCAAATATAATATAAAGGGTTCCCACTCTTTTTCAAAATCCCCATTGTCCTTTTCCTGAAGTCAGTCTGTCAGCTTTGCCAACTCCACATAATTCATCAGTTTTTCTTCCCATTGTTCTTTTTTTGGAATTGCTCCAGTCTTCCAGTTCTGTGCTATCAATATTCTTGCCGTCGTCGTAGCATACATAAATAGTGTCCTTTTCTCTTTCGGCAGATCTTGTCCTAAAATACCCAACAGGAAGGCTTCTGGCTGCTTAACAAATGTCATTTTAAACATTTTTTTTAATTCATTGTATATCATTTCCCAGTATACCTTAACACTTTTACAATCCCAAAAGTCCCTTCAACCTCTTTGCACCTCCAACACTCCCTTTGTTCATTTTTACTGTATATATTTTGGCCAATTTCACCGGTGAGATATACCATCTATACATCATCTTCATATAATTTTCTTTTAACAATATACAGTCCATAAATTTCAAATTTACTTTCCAAAGTTTTATCCAATCTTTGAATTGTATATTGTGACCTCTATCTTGCACCCATTTGATCATAACTGATTTTACTTCCTCATCTTTCGTTTCCCATTCCAAGAGGATGTTGTACATTTTTTTTAGTAATTTTGAGTTCTCTTCTATTACCTCCTTTTGGAATTTAGAAACTGTATATAGAAAGCCTTTCTTATTGTCCTCTTTGAAAATATCTTTTAGCTGCCTGTGGTGCAACAAACTTTGAAGATGTTCCTTTATTTCATCATTTTTTAAAATTTTAATTTCCCTTCCTGTTCTACTAACAATTCTCTATATGTCAGCCATTCTCCCTTTTTTCCAGTGTTTTTAGTGATAATGCCTCAATAGGTGATAACCATCAAGGTGTCTTAGGTTCTAATAGGTCTTTATATTTGTCCCACACCTTGAACAACACTCTTCTTATTATATGATTTTGGAATCCTTTGTGGATTTTTGTTTTTCCATACCATAAATAGGCATGCCATCCAAACCTGTTGTCATGCCCTTCCAAGTCTGTTATCTCTTCTTTGTCAAGTTTGATCCAATCTCGGATCTATATTAGGGTTGCAGCTTCATAATAAAATTTTAAATCTGGAACCACCTCTCTCTTTCACATCTGTATCTTATTTTTTATCCTCAGTTTTTTCCCATTCGAGATAAATCTTGAGATTTCTTTTTGCCATTCTTTGAAGCATGCATTCCCTGCTATTATTAGTAGTGTCTGAAGGAGAAATAACGTTATTGGAAGTACATTCATTTTTATTGCTGCAATCCTTCCTAAAAGGGATAGACTCATCCAATTCCATATTTCAAGATTTCTTTTAAATTCTAGCCAAACTTTTTCGTAATTGTCCTTATATATATTGATATTTTTGCTGTTAACCATATACCCAAATTCTATACTTTTTTATGATCTTCTATTCCTAGCCTTTCTGTTATTTCTTTCTTTTCCTGTTCTTTAAGATTTTTTAATATCATCTTGGTCTTACTTTTATTTAATTAAATCCTGCCACTTGCCCAAACTCTTGAATTTTTTCCATTACTTTAGGGAGAGAGCTTTTTGGATCTTCTACAGTGATTACCAAATTGTCTGCAAAGGCCTTCAGTTTATGTTCACTCTTAGAGTGTTGTTCTTAACAGGTAGATTATTTCCATTGTGAATTGGCATTTTTTAGGCATTACAAAGTTTTGTTGGTCAGCTGTGTAAATAAATAGTTGCAGTAGCTGTGTCATTTCATCTCCGTCTGTTGTCCAGCCTTTTCTGCCCCCAATGCCTTCTCTGCAATGCTGGAAGAGCAATATTTGGCTAGTTTGCTGTTGCAGTAAGGAGCACAGCCATGGGGGAGCTGGACACATGATTTCTTTCCCTCTTCTCCAATATGACTGGCTTTTCTGATGCACAGGAAAACTTTATATTGCAGCATTTCTCTGTAGGTTCAATTGGTCTTGCCTGTTAATCAAATCGCTGTCTAGTGGCTTTCAAATCCCTCTTTACCTTGCTTCTCATCCCTTTGCTCTTATTTGCCCATGGCCTGTACTTGACCACCCTAATCCATGTGAAGGTTTCCTATTCTTTGAGAAGATCCCACCCTTGCTGATTGGTATGCTTTGAACTGCCTCCCAGAATACCTGTATGTTGCCCCCCCTTTCTTCAAAGCCCTCCTTTTCCATATAGTCTTTGGCTCAGCACCCTAGTTCTCATCTCCTAGCAACTATTCCTGTCGCCAAGGCTGAAACAAATACATATATTTTCTTTACACTTGCCTACGCTATCCTTCCCTTCTATTTATTTATCCTCTGTTGAATTTTAGATTATAATGTTGTAATGCTATAAATTTTATAATATATCCAATATTATTAAATAGTTCTACAAACAATGCAACCTTCTTTCTGGTTAAACAATCCCTTGATTAGCAAGGAGGCCCTAAATGTGTCAAAGAGACACATTACAATTTATACATCACCTTAATTTTCAGGTCGGGAACAAGCTGAGTTGACAGGGCAAAGGCTTGCAAGCTTGGGACTGAAATTTGATAAAATTGTCCATTCTTCTATGACCAGAGCAACTGAAACAACCAACATCATCAGCAAGCATCTTCCTGGTGAGTGAATGCTCTTGTTGAATCATAAATCATATTTTTTTCTAAATAGACTGTGAGGCTTTAATAAACACAGAGTGGGCCATGCAGACTAAGCTGGGTGCATTCTTGAATCAAAGCATTGACATATGGTGCCTGATTAAGCCCTTGCATAGGCATTTTAGATGGGGAATTTTAGTTGGAATTGGGTTGGGTTTTTTTGTTCCTAAGTTTTAGGAACACTACATTTGTGTGTTACGTGAATTGTTTGCCTGCTCTGGAATATTCTGATGAAGGCCTGTTAAATGATTTTGATAAACACCTCCCCTGTATTCCTAATATATTTACTGTTAATTTTAATTGTGTGAGAACCAATATTGACTGAAAAGTGGGAAATAACACATGGTGATTTGTTTAAGAGAACATTAGTACATAGAATAGTAGAAATGTATTGTACTGTTGGAAGAAACCACAAGGGTCATCTAGTGCAACCATGCAATGCAGGAATCTTTTGCTCAACATGGGGCTTGAACACACGACCCTGAAATTAAGTCTTATGGTCTACCGACTGAACTACCAAGGTGTTGCTGCAGAGGTTTGCCGAAATTCTTTCCTCTGTGTTAGTGGTGGGGAACCACTCTGATCTCCCATGTCTGGATGTCCTGAGATAAGAGCGCAAGTGCACTGGGTTACCATAGCAACAGAGCAAGCCCAAGTGTATGACTTGCTGAGTCGTTCACCCTTCCATTGGTTCAGGAGATATGCCTTTGAGTAGAGATGGGTATAATAGTCACTGGGGCATTGCTTTCATTATGTGATGTCTTCTCTGGTCCTGTTGCGCCTGTCCTGTTATTGTCAAGTTTGCTGTCAAGGTCTGACTGAATCTGTGAGAGTTGGGGGAAGAGGTTGTGGGTTTTACACAGCAGTGTTAGCAACATGGTGATCATGTTTGTGGGTCTGTACACATGTATCTTTATGTCAAGGACCAGAAGAACTGTACATAGTAGGTAGTAGAGCTTAACTTTTTCTTGTGTCTGGAGACAATAAACTCTCTGTTTCTTTGAACTGAGTGGGAGGTGTTTTTCCCTTAACTTGGAATTCTAGAAGAAACTGGCTGCTGGGAGCAGGAAATCTCTGAAGACTCTGCTGAGGGCTGCACATACTCTGCTGATACAGCACACTGGTTGAGATGTGAACTACCAATTGACTTCCACAAGTCACCAACAAGACCCTTTCTCTTAATCTCTGTCTCTTGACATGGTGCACGTTACTTGTACAAGGAGTACATTCTAGCACAAAACCTTCAGACCATGCACTATTCTTCCTTGCTTGTCATAACACGAGTTTATAACCAGGGTATTAAAAGATTGGCTGCACCTTTGATATGCTAACTTACTTTGTATAGATGCAGATCTAGAGTTTAATGTCAGAGATGGCCCTGGAGAAAAGGCTCTGAAATGCATGTCTTCATTTTTCTTCCCCCAGGGGTGAAGAAATCGAGCACTGACCTTCTGCGTGAAGGAGCTCCAATTGAACCAAATCCTCCTAGTTCCCACTGGAAGCCAGAAGCTGTGGTAAGATTTTTGTATAAGCAATTGCCTTAATGTTGTGTAATCTTTGGCTTTACTTGTACCGTAGCAATGTAGACCAGTTTCCTCAGGTTTCTTCTGTCTGCTATTCCACCCAAAGCGGCACATGCTGATTAACAGAATATTTTATTAAACTAGAATATTTTCATCCAACAGCAAAAGGAATTAACATTTCAGTATATCACTAGGGAGAGAATTCTAAAGAATGGGAGCCATAACAGCAAGGTCCTACATTTATTCTTTAATCATTCTGAACTCGGTGAATGAGGAAACACAGAACAAAGCCCAGCTTAATGACCTAATAAACACGATGATGCACAGTTAGTAGCACCTCCTATAAGTTATCCAGTGCGCAGGCCACATAGAGTTTAAAAGGCAAGACCCTGCACACTGAGTTGGGTCCAAAAGAGGTATGTTCTGTGCAGTCCATTTCTATTGATAAGATGGGCTTCAGATGGTGAAGAAAAATAGCCTTCAGTAGGGCAGTAATCCCAGCAGGTTATTGAGGTTGGATAATGACCCCTATATCTTGATCAGAAATGTAAAAATCCTTTTCTGTAGCCAACACTGATTGCAAGTTAAAGATGAAAAGATTGTGCATGTTTAAATATATACATCAATAACTAATTATCTGCCTTTTAGCAGTATTACGAAGATGGGGCTCGGATTGAAGCTGCCTTCCGAAACTACATTCATAGGGCTGATGTAAAGCAGGAAGAGGATAGCTATGAAATCTATGTCTGTCATGCTAATGTCATTCGTTACATAGTTTGCAGGTAACTATGGCATTGAAACAAACTGGTGGGTGTGGGAAACCTTCTGAAATAGTTTAGATTGGCTCTTCATGGCCAAAACAATGTGCTAACCCTCAACTTAAGCAATCAAATGCATTTAGCGGTTCTGAGTTATTTAGAGAGGGTGTGTGCACAGTAAAATGAGCAGCTGTCCTGAGAGCATATGACTGCCAGATTAACTTGAAGCTTTGCTCTAATCTCTATTTTTGAGTAGGGGATTTAAAAACAAATAGACCTTCCATACTAAACGTATTATGAAATTTAGAAATGGAAAAATGAGAATGCAGCTTATCTATTGCTCTGCTTGCAGAACTTCCAAATCCTAGACCAAAGTTTGGGTTAGCAAAACAAATTACTACTTAAATCCAAAGTAACTGTCTAGCAGGTCTTCTGCCCCCGAGCTGTGAAACTGGATTTCCCTTCTGGTATTGAATAAATGTTTTGAGAGATGTACAGTTGTCCCTCATGTTACATCCTGCTGAACTCTACCATTTTTGGTTGCATCTTCTAAGACAGTGTAACCTTGGTTTCTTTGAACTGTGCTGAAGACCTAATTGGGTTGAAATAAAGAGATGCTGAATTTAGTTAAATGCTTCTGTTTTGGAAGTGCAGCATGAGAACAGAACATACAGGCTTAAGCATCCATAACTAAACTGCACTTAGCCTGCACTGGATACTTGGGCTTTAATTGCTGAAGTTTGAGCTCCCTGGAATCAATTACAGTCATACCTTGGTTTTCAAACAGAATGCGTTCTGGAAGTCCGTTCGACTTCCGAGATATTCGGAAACAAAGGCGGGGCTTCCAATTGGCTGCAGGGAATCGGAAACTGCGGAAGCCACACCATAATTTGGCTTCCAAGGCAAAGTTCGCAAACCGGAATACCTACTTCTGCGTTTGCAGTGTTTGAGTTCCAAGTTGTTCGTGAACTAAGCTGTTCGAAAACCAAGGTACAACTGTACCATCCAAACTCATGATATTTAGGTGCCTACTGAAGAAATTTTTGTTTAAGAAGGATTTGGCCCAGGTTGTGACCCAGTCACGTATGGAATATCAATATTTTATATCTGAAAATGTAGTTTTGCTGCTTTTTTTCGTAGGGATGATTTTACTGTTTTTAGAGCTTGTTGAATTTATTTTTAGAGATTATGTTTTTATCTTTTTCACCACCTTGATGGCTTTATGCTATGAAGCAATTAATTATCTATTCACAGGTTCCATTGGGAGTGGTGTGTGCTCAGAATGGGTTTGCTATCCAGGAGGAGTGGTTGAAAATGTGTGCAGTGGTAGTTTTCTGGGAGGCTTAAACATTTCTGGGAGACATGGAGCCCAGTGTGCCATCCATATATTAGAGGAATTGAACATTATGAGCTCATAAAGTTGAGTATGATCAGAATTGCTTTGTTTGTGTAGGCAAGAAACATTAGGTAGGAATAGCTAGTATGAGATTAAATATTCCATCACAGCTCAACTGTTTTGAGCTGGACTATCGTGTTGCAAGCCTCATGCGCCCATCTGCATTTGTTTAACAGTGTACTGCAAACATGTAAGAAATGAGCTGGCAGTCAACATTGCAAAAGCAAATGAGACCTGAAATCTCAAAAGTTGATAAGATCACCTTCTTCTGGATAGGGATCTGTCCTAAGGAATGCCATATCATGTAGTGCAAGCCTGATAAGAGGCTGACCCTGTTCCTACAACCTTCCACATTGAAATGTGACTACTGCCACATAGAGAGGTTAAAAGCCTTCTTAGTTGCATATTAAAACCTAGGGTGTATGCTGACCTTTTGCTAGATTATAACCTCCATAACAACCTCTTGTGTAGCTTCCCTTTAATATTTAATATCCTGTCTAAATTAGTACACATCTGTTACCTTACATTTCTAATAGAGTGTGACATGTGTGCTTGTGCTGGCTAACTAGATTAACAGTGCAAGTCATAACGAGTAGTTTATGTATGAGCCATATTTCAGTGTATGTAGAAACAGATGGTACATTAAGCTCTTGGTATGGTTTCAGAGTTGTACTGATGTCTTTCTGCTGAACTTCTAACTATGAAGCTATGCCAACATCTGTTCATTTTTTGAAAGAGTGATTTGTACTTGAATCCATTGTAGTAAGTGACTTGCAAAAGATGGACACGGTTGTTGGACTTGAGGCAAGGTGGTTCTGTATTACACTAACTTAAAAGAACAGTTTACTTTAGTTTCTGGGACTACTGTTCAACTTAATGTATCTCTTTGGAATTCAGCTCAAAGGAAAGGAAAGATCATGCAGTTCTGCCTCCTTCAAAATTGTACACACTCATTTAAGTATTTATAGCCTGTACCTCTTAAAGCAATGAACCTTGTCTTTCCCCCTCCCACATTTCACCATTTATACAATCCCAAATGTTTGTTTTAATTTTGAAATTTAACAAATGTTACATGGGCACAATGAAATTCCATTTTTTACATTTCTGAAATTACATACATTATTGGTCTATGGTAGGACTTTTCTCCTGTGCGCATAAACACCTCTCTCGTTTGATATTGTTTCACATAAGGTTTGCTGACTACATTGTAACTTTGTTTGTCCTAACATATCACCAGGTCAGTGTTTTTTTAAATAAATGTAATGGACACAGATTTTATCATTGTGTTATAAGAAGACTAAAGGTACAGGGACCCCTGACTGTTAGGTCCAGTCACAGACGACTCTGGGGTTGCGGCGCTCATCTCGCTTTACTGACCGAGGGAGCCAGTGTACAGCTTCCAGGTCATGTGGCCAGCATGACTAAGCCGCTTCTGGCGAACCAGAGCAGCGCACAGAAATTCCGTTTACCTTCCTGCCAGAGCAGTACCTATTTATCCACTTGCACTTTGATGTGCTTTCGAACTGCTAGGTTGGCAGGAGCAGGGACCGAGCAACGGGGGCTCAGCCTGTTGCGGGGATTTGAACCGCCCACCTTCTGATCTGCAAGCCCTAGGCTTTGTGGTTTAACCTATAGGGTGGTTTAACCCATAGCACCACCCACGTCCCACTAGATAACTAGAAGACTGGATAACTTTAAATCTTCATCTGGCCTTTCATTGCAAAATCACAAATTACCTCCCCAGAGTATATTTTTCTTCCACGTTTACAATTAATAGGCAAAATAGCTTAGCCCGTCGTCTTACTGTGTGTGCTAGGTATTTTTTTGAATGTATTGGGCCTCTAAATCCAAGTAGGATTTTACTAATTGCTGGAAACCACAGGACAGGAGAGAGTTCTTGTGCTCAGATCCTGCTTGCTGGTTTCCCACAGGCATCTGGTTGGCCACTGTGAGAACAGGACACTGGTCTAGGTGGGCCATTGGCCTGATCTAGCAGACTTCTGTTCTTACGCTATCTCTGAGATCAGTTCCACTGATGCTCATGGTGATTTGTTATTTCCATCAGCTGTCTCTACTTCATACCTGGAAGTGATAATCTCATACAATGCAAGAGCCAAAAGGGCCTTTTGCTTGGAATAAGTTTGCTTTATGAATTGGGTTTGAGTCACTAGATGGTGAGGGATAGGTAAGCTGGCTTCACCTTTGTGTGATGCCTCTGGAAACTTATCTATGGACTTGCTGGGTGAAGTTTAAAATCCCTCTGTAAGCCTAAAAATGGAAATGAAAAATATCAAGTTGGCCCTGGCTGCCGATTAGGAAGCCCACTGGGAGCCTCAGGTTGAAGTTGGAACCCTTGATACTGAAGTGCAGTTCAGTAGATGGCCTTGTGCTGTGTACTGTAGAATCCCAGAGCAGGTTGCATTAATTTGCCTTTTATAGGAATTTCATTCCCAAGTACCTGCAACTTGCAAAGTGCTATGGTGAATTGTAGGAATGTTAATCAGTTTTGGATAACTACTGAGGCAAAGCAAGGTTCCCTGGAGGGGATTTTTAGCTTGTTAAGAGTAAGGTGGGATCTGTACAAGGCAGCACATGTTGAAGCAGGGATGTCAGCAAGTTAGCCATCAAAAGCAAGCACCAGGCAGATGTTTGCCGAAAGTGAAAGTAATATCTCTAAGCTTACTGTAATGCCAAGTGTGTAGGGTGGAAGCATGAGGGCAGAAGGACTCCATTGTGACTGAGACTTCAGGTTTGTAATCAGAAGGATTTTACTGTGCTTGCAATGTCATTTATTATTTTATTTCTGTAAAAAACAACACAAGCCACACCTTTTTTATTTCTCAATTGCAAAGGGTAGGAGAGTTTCTGTTCTGAATTTGCTATCGTGTATATATTGCAGCTGAAATGCTAATGTGTTTATGCAAAAAGAACAGTGAAAAGAAGCACGACTCATTTAAAAATGTTGAAGTAACTGCTTTCCTTATCTTTTTCAGAGCTTTACAATTTCCTCCCGAAGGTTGGCTTCGGATATCCCTCAACAATGGCAGCATCACCCACTTGGTCATCCGCCCTAGTGGCAAAGTGGCGCTTCGATTGCTCGGTGACACAGGCTTTATGCCTCCTGAGAAAATCACACGCACCTGAGTGGGCCTTTGCTGGTGCCGCTGTGGTGTACAAGGTTATGGCTTGGTAGGAAATTGCGTTTCACAGTGTACTCGGTGAATGCCTACTCTTTCCCCCACTTCATTTATCTGTAAATAGAAGGGCTGTTCAGCACTGCTGTGTTCATGGTGCATTTGGCACATTCCAGAAAGTACTTCTGCAGTACAGTCTCCTGCACCATTAAAATGAATGGAGACTTTACAGTTGTACTTAATGAACCTAAAACCAGAGAATCTACATACTTAACTCATGTGAGGGTGCCACTTCCCTGGCTGCAACAGGAAAGGTTCCCAGGCTACTTACCAAAGCATATTGCTGTGTGTAGAGATGATCCCCCCCCTCTCTTCCGTGGAAAGAGGATATAGAAATACCACAGGATTAGAAAGCAATTCTTTTCTTTGGTAATCGGCAAAATTATTTTTGCTAGATCAGTAAGAGGGGGGTGGGGCAGAGCGGTTTCAGCAACTACAATTGTGGCTGAGTTTTCATAACTTAATAATTTAGCTCCCTGTGTTACTTTAGAGCAAAGGTTGGAAGCTGAAGATGTTCCAAAGGCATGTATTAGAGGGATGGTGCCATACACACCAGTTGGTGGGAACGAAGGAGTAGAATATGATGCTGCAATGGCTGTTTGAAGAGCCTTTCTCACGATGGTATCCAAGGTGAAGAGAAACTATCTAAAAGGAGACTGGACTTTATTCTTTTCTTCTTGCCCTTCAATATCACATGATTGTTCTTATATGAAAATGAGTTTTCCCGTTTGCTTTACAAATGCCCCCCTCACACAATTAGTGTAAAAGTCTAAATTGAATCACTCCCCAAGGCCTGGACTTATTAGCAGTAGTTGTGGTTACATGTAATTTGTCATTATTCCCATTGAGGCAAAGTACACCTGAGGACATGGGTGCTAAACTAAATTTAGAAGTGAGCCTCATCTTTACCGCCCCCAAGAGCATAGCCTGCACTATTTCTTCAGCATGCTTAGTTGTCTTATAATGTATCAAAACTACTTTTTGAAATGGAATCTGCTGTTGGTGAAATGCTACCTGGAAAAAGGTGGTGGTCTGTCTTTCAATCAATGCAAACAAAGTTATCTTTGTAAAATATCTGCAAATATAGTTTTTTTAACTTTCACAAGGCTTCCTTGAAATTAAGAGTTGCTAGCACCAGGTACAGGGCCCCCACTGTTCTTGTTTATTTCTCCTGTTTTGTGTTGTATGTAGGAATGTGCAGACAATACCATCACTAAGGAACTATAATAAGCAGCAGTTAGCGTAAGCACTCTGCTGTATCAGACCAAACCAGTCCAGCATTTTCTCACAGCAGACAGACATGAAGGCAATGACACTCTTCCACTCATAACAAGCAGCTGGCGGTAGCTACCTTCAAACGTGGTGGGTATACGGGCATTACGACTAGTAGTTGTTGAGAGTCCTATCCTCTATGAATTGAGTGCAAGTTTATTATTTTTGAAGCCTGATTCTACCAGGTTGCTGACGATATTGCTCAGGGGCTGGGGGGCGAGAATGAAGTCCAATATGCAAAAGAAAATATTTGCAACACACAAGCACTAAATAGAGGCAAGAGCTTTTTAAATAAACAAATTTAATAAGATTGTTAAAAATTCACTTGAACACATTGACAAAAAGGACTTGAATGTGAATTCTAAACATTGATATGTTTCTAACACCAACCCTTTAGACACCCCCCCCCGGGCAAGTGTTACAAACTGATGGGCTTGTGCTGCTGCAACACAGGGTTATATCCAGTGTGAGTCATACTGAGAGTACACCCATTGAAATTAATGAGCGTGACTAACTTGGGTCCTTTAATTTCATTGGGTCTGCTCCAAGTATGACTTGGTCACTACAACCCCTACTCTTAAATACAAAAAGGTATGCATAACAAGGATAAAGCAAAGAAGTTACAACAAAACACTGTCAATTTCTTAAAGTTGGTTCTCTTCTAAAACCAACAGTCTGAAGATTCTAAGCAAGAATGCTCTTTATGCACCATAGAGAGCTTCACGTAAGGGAACAGTGGCATATATTCGCTTAAAGATCAGTGAGTGTTGAGAGCTTATTTTCAATATTGTGGAAGGCTTCGTACCTCAGTGTTTTTAGCAAGCTATTTTAAGTTGGTTTAGATTTCCTAGATAACTATATACCATGGTGAAAGATTTATAAAAGCTGACTTCTAAATTAAGCACATCTAAATATTCCACTACAAAAGTCAAGAAATTACTTCTATAGTCTCTTGTCAAAGTCATAGAAACCTATATTAGAAGGCAGCTTCAATATGTATATCTGTTGAACAGCACTCTAATTTATTGGAAAATTATACAGAAAAGAATAGTCATGTAAGGGAATTGAAGTGCACCCAAGAGAGGCTGTATATTTGCATGCCCATTTAAACAATGGGATTATGATAAAGACCCAGCCAATCTGGAAATATTTATTCTGTAATTTACATTTAGACCACCTACATTAAATATACAAAATAATAAATGGATGGTTACAGCATCTCTTCAAGTCTTTAAACTATAAGGGAACAGCTTAAAAAAACCTCCATCCAAAAGTGTTGGAAAGTTAAACATGGTTACTGCTTACATAAGAGAACAGCACTTATTAAAAAGCAAGATAAAAATGTTACAAAAGGCACTAATAAAACTGGAAGAATCTTAAGTGCGGTTCTGGAGTTTTGTACCAAAACATCATACAAAATGCTCACACTTGATATAAGGAAGCCACGAAAGCTCTATGTGCAGTAGAGATCTAGGCTACTAAAAAGGCTTGCAGTGAATACAGAAGGTCTGAAGAAGTCATTCCAAAATGTCAAAACTTCAGCTGCCCGAAGGTTGACATTTTAATGGCAGCTGCATTATCTATTCCAGAAGTCTCCAAAAGGGAATTAGTTTTCCTGTAGCTAACAAACTTAACTTTTAAATGAAAGGCCAATGCTAATGTGCCCCCCTCAACCCCGAAGAACAGCAAAATCTGCCCATGATATTCATTTCTATCATTAAGAACATAGGACACTAAAGTGTTTGGCTCTTTTAAAATATCTTTAATTAGATAAATTAACAAACCATAAATTTGCAGTCTACATACATAGAAAAGAGCTTTCCTCCTTTCAGCTCAACTGGAAGACCTTAAAACTTGACAACTTGCCTTGAGTTCCCTTTAGTCTACAGTGAAAGGGATCCCAGTGAGAAGCACTGTACAATTAGTAAAATGGACATGGATAAATGCCCAAGAAAAGTAGGTTCTAGGAAATTTAATTTATTCATCTGCAAATCACCAATAATCCGGTAAATGGAATAAAAAATATTTGCTACAAGCAGCCCTTTCTCTGACAATAATAAATAAAATGAGTCTGGGGTACATTATTTGTGTGTTTTAACACCCTATTTTACCCCTTCCTTTTAAAAATACTTAACTGAAATTTTTAAAAGAGTCACATTCTAATTGATGAGCGGGTGCTTAGAAGTGATGGCGCTTAGATAACATAACATAGTTCACATATGCTGGGCTGTACCATCCAGGGCTCCCAGAATCAGGTGAGAAGCTGGCAGCACCTACATTGTACTTCCCAGGACTACCAAATACTGGACTGCTCTTTCCTGGGCTACAGCATGCCAGACCACTTGAAGGGCTTGAAGCTATTTGAGACTTGAATCTTCCTTTTATTGATGGAGTTGACCAACTGGAAGAAAAGACAACACTTTTTATATATCAGGAAAATGTAACAAGGTGGGGAAATTTAATTGCTGTGAGAACCTTTGTTCTAGATATCAATATTAACACCCACATATAGTTGAGACATCATATTTAAATGGGAGCATTTATCACAGAGTATCATTTGTAAGTAAATTGGCTGTTGTCTTCTAAGAAAGACCTTGTCCAGGTGGTTATGCTTTGAGTACACAAATAAAACAGTTTAGTTGTTCTTAGTATTATGCAAGAGTTGACACTTGCTCCTCTAGCCTAGAGGTCAGCCAGGTTCTGGTGGGAAAAGTGGAGGGTTCATTAGTCTTGGAGCTGTGAACCCTTAAAGTAGCTGCAGAGTTTTGACCTGACCCTGTGTTTTCCTCTGTCCCATCTCCAAGCTGGAAGTAAACACTTCAGCTTGTACTTGCACACAACAGGATTGCCAACTGCCTGTCAAGTACAGAAGAAGGCACTATGCCTCTCCCTCATGTTTCAAGCTGAGGAGAGAAGGCAGAGGGAATTTCCTACCCTGCCAGTAAGAACTAGCTACTGGGGAAAGTTGGGAAACATACTGGCCAATTAGTTTGTTAGCAAGCATTATGCCACGCCACAGTCGCCACATTGTAAACCTATAAGCCCTTATCACACAGACCAGGTATAGTCCTTATAGCAAGCCATACCCATGGAGCACATCAGCTAACTTTTATTGAAACCAAGTATACCTTTGCCGGTCAGGAGGAGCGTAGGACTGAACGGACACACTCCACTTGTAAACAGCAGGGTATTTTTGTGGGTCAATCTCCAACCCATGTAATGCTGTTAACACATCATTGTCCAGCTTTGTAGGCTGCTCCCTAGAGACAGAAAGGGAACCAGATTAGGAAAACAGAATCTGGCAGTGCCACAATCCCCAATGATTATTGCCCACAAGACAAAAGGTCAGTTTGTTAAGCAACAGTCCATTTCATACCCTAAGAGAAACAGCTGCTTGGCTTTTTCATTTGAGGGTGAGACTTTGAGGAGACACTGCGAGGACATCTCGAACTGCAATTCAGAATTGCAAGACTGTTTTGTCTCCCCTCCCCAGACATCAGTTTCTGCTGACAGCCTCCCCGCTTCTAGTGGTGTTTTTTCTCCTGTCCTTATTTTTGTATCCTCAGCAGCTGCACCTGCCTTGAGAAGCGGTGAATAAGTCTTAGTGAGATGGTCCTTAGGTTTTCTAAGCTGCCTTGTACTTTCCATCTGAGCACTCCCACACCCGCTTTTTGTGGCAGCCTGGCTTGGCTTCTCTGGTGAACATTCTCCTGCCACCATCTGATCCTGACAAGACAGCTTATCAAATTCTTCCATTAAATTGGAGACCGGAGACTGAAGGCACTCTTCTCCTCGACTTGGGTGCCTCCTATGAGGATTTACTGTCCTATCACTGGTCACAGTGCTACACAATCCATTTTTACTGGCAGGAACTCCTTTCTCCAAGTGCCTATCAGAAGTTTCTGCTGTAGGCAATATGCTTTCAGTCCGCTCAATGGACAGGATGTCACACTCTGAGCTTCTGATGTCAGTGATGGTTGGTTCATTGGATGCAACGGTTCGGCTGCAATTTCTGGCAGCATTCTGCCTGTTCTTGACTTCTTCCAAACTCATATCATCATCATCAAGAAATGCCCCAACGGAAATAGAATTGCAGCTTTTTTTACTTTTGCCTTTAAAACAAAATAAAATAATTTTGGTGTGTGGCATCTCATCTGCCTGACTAGTCAGTTTTTAATAACAAACGTTCTATATTCCACTTTGTTTCATGTCAGATTCAAATAAACAATGTTACCCCACCCAGCACTGCAATATAAATACAGTGGTACCTCTACTTACGAATGTTTCTACTTATGAACGGAGCTCCGTCCACCATCTTGGATGCGGTTTAGATAGGATTTTTAGATAGGGTTGCTTCGACTTACGATTTTTTTCTTGCAATGCATTCCTATGGATTCGACTTACAATTTTTTTTGACTTACAAATGTGCGTACGGAACGCATTAAATTTGTAAGTAGAGGTACCACTGTAGCATTCTCCAATCAATACTGGAAATTGGAGATTTCCAGCTACCGGCTCACATGTCCTGGCTTCATTTTAGCTACCCTCACTCTATACCACGACTAGGAATGCAAGATGGGGCACAATCACCCTTTACCTGTCAGATACTGCTCCCTGAAAGATAAGGGCTGCTGACTTGAAATCTCTAACCAAAATAATGTCTGGAGTGATGCTGCCTTGGCTTGCACTCAAGCAGTAGCCATATTATATGAAAACCTAATTGAGGAAGCTTTGTACAAGTATCTGTTCAAAGTCTGATGCAGCTCCTTAGAGGTCAGAAAACTAGGGATGAGAGAGCTGGGCTGTACCTGCACAGATTGGAAAAGTTTTGGGGAAACATCTAGCCAGAATCTGGTAATGCTCAGTCACCCTTCCCTTATACCCAATGAGTGATATCCAACTAAGTCATAGCTGACTAAGAGCAGACCCTCTGAAATTAATGGACTTAAAGAGTGACTCATGTCCATCAATTTCAATGACCACTCTTGCGTATGACTGACTAGATATTGCCTATTACATTAAGTATGGGGACAGACTGAACACAACTCCAGTATTTTGCCATTTACACAGCTACAGCAATTCCTGTGCCTCATCCTTGTTGCAGATGGCATAAACCCAAATAATCCATCTACAAGCTCTTGCCTTCATAAAACTTGGGAGTTTCCCCCCTTAAGGTTACAAACAAAACTCATCACAGTTGGGGGGGGGGGAGAGATTTTATAAGAGAGACTGAAGTCTTCAAAAGAAATATTATTTACACTGTTTAGAATACAATCTATTAATTTGTTCAGCACCTCTACTATAAAACAGTGGGCAACTGTCACTTTGACCTAATTGTTCCAGGTGTAACAGTGGGAATGTCAGGAAGGCTACAGAGTTTAATTTGTAGCATGGAAGGAATTTCTGAAAGTCCCAGCAACATGAACGATTTTTAAATTCTTAGGTCCATACCCAAGAACCAGACATCTTAATTTCTGCATTTTTTTATTCCCAAATATACTACCAAACAGCGACCTTCCAGTTCAATACTGGCCTCAAGGATTGGCATGAATAGGCATTTGCCTAGAGTTCACATCCCAGCAGGGGCCCCATTAACAGGAGCCCCAGAGACTTACTGCAGGTGAGGAGGTATGTTTCACTGTGAGAGGGAGCCCCACAGAGAATGCCGTGCCCAAAGGCCCTAGAAAAGCTGCTGCCAACACTGCTCTAACTTATACTTCTAAAGTGTCCTGTGCTCAGCAACTAATCTAACACTGGCAAATCTCAAAACTTGAGAAATTTTTATTAGACTTATACTGGAATGTCTGAAAAATGATCTATTCAGTAATCAAACATTTTCTAACCTTCAACTACTAAGAGATGCTTTGCTCTTACCAGAAAGCTGTGGGGTTTTGTATCTGTTGTGGGTTTCATTCTCCCCTTTCTCTTGCTGAGCCTTATAGCTCATTTCCTGTTGACTCAGGTATGCTTCTAGCCTTTGTAACCCCTCCTGGGAAGACAGATCAACAAAACAGCCCAGAAATTCCCAGTATTCAACCCACGGGAACCCCAGTTCATGAGCTAACTCCCTGCAATAAACAAGATAGAACGAATCATTTGTGAAGACATAAAATTGACAAGTTTACTAAAACACATGTTTTAATTAGGCAGCCCCAAGCCTGTACAGCAACTGTAAAAATCCTTTTAACAAGCAAATTCTGCACCAAGCATGACCATAAGCCTTCACCAAATTCATTTTAATTTTTAGTTATAATTCCCGCATTTTCAAAAAACAATTCAGAATAATTTCCATCCCATCTTCCTTTCTATTATCGAAACATATGAGCAATCTCAACAGAAATTCTATTATTGAATGAAACGTTTAAAGACACATAAAATACTCCTAGCACAAAATGAATTAAGCATTCTATGAGAAATAAAGAGAGGAGCTTTCCAAAAACAGCACATGTAGATGTATGCAATGCACTGCAAAGTCTACTAGCATTGCTCCTGCTTCTGCAATGTATTTATTTGGCATTTACAAAACACAGATGATACAAATAAGGTCAGGTGGGAGGAAAACTGAAAACGTGTAGAAGAAATGTTTCGGGAAAGGCAAGATGCAGGAAAAATGGGGATTGCCTGACAAGTAGAGGATGTTCCAACATGAAAAAAGACATAAGCATGCAAGTGAAGGAAGAGTGGGAAGGAGAATAAGATAGGGAATGAGCCAAAGTTGCTAATGGACCAGAAGCTTGACACAGATTTGGAAAACATGGACCCAGGACAAAACAACACAGTGACTTCTGCACTGAAGACAGAATAAGCAAAATGAGGAAGAGGTTTTAATAAAGTAGGCTGTGTATTATTGCGTGAGCAAGACCAGAAAGGATAAAAATAACAGTGCAGAATTCAACATTCTTAGAATGTTGTTCATATGGTTGCAGAAGTCAGCTTTTGTTGGGACGCTATTTCAATTTAAGCACAGTGTTCACAATCCTGGATGCTGTGATGATCAGAGCATGGGCTAAGAGTTTTAGCAAAGGTTGGACATTTTAGTTGCAAAACAAAACGATTGGGAGTTTTTTGTCTTTTGAAACATTCTGGGCCCTTAAGGAGTGAGAGGGATGAAAAGCTGCCATGGATACATGTCATGGAGGTGCAATTGAAGAAGACAGAATGACAGACTGCATGGAAATCAGGAAACAGATGATGACAAATCTTATAGAGGTAGATTTGCAGACAGTCATCATCAAGTGATCCTCACAGAGTTGTTATAAAGTCATTTTAAGACCCAGAATATGCTTCAAAATGGACTCTTTAAAAAGCTTGTGTAAAAGTTAATTTTGTTTTGTTTTTATATTGTAAACTGCCCTGTGATCCTCGGATGAAGGGCAGTATAGAAATTTAAAAATAAACAAACAGTCAATTAAGTTAACAGAACACACTGCCACCTCCAAAGTTCCATCCTCCCTCTGACCTAATGCACAGACAGACCTAAACAGAAGCTGGGAGCTTTCTCAATAACTGCCTAAGCCTCTCCAGATGCAGTTTGTTCTCATCCACAGCATTTTACCAAGTTTTGGTATTTAATACAATTGAATATATTTTATTCCTGTTGCTATATTGTTTCATGCATTAATTCTGAAGTACCTTCCAACTCTTTCAACGCCTCTTTCCACATCAGATTTTCTGAGATTGTTAAAAAATCCTGCTCGCTCTCGAGGTGGAGTCTTCCAAAGTCTGTGGAACTCTTCTGCCTTTAAGGGAGGAGAATTGCATTCAGTTACTGTAGTTCTAGAGCAGGCTTCCCCAAACCTGGCCCTCCAGATGTTTTGAGACTACAATTCCCATCATCCCTGACCACTGGTCCTGCTAGCTAGGGATGATGGGAGTTGTAGGCCAAAAACATCGGGAGGGCAGTTTGAGGAAGCCTATTTTAGAGCAGGCATGGCCAAACCTGGCCCTCCAGCTGTTTTAGGACTACAATTCCCATCACCCCTGACCACTTGTCCTGTTAGCTAGGGATGATGGGAGTTGTAGTCCCAAAACACCTGGAGGGCCAAGCTTGGCCATGCCTGTTCTAGAGCATGCTAATTTTCTCTTCCTAAAAATCTGAAATGAGCATCTTTTAGTCTCCAGAACCATCCAGCTTTCATGCAAACTTCCAATCAACTTACATTCCATCTGATGTAACCCTTCTTTGTGATGCAGAATTTGCTTCAGCATAGTACAGCTCCCAACACCAAATAGCCTTGGGCCACATGGATGAGGCCCACAATGTAACTTCCAACAGCAACACAGCCCTAGTTTTGGAGAGAAGTTGTGCTAGCACTAGAGGAGCTGCAAGATTAGAATGTCCCAAGAAACATTACTTTTGCAACACCGGATTTCAGAAGCACAACTTCTACCGTATTTCCTACATTTTAACTGACTGTTTTTGAACAATTACACAAATGCAGCATAACACCTATTTTATTTGTTTTACCAAGTTAAAGCTATTCTTAGTGACGATCCATATAACCTCGTCAAAGGACACAGTTTACTTCAGTGTGTCCACCTTATCAGTGTTACTGTCTCTGTTATGAGAGTCTACTCATTAAACTATATTCAAAATGAGTTCTTACTCATTTATACAAAATACCAAGAGCAGGAACGTGGATGGCGCTGTAGGTTAAACCACAGAGCCTAGGGCTTGCCGATCAGGTAGTCAGCGGTTCGAATCCCCGCAGTGGGGTGAGCTCCGGTTGCTCGGTCCCTGCTCCTGCCAACCTAGCAGTTTTAAAGCATGTCAAAGTGCAATTAGATAAATAGGTACTGCTACAGCAGGAAGGTAAACGGTGTTTCCGTGTGCTGCTCTGGTTTGCCAGAAGCGGCTTTGTCATGCTGGCCACATGACCTGGAAGCTGTACGCCGGCTCCCTCGGCCAATAATGCGAGATGAGGGCCGCAACCCCAGAATCGGTCACAACTGGACCTAATGGTCAGGGGTCCCCTTTACCTTACCAAGAGCAAAGCAAGCTTTATTGACTTTTAAAAACTACAGAAGCTTACACTAGTTATCAGAGGTCTAGAAATTAAGAGCATAAAAATGGGTTGTTCCATTCCCCCCATCAATATAGCCATTACACTCTTCCCCCAAATACCTCTTTTTTGTATCTTGCTTGAGTTTGGTTTTTGTGAAATTTCAGTAATTTCAATAAGCTTGAAATGAAAAAATAAATTGAAAATATCTAATTATTTCCAACTACCTTTTCCATAGCTGACATCTGAGGACAGCAGTTATTTTCTATGTACTGTATTTTTGCATGTGTGCTTAAGATTATGACACTGAAGGGCAATTAATTCCTCTGAGCCAATATGGTGCTTGGCTACACAGATAAAATTGAGACCTCTAGGGAGCTATTATTTTGTTAGTTGCAAAGAGCACCCAGTGTGGCACTTTATAAATGTAGTCCTTTATAAACAAGCTGTACTTTCAGATCTATGTACTGACAAATAAACCTAAGTCCAATTTTAACATAACCAGAATTACTAGATTGGCTTGGGCTGCAAGAATGCACTGCCAGTACCACCTGCACACACTCAACTCCCCCTCCCCACAAAGTGAAATTGTTAGATAACCCATGCTAAAGTAAAATAAGTGCCAGACTGTAAAAGGGCCTGCACTACCCAGCAAAAGCTCTGCTGGATGGCACAATGAGGATGCAATGGAGGCAGCAAAGTATGCCTTCTTTGCTGCCTTCACTGCCACTAGGTAGGTTCAGTGATGAGTCCTCACTATGCTTTGATTGCATCCAACTGGAATTTTCCTCCACTCTCCTTCAATCAATCTCCCAGCTTTCTTCACTGCAAGTTCTCAAGTTCACCAAGGCTAGTTTTAGCCCAGATTGAGAAGTGTCACAGGAAATGTTAAACCCACAGAGTGGGGTGGGAAGAATTTCATGTGAGGAAGGTCTTTACAATATCTGGGTCTGAAGTAAGTACACTAACCTCACCTGTGCTCCAAAACCTGTAGACCAGGGGTAGGCAACCTAAGGCCTGGGACTCGGATGCAGCCCATTCACCTTCCCAATCTGGCCTGCGGACGGTCCGGGAATCAGCGTGTTTTTACATGAGTAGAATGTGTGCTTTTATTTAAAATGCATCTCTGGGTTATTTGTGGGGCATAGGAATTTGTTCACACACACACACCCCCTCAAATATAGTTCGGTCCACCACATGGTCTGAGGGACAGTGGACTGGCCCACGGCTGAAAAAGCTTGCTGACCTGTTGTAGACAGTTCTACAGAATGTACCCGATTCTGCACTTCTACAGGTGTACTTTATTTCATTTTAATCCAGGTTTATGATAGCCCGAAGTAACACCAAAAAGGAAGAACAAGACGAAATATTTTCTTGGTTTCTATTACCTTAGAAGGGCTCATTGGGCCTCCATAAGCCCTTACTGTCAACACAGGATCTTTGGGGCTGGCAAAATATCTGGGTAAAGAAGCATGAGGGCTATCTTCTGGCTGATCAGGTGACCAAGGTGCTCCAATCACAGGTGGTCCGATCACAGGTGGTGAGGCATTGTCTTCTGCTCTGAAGAGTGGCACATAACACTGACCTAGGTTACAAATAATTGAAAATGGTGTTAAGTTTCTAGGAATGTTCTGTTCAGCAGTGGAATTTGCTGTCAAGAAGTGTGGTGGAGTCTCCTTCTTTGGAGGTTTTTAAGCAGAGGCTTGACAGCCATATGTCAAGAATGCTTTGATGGTGTTTCCTGCTTGGCAGGGGGTTGGACTGGATGGCCCTCGTGGTCTCTTCCAACTCTATGATTCTAATGTTTATCATACACTTAAATACTACCGAGGCCTGTGGTTTCAATTTTCCTACAATTCAAAAATAAAACACCCACTTGATACTGGATCATTCTGTTTCTACTTCAGAGACCACGTAAGTTTTAATTAACACCCCAGTTGCATAAAATAATATATGCCATTTGTTTCTGGCGTCATCCAATAAAAAGTTAAATGATGATACAATTTTTGGTATTACATCTGCAGAACCTCTAAAGACAACCAAGATTAAATACAAACCTTTCAAGTCTTCCCTGATTTTCTCTTTCAGATCCACAGTTTTATTTTTACTTCTTTCACAAACAACCTGTTAGAAAAAAAAGCATCAAGGTATCGGTTAAAGAACAGAGAAGTTGCACATTTTGTACTGATCTATCCATTTGGAACAGCTCAATAGGCAGCACTTCTGTCCCAATAATTTATAGGTGTAACTAATAAAATGTTACTGCAGGCTACAAATAATTTGGGTAGGCTTTTGCCAACTTACATGGCAGAAAACTGTCAGAGAGTACCAAGGTAAAGAACAGTCACATTTAAACAAAAACCAAGGTGGTCATAACATGTTTTAAGGACAACTTACTTGTGATGGAGTTTGGTTGTACTTGTTCCTTGGGTTCTTTACAATATCTGGATGTGAAGCAAGCACACTAACAACATCTGCGTTCCCAAATTTGCAAGCAAAATGTAGTGGTGTATCAAATCCCTGCAAAAAGAAAAAAATCAATTATTTCCTTTTCTGGACCCTTGTTTTCACCTAAGTATATATGTGCATTTGGAGAAGCCGGTCCATTTGCATGGTTGAACAAGATCTATGTGATGCTCACTTGAGATATGTGGAGAGGTATGTGTATGAATAAATTAAGAGTTGGGATGCACATAACCATATATTAATCCCAATACTGCAGGAGTCCACTGATTGCCCCATTTGTGGGGCCAACTTTAACCATTAGTGTTCTCTATTATCCGACTAGACTTCTGGAATTTAATTACCTCTTGAGATCCACCGCGTTCAGACGCTTGCCTCATTTAGATGAACAATGAAGACTTTTCTTTTTAAGCAGGCTATTTTGGGGTTGTTGGTTTTTAATTTTTTTTAAAAAAACTTTGATAACTCATTTAAGTTGCAAAATACAGTGGTACCTCTGGTTAAGAACTTAATTCATTCCGGAGGTCCATTCTTAACCTGAAACTCTTCTTAACCTGAGACACCACTTTAGCTAATAGGGCCTCCTGCTGCTGCCGCACCGCCAGAAGATGATTTCTGTTCTCATCCTGAAGCAAAGTTCTTAACCTGAGGTACTATTTCTGGGTTAGCGGAGTTTGTAACCTGAAGCATTTGTAACCCGGAGTACCACTGTAGAGTATGGTTGTGTTCACCCATCACATAAACCCATAAATTAGTGTTTAACTATAGTTTAATAGTGCTGGAGTTTTATGTTTTATAGTTTTATGGTGCTGGAGGAGACTCTTGAGAGTCCCATGGAAGATCAAACCTATCCATTCTTAAGGAAATCAGCCCTGAGTGCTCCCTGGAAGGACAGATCGTGAAGCTGAGGCTCCAATACTTTGGCCACCTCATGAGAAGAGAAGAATCCTTGGAAAAGACCCTGATGTTGGGAAAGATTGAGGGCACTAGGAGAAGGGGACGTCAGAGGACAAGATGGTTGGACAGTGTTCTCGAAGCTACGAACATGAGTTTGACCAAACTGTGGGAGGCAGTGCAAGACAGGAGTGCCTGGCGTGCTATGGTCCATGGGGTCACGAAGAGTCGGACACGACTAAACGACTAAACAACAACATAGTTTAATACAAATGAGCAATGCATTGGTGGCCCACTGCTTAAATGTCCACATCTCAGTCCTCTCCAGCTCCTGGGTGCACAGGGAGTAACAAACCACATACTGCAGTTTGTTCTATCGTCCAAACCTGAGCTGGGTTAAGCTGCAAACCAGGCCTGTAACTCCCCAATTCTAAAACTACATACTGTATCTAAAAACATTACTGTATCTTGCCTGACAACAGGCCTCCACGGGATAATCAATAATAACAAAAACAAGAGATAAAAAATGTTGCTTTAAAAGGCAGTGGTGACTGAGGAAGGCAGGGGGAGGCAGTGATGTGGTATGTCACAGTATGTGGAGGTTGCTACTGCTGTCCCAACTGCTAATATGGCATGAAGTCGCACTGGCTTTTAATTAAGTTTGCGCTGGAGCTAGACTAAATTACTTGCACTTTATTTGTCTCAATGAGACAAATTAAGTCATGACTAACTTTTCACATTAGTCTAACGGAGCTATCTTTAGGCTGCAATCCAGTCCTCACTCACCTGGGCCTAAGTCCCCTAGAACTCAAAAGGGCTTAATTTCCAGTGGATATGCATTGGTAGCCTAGATCCAACCTCATATGTTCTTCATTTAAAATGACAGGCTAGTGATGTTATTCTTCAGTATCCAACACAAACAAAAAGAAAATGAAATCAGTTGGACACTGAAACTCACCACTTTATCTGGTGTGTTAAGATAAAGGTCAACAATGTATCCGATGCGTTTCTGTAACATTATCTCATCATCATCAGGATACATCAGTCGCATAAATTCAGGATTTTCCAAAGTGTCCAATAGCAACCGGCAGATACCAGCTTGATTCTCCTTGGCTGCAACATGCAGGACATTGTATCTACAGCCTTCCTAAAAAGAAATAGACACATATTCACTAAATATGAAATCTGAACGATTTGCTAAAGATGAATACTGTACACTTACAGCAATGTTGTTGTTTTCCCCCAGATCTTACATACACAAAAATTCAGGAAACACAAACATATAAAGCTTTCAGTCTACCTGGAGAACTCTATACCCTGTTTCTCATATTTTAAGACATACCCATAAAATAAGCCATAGCAGGATTTTTAAGCATTCAAGGAATATAAGCCATACCCCGAAAATAAGACATAGTGATAGGCGCAGCAGGAATGCCGGCCACGGCAGGAGGAGGAGGAAAAAAATAAGACATCCCTTGAAAATAAGCCATAGTGTGTTTTTTAGAGGAAAAAATAAATATAAGACATGTCTTATAATATGAGAAACACGGTACTAGCAAGCTGATGGTGTTAGGTCTCAGAGGGGAAATCTAAGTATTTGGAAAACAGCAAACATGGAGCATTTGGGGATACTAGTAAAGCCACACAACAATCTGCTCAGAGAAGAAGCCTCTCTCATGTTTATGCAAGTTATTGCTACCATTTGAGCCTGTATGTTCAGTTTTTGCAGCTTAAAGCAGGCATAGGCAAACTCGGCCCTCCCTCCAGATGTTTTGGGACTACAACTCCCACCATCCCTAGCTAACAGGAACAGTGGTCAGGGGTGATGGGAGTTGTAGTCCCAAAACATCTGGAGGGCCGAGTTTGCCTATGCCTGGCTTAAACTGTAGGGGGAGAGAGAGAGTAGAGCAAACCCATTTGTAACAAACAGGAACAAGATTCTGTGTTTTTTTTAGCACAATGTTGATTGAAAGGATTGTTGCAGATGGAAGATCTGCATCCCATGTATGTGTATTTGTGTGGCATCTCATTTCAGCATTTGACAACTTTTTTGGCATGTAGCACCCAGAAGGGAAGGTGTTGGTGGGGCCACAAAAGCTAGTCACCTCTTGGTTATAGGCTTTCCAAAAACAGCCAGCAAATTTAGATTTATTTTTTTACTGATTTTGTTTTCAATATCATTTTTTAAAGAAAGTGAAGCCCCAAAGTACTCTACATGAAAGAAAGCCTCCAGAAGCAGCACAAAAAACCACTGTAGAACTAACACTATGCCCATCTCTTGTGCAGATGAGTTTTGAAGCCATTTCCTCGGTTGGGGAAAGGATGCAAAGGGTTTAATTCAAACTTCATTTTGGCAAAGGCCAAACCATTCCCACACCTGAACAATTGTCGGGTTGTCTCCAGAGCCAATGAGATAGCGAGGATTACTCCAGATAAGTTCCAAGAATGCTGTTTCATCTCCTTTCTCAACTGCCTTCCGAAGCTTGGCAGTAAGATCCTGCGTACGGGGACTTTTATAACTGTTGGCTCTCTCTTTACTAACTGTTTCCATCTCAGGAGAGCATAAGCCGTCTATCAAAATAAAAATAGTATTCTAGTCATGATGTGATCTTTGCTCATGAAAGCGTGTCAGATTATTTTATAAGCAAACTCTGTATACTTATTGTTCAGAACTTCTAGGCAGGTAAATTAAGAACAGATCCTTCAGCATTAATTTTAAAATCAAGAATATTTATAAGCTTTAAAGCAGTTTAGGAATTCACATGATCCCTGTCATAATAAAGTTCTCAGAACTACATTTTAAAAGCAGAAAAAGAACAGCACCGGTATTCTAAGTATAAACTACACCAACTCCAAAAGCCACTTAAGTAGTTAAAGAATTGGAAAACATTTAAAAGCCCCCACTTACCTCTGTTGAACACTGAACAAACTTTCACAGGTGACAAAGATGAGGGCTTGTTTGGAGATGGGAAATAGTCGCATATGCCTTTGGCAAATTTCTCTGCATCTTCCCTATTTGTGAAAGCTTTAAATCTTGAACCTTTTATCATTTTAACAGCTTGCAAGGCTTCCTTTTTATCCTCATATACATGCACCCTCTCTGGAACAGAATCAAATCAAATTAGTTTATTTCCATCGTGGTAGTCTGCAGGAGAAAATGCTCAAATGAGCTCAAAATTGGCTTGGTGAATTTTACTTTCAGGAAAAGAGACTTAAATTCTTATACTTTTAAAAGCAAATTTGTAGTAATATGCCAAATTTTGGGGGTCTTACAGAGAAAGAGAACAATTGTGATAAGATTGCACTAATGCCTCAAATCTGGCTTATTACAAATCATTCTCATCATGGTTATGATACAACCCTAAACACTTTTTCATGAGCAAGCAAACAAAGGACAAGCAATTGAAAAAATCCCTACCAAACTACATCAATGTGACACTGTCAAAAATCTTTATTGAACACAGTTCTCATTGCCTAAGGCATGCATTCTCCCACTCCCATCCAGAATATCCTCTGCTACTATAATAAAAAATAACGATATATTGAGATAAACTAGGCTAATTCTCCAGTGAAGTTCTGATATTTGTACCCATCTGGTATTCTTGCAGCTTAAAAAAAGTATTTATATATTCTAGGACTGACTCCATAAATAGCATGAGTCTCCTAAATACTTAATCTCAAATCTAATCCCATACCAAGTAAGGGTGGAACTGAGATCAATCTTGAAATATTTTGAGCATCCCAAGAGCTGTTATGTCATCCTTGGTTGTCAGGGATTATGCGAGAGAACTAGTTACAGGTAGGTAGCCGTGTTGGTCAGAGTCGAAGCAAAATAGAAAAAAAGAAAAAAATAGAAAAAAGTATCTGAAGAAGTGTGCATGCACACGAAAGCTCATACCAAAATAAAAACTTAGTTGGTCTTTAAGGTGCTACTGAAGGAATTTTTTTCTATTTTGCTTCAAAGAGAGAACGTTAGATTCTCTAGTTTCAGGCTTGCAGCAGTGTTCGAAACTCCCATTGTATTAGGCACATTTTGCGACAGGGAATTTCATTACAGCAAGCAATTTCTGAGCTCTGGACGTAGCACTGTGCCTAAGATTTCAGATTAAAACTGCAGAGTGGAAGGAAAGGAGGACCCTTTTCTGCCTCCCCACTTCCAGCTACTCTCTAAAGACTGGAGAAAAGACCCTCTTAAGAATATTGGGGTGGGCAGGGGAAGGACTAGACCATGTGAAAAATGAACACAATATTTTAGCTGCAGTTCATTCATCCTCAGCTTTGAATTCTTGTTACAAAAAAAAAGTGTGCCTAGACATTTCATTGTTGTGCCCATAACTTAGGTTAAAGGTGCCATTTAGTTCCTTGCTTTCATCTTAGTTTCTAACACTGGCTTGCAGCACCTATTGAAAACTGCTTAACTGAAATAATTTCCTTTCAATTTACTTCCCAATGGAATGCTTATTAGTAGATTACCAACAAACTCCTCTACAGCAATAATGAATATTGAAAAAACCTAAAACTGGAAATATATGAAAAGGTTATATTTTTTAAAAATTTAAATGCCGGCTACCCTGGACATTTTATAAAAGAGTGGAGTATACATTTTAAATAAATAATCTGTAAAATAAATTAACCACAATTACTATTCTCCAATAGCACCCTTTTTCCTCCATGAAAGGTACATTTGCTTAACTTGATCTTTAACTACACTGCAATGGTAAAAATAAAAATAAATTACCATTTCTTGTCAATATATCATCATAAACCGGACATACACCATAGTATAGCAGAGGCTCCTTAGATGGAGTCTGAGAACTGATCAGAGAGTCATCATCTGCTTTGTGCATTAGAGCTTCCTCTTCTGGTGGGTTCAAACCCATATTGTACCCAAAATCACCATCCTCAGAGGAGCCTATGTGACCATTTTGATTCCTTGAAGGTTTCTTTGTTTGCAGTTGGCTGGCATCAGCTGCAGCAGTTCCAAGTGCACCATTCAAAAGCGAGTTTTTTGCCTCTAATTCTCCTTGCTGTTCCAATAGTGCCTGGGCCAATCTTTTTTCAAAAATTGATCTCGTTGTAAGTGTAAGAGGCCCACATTTCTGTCCAGCTTTAACGATCTCTTCTCTGAGCTCATCAGAAGTTAGCTGCTTTAATCGTGATAAAATAGCATCCATTGTTACCGTTCCTAGAGAGGAAAAAGACAACCACCACCAAATGAAAAGACAACCAAACAGATATTAGCTTTGAGGGCTCAAATACTGAAGAGCAATTTCTCCTAATATGTCAGCTCATTGTTATCAAAGAATAGGCAAGTGAAAGGTAAAGGGGTACCGTATTTTTCCATCTATAAGACACCCCCTATTTTTGGAGTCTCAAAATTTAGAAAATACTGTAGGGGGATTGAGCTTTTGGGGAGGATTATTTGGGGGGCTGCCAGCCATGGGAAGCCAGTGCAGCCCCTCTGTGGCCATGCTCTGACTAGAGCGGCCACGCGCTCTGCCTCGGCGGGCTGCTGCAGGTTTCCAGCAGGAGCGCTGCCTCCAGGAAAAATACCAGAAATATCAGAATGGAGAACCAAGATTTGTGAATTTATGGCAATGGCAAAATTCATGGCTTCAATTAGAGGCAACTCCAAGCAAAAAGTTAAGAGAGAGTGGGAGTGTGTAGAGACATATATGGAAAAATATGGAAATGGAAATAAATTTTAATATAAACATAAAAGGAAATACTTGCAAGGATACAAGATAATAGTACAAAGGATAAAATCATTAAGTACAAACAACTGTTAACACAACAAGAAACAATAATATAAATACCAATAAGATCGCACATGGGTGAGGGAAAGTTGAGAGGCAGGGAGGGAAATAGAAGGTGGTATCTAAAGAATTATTAAGAACCTTTAAGAACGTGATATAAAAGCAAAAATGATATATGTAATTGGAAACATGTTGATTGATTGTGGCTGTAAGCTTTTTATTTTCAAATAAAAATGAATAAAAATAAACAAAT
Source organism: Zootoca vivipara (assembly GCF_963506605.1). NCBI lineage: Eukaryota > Metazoa > Chordata > Lepidosauria > Squamata > Lacertidae > Zootoca > Zootoca vivipara. The sequence goes on along the minus strand of NC_083292.1, from coordinate 11,184,580 downwards.
GAAACTTTGTAAGCTCTCAAGTTTACAAATGTTAACTATCAACAAGGCCAACATGTAATTAACAAATGTAGCTCGATGGCTCCATTGGTAAAGCATGAGACTTAATTTCAGGATTGTTGGTTCAAGCCCCGCACTGGGCTAAAGATTCCTCTTTGCAGGGGATGGACTAGAGGACCCTCAAGAGTCCCTTTCAACTCTACAATGCTATGATTCTAATTCAATAGAGGTGTACAGCACTAAGAAAGAAACCCCAGTATTAACCCCCTTCTCCATTTTTGTAATATTTCCTAATAATTTCAAAATTTTACAGGGAAATATTTAAAACAGTGGGGGTTTTTTCCATATATACCTACTGTCAATAACTGACAGAATTCAAAGCTATGATTCAGTAAGAGCCTCTTAGGAAACCTGTGTATTCAAATATATGAATTCCAGCCTCAAACAATTTACTCTGTAACTTCATAGAATCGTAGAGTTGGAAGGGACCCCAAGAGTCATCTGGTTCAACCCCCTGCAATGCAGGAATCTCAGCTAAAGCATCCAAGAGAGATGGCCCTCCAACCTCTGCTTAAAAACCCCCAAGGAAGAAGAGTCCACAACCTCCCAAAGGAGACTGTTCCTCTTGTATAGTAACTACACACAGTTTCTCAAACTTGAGTCTCCAGCTGTTGTTGGACTACAGCTCCCATTATCCCATCATCCCTAGCTAGCAGGACAAATGGTTAGGGATGTTGGGAGTTGTAGTCCAACAACAGCTGAAGACCCATGTTTGAGAAACACTGACTAATGTTAGCAGCAAGAATACTGAGCACCATTTCAGTACTTAGTCATTAAGCATCTGGCAGGAAGCTTTAGATCCACGTCTGCTCTTCTACTTAAAAAGAGAATGAAACAGATGCAAGAATTCAACCATAAAAGGAAAACGGGAAGTTTTAAAATACATGAGAATAAATGGAATATTTCAGTGGGATAAGAACATCAAATATACTCAACCATTTAACCTACTGCCTCTATTTTTAGGTCACAACAATCTTACTGCCCACGTTCCCAGTGAAGTTAATAATTTCAAACAAATTAGCTACTTATTAACATTCAAAGTAAACTAAATTTATTCTATCAAAGGAGAATTAACTTGTCTCAAAAGGGAATTTACTAAGAACATATTAGACAAAATCAATAAGCATGTGTTGTAAGAATTTACGAGAATTATCTAGGTAAAGGGTCCGATTTTTTTCAGATAAAAGAATAATTGGTTGTGCTTAGATTCATTTCATAGACATAACGGAAAAACTGATTTAGATTATTTGTAACTTAAGAGAAGCGTCAAAGCCACACAAAAAATGGAGGGGAGTCAAAGGTAGCAGGGATTCAAGTTTGTTTCGCAGAACAGAAAGAAAATGGCTGTAAGGAAAGAGAGATGAAAAGAAATACAAATGCAATTACTTTTCTGAGAACGTTGGAAATATTTTTTTCAGTGCTGTGGGAGAAAAAAAGGAACAAACACTCCATCATTGATACATCAGAAAAGGGGAGGGTTATACAGTGGTACGTCAACTTATGAAGACGATCTGTTCCACGGCGCTCTTCGTAAGTCAAGGTTATCGGATGTCGAAGCGCCCGTTCTGCGCATGCGCGATTTTGCACTTCTGCACATGCGTGGACCACATGTGCCACTTCTGCGCAGGTGCAGAGCGCACGCGGCGAAAAGACTTCCGGGGTTGTCGAAACCTTCGGAAGTCAAAGCATTCGTATGTCGAGGTACCACTGTACAGGATTAACATAGAGGTAATGCTTCGGGGGTGAAATGGTACATCCTGAGTACCCACTGGAAAAGGACAATAGAACCTTGGTTTGTATAGTCTGGAGCATTTTCTAAGCCCACCTGGACCAAAGGTACAAATCAGCGGTAGAATGAAGAGAAGACAGGATTTTCTATGAATTTCCAAGTGTGGAGGAGACCTTGTTTAGGTGCCTCCCCTTCCCATTCCTTAACAGTCCCCCATTCGGAGATAGATTTGCATTAAGGTTCTGAAAGAACAGCCCTAGATCTCAGTATCCTGTTGAAAGGGAAAACAAACAAACAAAAAACTACCCAAGAGATGAACTCAAAGTGGGAGTTCTGGGATATTTACCTCTGGAATGAATTTTGCATGTTAGATTTGGAATGATGGCCCAGCACTTGACCCTTTTGTTTTCTCAAGTAACCCCTGGAGTCAAGGACACATAAGGGTTTTTTCGTCAATGGTTCCAAGTTTTACATAAAGAAGTTTTAATTTAAGTTTCATGTGCAGAACATACTTTTGACACCTCTTAGTTAAAACCTCTTATTTCCTTCTCTTCTCTCTCTCTCTTTTTAAAGTTGACATACCCTCTGTGCATGTACAAAGTTCACTATTCAGAAATCTATTGTACCATTTAAAAGTGTACCATTTGAATAAAGGAAGGGTGAGGAGCAGATTTTAAAAATAGGGTTAGATTTAAAATGAAAACAGAAAGCCAGCAATTTACGCTTTCACCAAAACCAGCAATAAAAATTGGTCAAATTAAATTTCTGTTAACTCAGTGCTAATGAATCATCTTTCTTGCACCAAATAAACATACCTGCAACCCAGGCAAAGAAATTGGGAGCTACTGCCTCCTTTATGTACAGGAAATTGGGGTGCGGGTCTCTATTAAAAAATGTGGGCTATCATTATTTTGTGTGCTCTCCCTCTGGTCATTAGCGGAACAATCACCCACCCCCTTATGTATGGGTAAAATGCCCAGAGAGTCAGAATTCATAAAATTCAAAATTTCATTAGTAATTTCAGCCATGGGCAGACTAAATTCCCTGCCCCCCTTATGAATGGGGAAATGCCCAAAACTCATCCATCCTAATTATGAATTTTGTAGGTGCTTAAACTTTGGATAAATTTTGAAGTCTGAATTTTAAACAATAGACAAAACGATAAAAACTGTTAGATAATCACTCAAATGCTTGATATCACCAGCTCTGCTTGAAAACATCACTGCTTTAAACAATAGACAAAACGATAAAAACTGTTAGATAATCACTCAAATGCTTGATATCACCAGCTCTGCTTGAAAACATCACTGCTTTCACCTCTCACGCTTTAAAACTCTCCATTCTAAACTCTAAAAACCAATATTTCCATCTTTCCTTGCCAGAAAGCAAAGTTGGGCTGAATTTCAACCCATCACCACACCAGGATTTAAAAATTACCCTCCATTTCTTGCAGACACATTGCCTTTCACATAGCCATAACTGGCAGAGTTGGAAGGGACCCTGAGGTCACCTAGTCCAACCCTCTAAAATATAGGATTCATAGCAAGATTTGTACTACCAGAGACACACATACTTATGTACACAGACACAACTGGGGAAGGAAACACAAGCTATGAATCTATTATGCAAGCACGCACGTGTACTAAGGGCAAAATAAAAGTACCAACTTTATACCGAACCCATTAGCAGATCATAAGATAGTTTGAATGAGAGTTTACTTCCTTAGACTAAAGAGTGCAAGTTCCTTGAGAAATTTTCTTTAAAGGAAGATACAAGTGAACAGACAGTTTTCCTAAGATTAGATTAGATTAGTGAGTCTTTTATAAGGATAGCGTTAATTCAAGAGCTGATATAACCACCCCTTATAGTGTAGCAGGCAGGAAAGTTGCTGTGGGACCCTCGGCAATTGATGACCAGTTGGAGGGTTTCATAGCTATTTAGCAGCACCAGACAGCTCAGTAGCCAGGGTAGGCCAACGGCTGGGCCGCCTAGTAGTTAGCGCAAAGGAATAGTAGGCAGATCACAGCGGTGACTGTGGGATCTTAGATCCAAGGGTTAACGTGTCCAGGAGCTCATGGGTGCTGGCTTTATAGTAAGAGAACGGGAGGTTGTGATGGTAATAAGGGAGTTTGGGTAATGGGGCTTTTGGAAAGTGTTTAGGTAAAAATCAGAAGAGATCAGGTAAGATATTTTGAGGGAAGGCTGAGAGAAAAGGGTTACTATTTAGAGTGGATTGAGAATAAATGAGCAAAAAAATGGAAGAGAGCAGGAAACAGGAATCTGACTGGAATAAAACAGAGGATTTGCCAACTGATATGATTGCTAGGAAAGAGAGGAAATTTTTATCTGTTTCCTTGTTCTAAGAGGCTGAGGTGTTTTTTTTAAGTGTGGGTACCTCTTCAGCGGCAAAAGGAATAAGAAGATATAGTCCGGCCCCCCACAAGGTCTGAGGGACAGTGGATCGGCCCCCTGCTGAAAAAGTTTGCTGACTCCTGGTGAAAAGCATCACCTCTGTTCTACCAAACATTGTGCCAGTTGGTATAAGGTATATTCCAACAACATAATCAAGGTACAGCACTCTTGAGTAATATTCCACTGCACTTTTTCCTAGCACCTCAAGGATAAAGGCAATTCTTTTTTGCCTAAAAACAAAAGTAGAAAAATATTGTGGAAAACTTAAAATACAATATTTGAGTAAAACAGTGTAGGTGGCATGCCCCATACAAGAAAAAATCAATTTAAGAGCAAAGGGAAAAGAAATATGGTAAGGAGGGGCAGGTTGAGATCTGAGCTAACTTTTCTGGGCAAGGTTTCTACATTTAAAGAGTCTTAAGAAAGTATTCATGTCAATAAGAATTCCATGTGTAATAGAAAAGTCTCTCAAACTGTGAGTCAGTGCTGGCAGCTGGAATTCATCTTAATAAATGTATTGATGAGTAGGCAATTACTCTGCAAGTGGAATGTTCCCAGGAGTAGGCAGGCTTGCAGTGACAGTTCAGATGTATTAATAGAGATGTAACTATAAATACAGATCTCTTTACATAGGGATGTACATCAATTTGGGGGAAAGAATCATCAACACTTATTTATAAAATGCCCAAAATATATACTACTAGGTGAAGGTGAAGTACATCTGCAGGGCAGGCTTAAAAAAATTCTTTTAAAAAAAAGCAATTAGGAAATCTGCAACAACTGGCTAGGTGAGCCTAAAAACAAAAATCGAAAGGTTCAAATAGGAAAACTGAGAAATATTAAAGAAATCAAGGAAGAAATGCAAGAGAGAAAATATGAGACTACAGGATGTGATAAGACAGGCTATGCTGTACAAACTCATCAAGTGTAGTGAGATAAATTTCTGACAGGTTGAAATCTCAAGTTATTAGATCTGAATAAGCAGGGTGAAGTATTTTTCTCTTCCCTATCCCTAGTTCTCTCAATATTCAACAAAAAAATATGCATTCTCACTGCCAACAACAGGATCAGTATGGGGTATCTTGGGTCATATAACCATGTACTTTTAACCACCTATTTGGAATGTTATAGCATATTTTGCCTGGGGGGGATTTATTATTTATTGCAATATTTATATCCCCTTTCAGCTAGGTGTTCCTAGTGGCAACCCCCCCCCCTTTTTTTATCCAAACAACAACACTGCAGTGTGGGTTATGTAGAGAGACTATGACTGGCCCAAGGTCACCCAGTGAGATTCACTGCTGAGTAGAGATGTGAGCCCTGGTCTTCCAGGTCCTACCGGTAGTACCACAATCTCACCACTGTGCCCCACTAGCTCACTGCTTTAAGATGCAAGCTTGGCCAAACAAGCATAAATATAGCTATGGGTTAGTGGGGGGAAAGGGACCCCCCCAGATCCCTGGGCGTCAGGTCCTCCCCCCCCCCCCGCCCAGATTCTTGAGTGCTGCTGACAGGCTGAGCTTGTTTTTCTGCCAGACAGAATGACAAAGGGAGATGATGGTCCTGTTGCCATTAAACCACTGCAAAAGCCATCAAGTCAAAGATCCTACAGGTAACTGACTTTTACACAGATGATTTTCGCAAGGTGTTCTGGGAACAAGGAGGAAACTGGGCAGAAGTCCATGTGCACTGGCTGGGAGAAACTGCACCTCTTGAGCAGGGGGCCATGACTGACTGCTGGACCCAATCTTGCTGAAACTATGAGAGGAGCCATGAGACACTCTTGGGGTGTAACACTCTGCACCCCCCTCTACTGCAGGGTTCAGGTGTAAAATGTGTGTGAATAAACCATATTTCCTAGACACTGCAGACTCTGATGTGACTTGATCACAACGCTGGGTGGATGCTTGGAACCCCCTGGAATCTTGTTACCGCTGGGTAGAGATTGGGGTGGCATGTAACAATATAATGACACTCCTCTCCAACATGACAACTACTATGAGAATTATGCTAAATACTAGACACAAATTAAAAATAAGGTTGGACAACATTATGTTTTTGATTAATTAAAACAACTGTATGTTATTTCCACATTATCTGCACAGTACATGCTTACGCCAGTCTCCACGCAGCTTCCTCTTTTCTTTCTCCTGTTTGCTTCTCACATTAGAAGGATTTCCACTCTTGCGCTTTGTTAAATACCATACACATTTATTAGTTACAGGTAGGTAGCCGTGTTGGTCTGACGTAGTCAAAACAAAATTAAAAAGGTATGAGCTTTCGTGTGCATGCACACTTCTTCAGATACCTCAGGTATCTGAAGAAGTGTGCATGCACACGAAAGCTCATACCTATGACAAACTTAGTTGGTCTCTAAGGTGCTACTGGAAGGATTTATTTATTTATTTTGTCATACACATTTATGTCATTATTATTACTGAGTTTTAATTAAGCCATACATCCAATAATCATACTAAAATCAATTGTTAGCCATGGCAAACTTAAATTCATCGTTTTGTACACCGCCTTGAAGGCCTCTATTGCCCAAAAGCCTACAAATAACAAATGAGACACACAAAAAACCAAAACCACCATATATAATCCAGGCAACCCCAAACTCAGCCCTCAATATGTTTTGGGACTAAAACTCCCATCATCCCTAGCTAACAGGACCAGTGGTCAGGGATGATGGGAATTGTAGTCCCAAAACATCTGGAGGGCAGGAGTTTGGGGATGCCTAATATAATCCATCCTACTATTTTTTAAGACCAACGCTTAGGGCTTTTTTGCGTCATACAAACTTAAGAAAAACCACCAGGGGGAAATAAAGAAAACATAAAACCAGAGCCATGTCACAGGAGATAAGGACAATCTTAAATGACTATTAAATTTATTAAGTAAAACAAAGTATTAAAATGTAATTTGAGAAGGAAAACAGCACAATCGCATTTGTTGCCAGTTGTTAGCAAAGCACGGACTCCCCACGCACACCAGGGATCGTAACTCTACCGAGCCAAAACGAGATACAGTATATACTGTAATCGTTCAGAGACCCCCCTCCTTCCTCTCACCCTACAAGAAAGACGTGATGCTCAGATGTCAAATGTGCACATGCCATAAAGAGAAGAAGCCGCAGGAGCAGAGAGGTCTGTGGGGCGTCTCTCCCTCTCTCACCTTGGCGGGGGCTCCCGCGGCAGCGCGGCTTCTCCTCGGCAGCAGGAGGCGGCGGAGTTGAAGCGGCGGGCGAGGAGGCCCCCTTGGCGGCAGGTCCGGGGCCTTGGCAGCGGCGTCGGCCGCCGGGCCTCCTCTCCAGCAAGCGCAGCATCCAGCCTAGGGCGCCGATTACCGCGCAGGCGGCCAGCAGCTCCCAGGTCGGCCAGCGGGCCCACGAAGCCCCCCACAACCCGGCCCATCCCGGCCAGCCAGCAGCGGCCGCCGCCCAGCGCTCCATCGCTCCACTCTTCTTCCCCCTGGAACCGAACGAGGGAAGGAGGGATGAGGGAGCCAGTGCGCGCGCGTGCGCGTACGACTCCCACCGCCCCACCCCCTCCCGCAAAAGGGAAAAAAAACACACCAGGCCCTTTAAAGGGACAAGTCCAAGTACCTTAGGAAAAACCTCCCGGCTTCCGTCTCTTTCCCTCGCGCTTTTTTTTTCTCCCTCCCTCTCCTCGCGGAGGCGGCCCAGTGCGCAGGCGTCTTGCGCGCGAGGACCTACCCTGCAACGGCCGCTTGTCACCGAAACCCTCCCTACCCGCAAGAGGGCTGTCTAGTGTACTGCCTGGAAGGGATTTTTATAACAGTTTAGTACCTGGGGATGGGGGAAAAGGAAATTTCCTTCTCCCAAGTGGCGCTTAGCTTAGTTGAACGGGGAGCGTTTTATTTACACGGGCCCCGGCAAGATTCCTGCATTTGCGGAGGGTTGGACTAGATGACCCTTGGGTGTACCTTCCAATTCTCTATGGGGTGAAATTCTTATAACACGGAGCCGCTTCCTTACAGTGGCATTCACAGGTTTTGAGGCTGCCTGTTCTTGGTGTGACTGACTGGAAGGGGGAGAGATAAGCGAGGGCAAGGGACTGAGCGAGGGTAAAAATGTAAAGGATTTTGGCAAGACGCCCCCCCCCCCCCCGCGCCTGACAGGAATTCTTGACAGGAATTTCAACCCAAAGGAAAACAGATGAGGGAGCATCAGAAGCGATACCAAATCGCATCGAGCCACGTCATGGATGGGAGTGTTGCCGCGGCGCATGATGGGAAATGAAATTTCCCTCGGGAGTCCGGCGGCGGCCTTGAGCGAGGCCCCGCCCCTCAACTAATGCTAGAACTGCATTGATGGGAGGGAGGGAAGCGATGTGCAATACACATTCCCAGAAATAGATGGATTTCAAAGTGCCAGTTTTCATTTCTTTTTAATTTTATGTATCGTTTCCAGTTTTACAAGTTTGTACAGTATTTGAGCGAATACAAACCATACATTTATCACCGACTCCCCTTCTCCATGGTTCATTATATTAAGCCTTTACCGCTGCATATTCTAATTTTTCCATATTTTCTCTTTTTCAGTTTGGTTTCAGTATACAGTACTGTACTTCACGCTGCTAAATTTATTCTAATCCTGTCAATGTTTTAATATGTTTACAATGTTTTTTCAAATTATCTACAAATCTATTCCAATCTTCTTTACAGGTTCTTTCATCATGGTCTCTTAATCTACTCGCCAAATTAGCCATTTCTGGCAGTTGATCTAGTTCTAGTGTATCATAGCTGGGAAATTCACCTCTAGCCAGTGGCAGTGTTATGCCAAAAGAACTTCGATAAGGTTCCATTTGAGGCCCCTTCTTTGAAGTTGACACTTCACTAATGCTTTTGCTGTTCTGCTACTGAAGGGCCAGTACTTTTATTTAAGACACACATAATTGATATGAAAATAGTTGTATAGTATTTAGGATTCAAATACACAGCACATTGTATAGAGGGGCATGAAGTGAGACACAGGCAGGGGCCCCCATGGGCGTGTAGCTTGCAAACTGTTATCAAATGCCTGCCTTTCTCTACACGCCCAGTAAAGGAGGAGGGGAGTACAAGCTGGGTTCACAGGACCAGATAAGGGAGAAGGGTGTATGGCATTTGGAATACATGTGTTTTTGTAGTTAAGGAAATAAGGTGTTGGTCTGTTTTTGACTGTATAAAAGTATTGTAAATCCACAATTCTGTGCAGGTTGCGAGCTGATTGCACTGCACCATTTACTTAGCATATGCTGAGCAAATAAATCTTGTCGTATCCTGCCTGGCATGTTGCCTCTTTGTGTGGTTCCATTGCTCCTAATACCCGGGTGGGACTTAGGTCCTACACTACAGTTACAGACAGGATGTCATTATAAACCAGTTCAGTGAGAGGAACAGAGGTTCTTGGTGCCACGTCTCATCCTCACGGTGATATGATCCTACAGATGCAAGAACCTTTGACAAGAATTCAGATTATAGCCCATCCAGTTGCGTAGGTCAGTGTTTTTCAACCTTTTTGGGGCAAAGGCACACTTGTTTCATGAAAAAAATCACGAGGCACACCACCATTAGAAATTTTTTTTAAAAAATTAACTCTGTGCCTATATTGACTATATATAAATCGAATTTTTCCCACGGCACACCAGGCAACATCTCGCGGCACACTAGTGTGCCGCGGAACAGTGGTTGAAAAACACTGGCGTAGGTAACCCAGGGTGGTGTGTGTGTACAGTCTGCACCAGGTGGGGTGGCGGCATAGGGGGTCTGTACTGCAGCACATTGGATGCTGTGCGTCAGGGGTTGGGATTCTGGGTGGCAGGGGAGCTTGAGGGTGGGCGCTGTCTAAATTTTTTTTGACTTCCTAAAAAATGTTGCTATGCCGCTGGGCCCACCCTATTTTTAAAATACATATAGCTGATAAAGCCTGGATAGATACTCTTAACATCCTTCTAACTTCCCTTGTTTAAAACAGGAAAATGGTAGAATTTTTTGCAGTCTTGCGTTTCAATCCCTAACTTGATCTTGGACAACTCTCCATTCTTCTGTTGTCTTGGTGTACTGACCTTCATCAGCTTGTGCGTCATCTTCCCCGTTTCCTGTCCTTTAAAATGTACTTTTAGCTCTTTTAGCTTTCTTCAAAATTTGCTGTTGTCTTGAATCACCCCCCTCCCCATTTTACCATAATAAACAATGGAAACACTTTTTATGAAAAATAGTTTATTGCACAAAACCTGTTCAAGAACTTTTTATGTGCATCCTAATTATTATTTTTAATTAACATGCTTTTTAAAAAGGTCGCAGTCATGAATCCTTAAGTCAAAAACCTCATAACTCTTCTCTTGTTTGGAACTCCCAATTGAACTATGGATTCAAATATGAATTATGGAGGTGGTGCTTTTCCTTATCAACACAGCAACTGATTGAAACCTTTAAGATGTGACAGAATATGTATGAGAAAATTTCAGTATTATTTCTTCAAATAACTCTGTGCAGGTCCATTCAAGACAAGGCAGGTTTTCATAGAAAATTTCCTAGTGGCAAGAATGATATGCGCCACTGGGACATAAACCATCTAATTTCCAGCAGGTTAGCATTAACATTAACTCCGAGTTTTCAGGAGGAAGAGTAAACAGATCAGCACAGTTAGAGCCCTCTTATAAATAGAGTGACAGGGATTAACTGTTTTTAATGGTGTGTCTATCACAGCAAAGGATTTGATACATTTCGGTTTATAATGATCAGAGTTATCTACCTTTAATGCTCTCGTACTGATCAGCACACCTGCTTATAGATACTCCCACAAGTACTGAATTGTACATATTGAAGAAGCAGTAATGCGCAATACATCCAACATACATATGTCACTCTAGAAAACCGCTTGTCTTTATCGAAATAACTAATATTTTCCTGATAGGAAAAAAGAACATTGTCCTCCACAAGGAAAAGGAAGAAGTGTGTTAACAGAGTACCCAAGTCTCCAAACAACTCGGAAGACAGTGGAATTAATATGCAACAATCTGCAATAATGCAGACACTCAATTTTGAGAAGCATAAAACGTGCCTTTTTCTTTTTACTGTAACACTGAAGGACCACAGAAAATCCCTCAAACAATGCTCCAAAAGGAAGCATTTTTTAAACCAACCCTCTGCAATATTCAGACAGAGCATTTTGTGGTTTCTCCCCCATTTTGTAATTAAAAATATACATTAATAGGTATTGACCTCTAGGGATGAAGAAGCGAACAAAAAAAAAAGCACATTCCAATAATCTTATACAATGGATCCCCTCAAGATGATTCTTCCCATCTCTAAAAACATGCCAGTGTTAAATCGAGGCACCTGTCCACTTGGCTAATCTGTGGTTGCTCTGGAAGCTTTTCCTTGAACTATGGATTTAAAAGATAGCACCTTTTAAAAAGGGCACAGTATCTGAAGCCAGAGGGAGAGAACAATAAAAGTTCTGTAATTAGGTTTGTTGCTAGTTAAGTGTGCTCTCTTTTGCACTCTCAAGTTTAGACCCATTTCCTTCCTGGTCAAAATGGCAAGTTAATGGTAGATATAAACAAGGGAGGGGAGATGTCTTAAAAGAAAGGAAGGAAGCATTTTCAGCTGGGAAATAAGAAGAGAAATAAGATTTCCTTTCCCAAAGGAGAAAGACATACAAGGCTACATACTGCTTTATGAATATACAATCTGGTTCTGTTTTAAAGAGCTGGTCAGGAATTGGTAAAGGCCTGAAAGAGGTGTGTTACCTAATTTAGCATTTAGCACATAAATTGAAGTTGTCAAAATTTATAAATACCAGAATCATTCCTGTAAATAATACCGTGTGCTAAGTAGATCAGCAACATGAAAATTCCACTGGTGCAAATTGGGGAGCTGAATATATATTAATCATTACATAGTATTACCTTTGGTGTTTAAATACTATAGAATTTCTTCCTCTTTAAGTTAGCAAGTACATAAGCTTCAAGATTGTGAACAGCAGCAAAAAGAAATCACTCATTACTATTTACTCTGCAAAACAGACTTACTAGTAAAAGCTATTAGCATATCCGGGTTAATCAATAAAGCTTTCAATGTTTTATCTCGATAACAGTTTGATTAGTCTTATAAAATAGTCAATGTCACATTAACTGAAACAAAAAAACCATTTACATTTAAAAGTACATTTCCTTCATATACTATATGCAAATATTAAAATGTTTTACTGCAGTTTCAAAATTATGGTTCATAGTATTAAAAAAAGACTATGGGATGTTTCCAATAAATTATAACCAGAGTAGATCCATTGAAATTCATGGACCAAAGTTATTCATGTCCATTAATTTCAATACATCTGCTCTGAATATGATAAACATTGGATGCAAACCGTAGAAAAATCAAATCTTCAATATGAAGCCAGGGTTGTGGTGCGTGGGTTTTTTCTTTTCTTTTCTTAAAAGCAGCATGGGAATACCATACTCGGTACCTGATGGCAAGATGGTATCTGTATATTATCTGGAAGGAAACCCACAGTAAAACTATCTCTATCCAAAGACATTCCTTCCCTTCAATGTTTGTTTAAAATCGAGTCTAATATGCAATCTGAGAATGATGCAGAGGCCAAGACCCTCAAAGCCACTTACTCCAGAGTTTTGGTTTTTCCTATCAATCTACCCTGAAAGTCAGGTCAGAACTAAATACTAATGGAAGTGGCAATCATGCATCCAGTACCCTGTTTCCCCACTGTAATATCTAATATAGAAATCTTAAAAATTTTCAAAGCTGGGGTCCACCTTTAACCCCAGCTTGCAACATGGGTCACTTAAAAAAAAACACCCACCATAAGTGTCTATCTTGCTTTCCATTTTGCCTTCTCTGTTTCTTCCCCTTAAATCAACTACTGCTAAATGTTGTCACTGGTGTGACCCACCTTACGATGGGGGCATGATCAGCTGTGGCTCCTAGCCCACCCACTGAAGATCATCAGTCAGTAAAACACACCAACATCACTGATGAGCTGCATTTAATATTGCAGGAAATCTAAGGTTGCCCACATTTTCGGTAGTAGTTAGGTGTACACCATAATGTGATGTCGCAGAAGACCAGGGCAGGGTGGCAGTGGTAAGACAAGTAGCTATCATTTTCAAAACAGCTTTGTCTGCACCTTAACTTCTAGTTCCGGACTCTGCAATTGTTACATCCCAGATTTCGATATCTTTCAGTCAAGACTGCTGACAATCCGTTCATTCTCTAGCGGTATTTTTTCTCTAGAGCATCCTGGGGCAATATTCAAAACAGAAAGTAGATTAAGCCAAGTCAGTGTGCTTTGAAAACACAGCAAAGGTGGCTTTCGGTTGTCAGTAATGGGGCAGCGGGGATATAAAGAGAGAAAACCTAAGGCATGTTGTTTCAGCCTGCTAATAGCTCAGCAGGGTCTATCTGTAAAGGCAGCTACATGAGCACTAGGCTCCCAACTAGTCATTAGACCAGATGACATTGGACTCCAACTCCCATCAGCCACAGTCAGCATAGCCAATGGTTAGGGATGGTGGGTGTGGGAGTCTAATGACTTCTGAAGGACTACAGCAGGCTTCCTCAAACTCTGTCCTCCAGATGTTTCAAGACTACAATTCCCATCATCCCTGACGACTGGTCCTGCTAGCTAGGGATCAAGGGAGTTGTAGGCCAAAAACATCGGGAGGGCCGAGTTTGAGGAGGCCTGGACTACAGGGTCTGAATCCCTGCATAAGGAGAGGGGAGGGATTAAAGCCAACAAACAAGGGTTTACAGGCAGTATGACACTCATGTTTGAAATATACAGTAAGTAAATTTCTAAACTCGATACTTTAGGGGCTGGCTTTCTTTAGGCCCCAATCCAACCAAGATAGAAGATGCAAAAAGATTAACAAAGCAAAAATAAAACCCAACCCCTGGTGATTTGTAACTTACAGATACTCCAGGACAAGAACAGAGTTGAAGTATTTATATACACCCTGCACTGGAGAAGTCCTCAAAAGACTGGAACAACAACAACAAAAAAGGTGCAAAATGCATCTGCCAAAGTGAAATCAAAGCTCTCCAATGGCCTTTGGTTGTGGATCCTCAATCTATTTCCTTTGAAGTAGTCCCAATTGATGCAATGGAACTACTTCAGAGTCGGTGGTTTTGAGATTCATAGCCACCAAGAAGTTATCGGTTAGAACTGGTCATCTCTATCAATCAAGGGTGTGTCTCTAAAACAAAACAAAAAAAGAGATTCCATTACCAGCTTAGGGGGTGTGAAAGTTCTGGTTCATATTCTCATGTCTACAGCAGACCAAGTCATTAGCCCAAGTCATTCTGAATTCATAGAAAATGTACCATGTGAGCAGGGGTGGGAAGAAATGCACTCAGCTCCACTCACCCCTGTCATCCTTCTACTTATGGAGGGTGAAGCCCTAAAGCAGAGAGCTCAATTTAGAACCTCAGTCTCTGGCCCTGATTATGCAATCCACAAATAGAAAAGACTCATCCATTTCAAACCTTTGCCCTTCATGAGTTTGGGGGTGGGCGGGAGAAGGAGCTTAGTGTGCTCACCCCTGCTCGCATAGCTTTGAATATCAGCAAAATCCTCAGCCTTCTATATGACTTTTTTTTACTAACAACAACAACAACAACAAAAAGGTTGGAAGTGGCGTAATGAAGCCCACGTTCCTCTGCAACAAAAGTCACTTTAACCACTACTGAACAGATGAAAATGTATTATTGGAGACCAAACATCACATTTCTTTTTCCTCCAAGACAGATTAAAATGTATTTTAATATAGCATCATCTTCAAATGTTTCGCCTCTGACATTTTCCCCCTATTCAGAAGGAAGAACAGATGGAGATCTCTAAAACTTGGTTTCAAATAGGGCTGATGAACATGTTTCACATACTTCAAACAGCTGTGGAATGAAGCGACAGGCGACGAAGTCACTGCATCAGCTCTTCATTTCCCCCAGCACTTAGGTTATTATCCTTTAGGTCTACAACGGAGAGGCTCTGGTTGCCCGTCGTAGTTGCAGCAAAGTTAGATGTAAAGTCTGTTAGTTGCCCTTCTATCTGGCTCCATGAAGACATCGATTCATGGACTGTTATCGTATGCTCTTCCATCTGACGCTGAAGGCTGTCCATCTCCTGCCTTTGTTAAGCAGAAAGGAGCAAAAGGTGGGATAAGAACGTAATTATGAGCCCTAATGGATCAGACCAAAGTCCCATCTAGTCCAGCATCCAGTTTTCCACAGTGGCCAAGCAGATGCCTCCAAGAAGCCCACAATGGAAACAGCACCCCGCTTCCATCAATCAGGATTCAGTGGCAAACTGGCACTGAACATGGAAATTCTGATTTGTTGTTATCATCTATAGCATTTGCAATTCTCATAAGTGCCACTGTTCTTTACGTAGCTAAAATGATACCACCCACACAAGAGAATTATCAGCAGCCTTCGTGGAACACAAAGGCTTGTGGAAACAAAGCATCTTGGGGAAGGGAGAGGAACGTTATGAACCAAAGCTTATACATACACAGAAATCTCCCAACTTCACTACACCCTGCCATGTTGTCTACTTTGGACTGGAAAGGATGACTACTTTGGCACCATGTCTTGTTGGTATTTAGCAAGTGAAAAGAAAAGTATCAAAAAGCAGAACTGGGAGGAGAACATAGTGTTAGGTAAGAAGGTAGAACTGAATAGTGACAGAGGGCAATGTACATGGCAAAGAAAACATTTAAATTGTACGGATGGAGACTTCTACATTTAGAATCACAGAGATGGAGCACTTAGCCTGCAATCCTAACCACGTCTACTCAAAATTCTGATTCTGTACTCCAAAGCAAGTGTGAGTAGCATGGCAGCCTTGGTCTCTAACCCAATATCCTACTAGTTGTCATTTAATAATAATATATGTTAAAAGAAAAATGAAAAAATTCCTTCAGTAGCACCTTAAAGACCAACTACTGTAAGTTTTTATTTTGGTATGAGCTTTCGTGTGCATGCACACTTCGTCAGATACACTGAAACAGAATGTATAGAATGTATACAAGATCTCAAAGCAGCTGTTTTATTACAGAAAAATTTCAGAAACAGACAAGAAAGAGAAATTGCTGAATTGGGACTCATTACCAAGCTTAAAACCATGGAGCCACCTGGGATGAACAGAGATATCGGATTCTTATCTCATTATGCATGATCTAGCTTTCTTTTGTGCCTCATTATGCATGATCTAGCTTTCTTTTGTGCCTTGTCCCCCCCCCCCGCAGGACTAATTGCAGTCATCAGCAGTCGTTAACAGCCATCAACAGGTTCACCACTCCTATCAGCCCATCATCCATTCCCACCCCCCACCCCCACCCTCTTAATATAAATAAGGGTCTGGTTGATTCTGTTTCAGTGTATCTGACGAAGTGTGCATGCACACGAAAGCTCATACCAAAATAAAAACTTAGTTGGTCTTTAAGGTGCTACTGAAGGAATTTTTTTATTTTGCTTCTACTCAGACCAACACGGCTACCTACCTGTAATTAAAAGAAAAAGAAAGAAAAAGAAAACCCTAATAGCAGAACATGTTACTGTTCATAAAGCTGCTAAAATATTTATCAGTAGTAATAGGCAGGGTTTTTTTTAAAAAAAAATACCAGAGAGACAGCAGGATTTTACTCACTTGAGTTGCTGGAGGCAGCTGTTGAGGTTTTTCAAAGGCTCTTTATTCACAGCTGCTGAAGGTTTCAGCAGCTCTTCCAGCAAAGCTGCAGGGACGGGGCAATCAGGAATCTTCACTGGAGTCACCGGATTTGAAGGATTTGACTCTCCCTTCAGTGTTTTTCTCTTTTTGAAAGAATAAACAAATCAATCTACATGCAATAAGCAGCCGCTTTCTCTACTGTGAATACTTGAAGCACAATTCTTAAGAATTCAATCTTTCATCATGGCAGCAACTGCGCTTTGGAACTCCTGCTTAGTGATAGGAGGGCACCTTCACTGTACTCCTTTTGGCACCTCTTTAGACAAGCTGATCTAGATATCCAGAATGCGGATTTAGTTTATTGCTGGTTTTAAATTTTGAACGTCTTAAATAGTTGTTATAATCGTTTTTACCAATAATATTACTGTCTTTTTTGTAGGCTGTTTGAGGTTTCTTACAATCAAGTGGTAAATAAGTTTTATTAAATAACAGATAGATAGATAGATAGATAGATAGATAGATAGATAGATAGATAGATAGATAGATAGATAGATATAGATAGATAGATAGATATAGATAGATAGACAGACAGACAGACAGATAAAAAAGAACAAGAAGAAAATGTTTGTGTTCAATTGACTACACCCTTTAATAAAGTCGCCCCTTTCCTTTTGTGTAATTACACAAACAGTGAGGCATATGGTAGGACAGGACCTAAGGTCTACAGCACAGTTTGGCATGTGCAAAGCACATATTTTAATTATTATTATTTTCTTTTCCTTCGGCCTTTATATAAACTGCTACGGATCATAATTGCTGCCGATACACTGTATTTTTGGTGCTTGTTAAAATTATAATGGTTTTAGCATATACACTTTGACAAAATTTTGTTGGTGTATTCAGAGACAATTCTCAGCGTTTGATGTTTCATTTTTCATTTTCTGTAATTGCGTAATTATTTTTTAATAATCTTTAAAAATTGACTACGCTCTCACTAGACCCCCGAATACGGTCAAGACATTTAATCAGCCATGAATGCCACTGTATAAATCAGGCACCCCCAAACTTCGGCCCTCCAGATGTTTTGGACTACAATTCCCATCTTCCCCAACCACTGGTCCTGTTAGCTAGGGATCATGGGAGTTGTAGGCCAAAACATCTGGAGGGCTGAAGTTTGGGGATGCCTGGTATTAATGTTCAGCTTAGATTATTTCATTATTCGTTTCTCATTTCATCCAACTTAGGGCTATCAGCTTTGAAATAAGCCACAATCTTAAATCCACGGTTTGAGAGTTAGCTTAACATCCTGGCTTGTTCCGAAGCTGGCAACAACTGTTTTTCAGTTCATTAGAAGCTTCCTATTTTAACTGCAGCTTGTGAAAGTTCAATAAGCCAAGACAGATGGTTCAAAGCAGTTCATAATGCAATGCATTTGTACTGGGGCGGGGGGGGGCACTCTGTGCATCCTACCCTGTGTGCACAATCCCACTTCACTCAATGTACAACAATTACGAACCAATAAAAGCTGCAGTCTGTGACCAGTATAAAATGAAGCACGTCTCAATTTACCTTGCTTCTTCTTTAAACGAAACGACAACAGCTACTTCTAACACTTCACCAGGCATTTAAGCTTAACAGCCATAAATGCCACTGTGTATTTGTTTCAAATAAAAAGCAGCCATTGAAATTAATAGACATTACTCACTTAGGTCCATTAATTTCAGTAGGTCTAGGATGAGGTACAGCCAATGGTCTTGCTCTTATAGCTCAACTGTTCTCAGGGAAAAGCCCTTCTGTAGTTGTTTCTTAAGTACCATCAATTCCTGGGGAAGTTGCCTCTTTTGAGCTTAGAGGTAAGACTCTTAATTTCCGAGATGGTTACTGGGGGACAATTTGGAAGGTTACGTGTATTTACCTTTTTATTTTGGGCTGTAATAGCAAAGGTTATCTATCCCACTCCATCCTTGCTCTCAAAGGAATGAAACAGGGATGCATCTTTGCCCCTACTCTTTTTATATAAATTATTTGGCAGGAAGCTTACCAGTGGAACATACTCACTATCCTAGTCTGTCAAAAAAAACCTGCCAATTCTATTACAGCGGAACCTTGGTTTACGCCTACCTCCGTTTACGAACGCCTCCGTTTACGAATGCCGCAGACCCAGAAGTGTTTATATCCAGGTTCTGCGGCGTCGGATGCGCAGACGCAATCTGCGCAGCTCGCGCATGCGCAGAAGTGATCTGCGCAGTGCATGCGTGCGCAGAAGTACTCTATCGGCGCTTCGTGCATGCGCAGAAGCGTGCCTTCAGCGAGCAAACACCTCCGTGGAACGGATTGCGTTCGCAAACTGAGGTACCACTGTATATGCAGAAGATGTAGTACTTTTGTCTCTGACAAAAAGTGGGCTTGAGGCAATTGTTGAGAAGAGTTATTGCAAAAAAGGAACCATTACAAATTAATTATGATAAAACTAAGATTATTGTGTTCTCTAGGAAAAGGATGAAATACAGATGAAGACTGTGTTTCTCAAGTACCTTTTTCATCTTTCCATGCTTCAAGTCCAGCTTCAGTTGCTGGTTATGCTGTAGAAGAGTCTTCATGCTATTCTTGAGTTCAGTCACTTTTGCCTGAAGCATGATTTTATCTTTTTGGGTTAAGGACAAATCATCCCGAACCATCTCCAACTCTGTCTTGATATTCTAGAATGAAGAAGGATTGTTGGAGACATTGAGCTTCTGCATTAACCAAAGATCATTCCAAAAAAAAAGGAAAGATATTACTTCTTTTAGATGGCAAGCCTCTACCTATCTACTCAGAAGCAAGTTCCATTGAGTTCAATGTGGTTAACTCCCATGTGGAATTATAGGATTACAGCCGTAGTCTTACAAGTCTTATACTATCTGAACTCTGGTGGAGGCTTGGAACACTCATAAACCTTTTATTTCATTAGCATCTTATTATGTCTCATAACAGATCTTCCATGACAGCTGGCTGACAGTCCAATGAAATACCTGTAAAACGGCTTGTACTCCTTTCAACTCCTTCTGGTTACGTTGCTCAGTCAAGTCCAACTGCTGCTTCAGGGCTTGGATTTCTCTCTCCTTCTGCTCCACTTCCCACTTGAGATCTTCAACCTAAAAATGTGTATGGGGAGGGGGAGTATTTCAAAATATAATTACATAAGGAGCTGTAATATTGCAGGTCAATTAAATCACATTGAAGTCCATTGAGATTTAATAAAAACAGAAGAGGAGCCCAGTTGGGTCAGACTAAATGGTCTATTGTGCCCAACCAGATGCCTCTGCAAAGCTCACAATTTTGCATTTGCTAATTTATACATATTGAAGCAAAACCTAGAACCTAAAATGCCGCAGGAGGCAGGCTGGCAAATTCCCACTCCAGGTAAATTTTTCAATTATTTTGCTCCCAACTCCAACTCAGTCATTTTAAAATTCATTTACTCCCAATTAATTTCCCGTATAAATTCAGTTTGCCCTCAATTGCTCCCATTTATCCCCCCACCCCCACCATAATCTTTAGATTAGATAATTTTAAATTAAACATATTTCACCCAATTGGTGCCCTGTTTAATAACCTAGATTCACCCATCAAATCATTCCCCACTCAGAAAAAAAGATAATGTCAAATGTCACACCGCTAACAATGCCCCTGGATCGACATTCAAGTAAGGAAGCAGCGAATGAGCAATATGGATGCTTCACCTCTTGGTTTTCTGCAGGCTGCTTGCTAAGTTGCTCATCCAGCTGCTTCTGGAGGAGCTGAAGCTGAGAACGAGCTTCTGCCAGCTCTTCCTGGAACTGGGATACTTCTGCTGAATGCTTCCCATCTTCAACTCTAGAACAAAAAGACAGATTCACCCTATATACAGCGATCAATGGGAGAGAGACGTTTGAAAAGAAACCGGAGTTATTTCTATTAAGTATGGTTCCTGAAAATATTCCAGAGAACAAAAGAAATATATACCAGCGCAGCAGCTAGACTACTTATAGCTAACAATGGGGGGGGGGGACACCGACGATCCTTGAATGGCAGGAGAAACTAGTAGAGTTCATGAACTTGGCTAAGATGACTGCAGCAATTAGAAATATTCCCAAAGATAAATATATAATGGAATGGAAAAATGTAGAGGATTATTTGGTTAAAGAAATTTTTAACACTGATTTGGTGATTTGCCTAAATTGAAAGATGAGCAGGGAATTGTAGAAATTTTAGGGATAAGAAGGTATAGAGGGATATGTATAGAAATTTATATAAATAGCGAAATAGTTTTAGATATAGAATTTGGTAATTAAATGAAAGCAAGATTAGAAGAAAGCAAGAAAAGGGAAGTGATGTATGAACGGTAGGAAGTCAATTTTAATTAATATGTTTATTGTATTGATTGTAATATGTTGTTTTGTATCATTTGCTTTATATTATTGAGTATTATGAAGTATTATTTTGTGTTTTTCCTTTCTTCCACCTTTTGTTTTCCTTTTTGTAAATCTTGAATTTCTTTTTGTATTCCCTTTTCTCTCTCTCTTTTTTGTGTGCCATTCATTTTTATAGTTATTGTATTGTTTGCAAGAACTGAATTTTTTTAAAATATATATATATTAAAAAGGACAGATTCAGACCACTGTGAGGAGAGTGCGGCTCTCAGATTGTAGTGCACACCTCTCTTGAGGAGGCACAGCAAGAACACTGAGGGGAGAGAAAATAAACTGTACACGTTAAAGTTAGTTCAATACATTATCAACCAAGGATGCAATTATGCTAGAATGAAAATGGGGGACTGTAACCACCAAAGGCAGGGACCCAGGTGGCACTGTGGGTTCGAATCCCTGTGATGGGGTGAGCTCCCGTTGCTTGGTCCCAGCTCCTGCCAACCTAGCAGTTCGAAAGCACATCAAAATGCAAGTAGATAAATAGGAACCGCTACAGCGGGAAGGTAAACGGCGTTTCCATGTGCTGCTCTGGTTTGCCAGAAGCAGCTTTGTCATGCTGGCCACATGACCTGGAAGCTATATGCCGGCTCCCTCGGCCAATAATGCGAGATGAACACGCAACCCCAGTCGGTCACGACTGGACCTAATGGTCAGGGGTCCCTTTACCTTTACCTAACCACCAAAGGCAGCCAGCCAAAGGATCACAAAGTAGGAGAACTGCCGTGTCTTTTGCAGTAGGAGGCACAGAGCAACCAGCGGATAGAATTCTTTCAGAGCTAGCTTCACAGAGGATAAAGAGAGCCCCCTCCTGGGGATAAGGCAGATAAATGCATCCTTGCAGCTTCCTTCTGTCACCAGTGCTCCATTCTGGCTTCCAACACAGCTCAGCCACCTGACTCCATCCCTTGACCTCCACTTCTTGGGCAAAGTTCTGAAGTTCTGCACTTGTGCAGGCTCCTCCCTGCATAATAAAGGCTCCCAAATGTGTGGAAATCAGTGGGGTAGAACCAGGTGGGAGGTTGGGGGGCAGGCCCAGTGGCCCCCTCTCCCCTTATTAGGGAGCTGGGTATGTTTAGCCTGGAGAAGAGAAGGTTAAGGGGTGATATGATAGCCATGTTCAAATACATAAAAGGATGTCATATAGAGGAGGGAGAAAGGTTGTTTTCTGCTGCTCCAGAGAAGCGGACACGGAGCAATGGATTCAAACTACAAGAAAGAAGATTCCACCTAAACTTCCTGACAGTAAGAGCTGTTCGGCAGTGGAATTTGCTGCCAAGAAGTGTGGTGGAGTCTCCTTCTTTGGAGGTCTTTAAGCGGAGGCTTGACGGCCATATGTCAGGAATGCTTTGATGGTGTTTCCTGCTTGGCAGGGGGTTGGACTGGATGGCCCTTGTGGTCTCTTCCAACTCTATGATTCTATGTGTTAGCCCTTCATTCATGGTTAACCCATGAGGAGGCCTTGCAATTCCTCCTAAAACATATGGTTTTTTTAAAGCAGCCATGGGACCTCGTCAAAAAACGCCAAACTATACATATTTTTAATAGAGATGTAGCTTCAGTTTCCTTGTGATACTCACTGCAGTTTGTCCACTTCGGCCTGAAGGGCCCGGATAAGGACTTCTTTGGCCTGCAGCTCTCGTTTCACCTCGCCAAGTTCAAGGGCAGCTGCTTTATAATGACGGCGATTATGCGCTGCCTCAACTTTGACTGTTGCAACCTATAGCAGCAAAGAGCATATCAGTGTATAGATTATATCTCAGCAATCCTACCCATCCATTTCCCTGACCCTTTCCCCCATGTGTGCTGCATCTCGTATTTAAAGACCACAAGCCCACAACTAGAGACTGCCCCTTCTCCACTTTATTACTGGGCACCTGCGGTTTCTCTCTCACATTCCAGGCTGAGAAGCCTTTGGCCCTCCAGATGTTGCTGGACTACAACTCCCACCATCGCAGACAACTGGCCACACTGGCTGGGGCTGATTGGAATTGTAGTCCAAAAAACTTACATGCAATACCTTGGCAATCATAGCAAAAGCCTGTCAATGTGACAATTTTGGCATCCTCATGCTGCAGATAGAAATAGGGACTAGGGAGGTCTTAGCGTATCACAGGCCGCCCACTGAGCCTGTGGCTTCAGCCAAGATCTGAAATGGAGAGCTTTACAGCTCATTGCCATTTAACCGTAATCATGCAACAGTCCTTAAAGGCTGCTGCTCATTTATATGCATAACCACACACAGGGCCCTCTGCCCAGTTGTGCAGGCAAGTCTTAAAATGCTCGTGGTCTCAACAAATGAAACTGATCTGTAAAAATGTTACGAGAGACATTGCACATATTTCTGTAAATCAAGAAAATCCTTAATAATAATAATAATAATAATAATAATAATAATAATAATAATAAAGTACTGTACAGCGTAAAAAAAAACGCTCATGACGAAAAGTAACACACACACATACACACACACACCAGTTCTTACCTGTTCTTTAAGGCTGTTGACCTTTGTCTTCTCCTTTTCCAAGGCCATCTTCAAGGCTTGGATTAGTTGCTTCATTTGCTGGTCTTCCTCCTCTTTGCGCTTCAGAACTGCCTGGACCTGGGCCATCAACAAAACCCACAAGGTGAACCCTCCAGATACAAAGGACTTAAAGCTGGTGTCCTTGGGCCCCATATGCTCTTTAAAGCAGCATCATACTTGAAAAAAGTCAACATACCACTTGAAAACAGTCAACGATTCTCCCAAAGAATCATGGGAAGTGTAGTTTGTTAAGGTTTCCAAGAGTTGTTCTGAGACTCCCATTCCCCTCACAGAGCTACAGTTCCCACAGCACCCTGGGAAGAGGGATTGGCTGTTAAACCACTCTGGGAATTGTAGCTCGGTGAAGGGAACAGGGCTCTCTGAACAACTCTCAGAAACCTTAACAAACTGCATGCCCCATTGTTCAGATGTACGGTTCCTACTGACAAGGAGCTGTGCATTCAGCATTCTGGGACGTTTTGTGAAACAACTTTCCTGTTGAGGTTGATTTAAAGTGCTTTCCAGCAGGCTTTTAAATCAAACTCTGATTTTATAATGAGTTTTAGCTCATTTTTAGTCTTTGTGTATTGAGCCTCTTGTGCACCACTTAGAGCTGACAGTGATTAAATGACGGGGGGGGAATTAGACATGGAAATTATTAAAACTATACTGTACATATATACCAGGGGTCCCCAGACTTACTGGGCTTTGGGCCGGAGGGCGGGGGAGTGCACGCCCATGCGCATGCACGCACATACTTACTAGCGCGGTGGCACGCTTCCAGGTCAGAAAAAATCGCCAGAAATCTTTGTGCGCATGCGTATGGGCCTCCCCCGGCCCGGAAGTGCACCGGAAATGACCTCTTCTGGGTCGAGAGAGGCCCATATGCATGCACACAAACAATTTTCGGCGCTTTTTTACGATTTGGAAGATCGCCGCCGCGCTGCGCGCCGTAAGAGTGGGCGGCGGGGGTCGTCGCGGCCGGATTGGGAGGCCAATTGGGCCGCATCTGGCCCGCAGGCCGTAGTCTGGGGACGCCTGATATATACAATCTGCTTTAAACATACAAATAATTACAATAAAAACAGAACAGCACCAGCCTTTTCATTAAAAGCAGTCAGTTCCCCAAAGTCTGCTTGTTGGAACAAGAAGGTCTTCACTGGTCAGCAGAAGAGCAACAAGAAGGGAGCCAGTCTAGCTTCTCCAGGGAGGGAGTTCCAGAGCCTGGGAGCAGCCACCAAGAAGGCCTCTATGTACTATTCACAGACTGCTGACCAAGATGAATGAGAACCTAAGGGACTGAAACCGATTTATAGCACCAGCCCAGGCAGAAACAGCTCAGAGTACCTGAAGATTCAGCTGCACAAGGTCCGCCTCTCTCTTCGCTAGCGCTGCTTCGAGGATGCGGTTGTGTTCCCGCAGAGCTGCGTTGGACTGGCCAAGACCAGTGAGCTTCCCGCGTTCATGCTCTAGCTCAAGGGAGAGCTTCTTGTTCATCTCTTCCAGTCGCTTTATCTTTCTCCGGAAGCCCCTGGCTTCCTGAAGCTAAATGAACAATATGAACGATTACTGCAACCACTGAAAGGAATCACTTTGAAGGCTCACTGAATGTCACTGAGTAGCAAACAATAATAAATTAATAATAAAATTTTATTTATACCCCGCCCTCCCCAGTCAGAACCGGGCTCAGGGCTCAGAACCGGACCAATGAAATTACAATAAAACATAAAAAGCAATTAATAAAAATACAGATTAAAATACAGTATTAAAATTTAAAATGCAGCCTCATTTTGAGTAGTCAAATTCAAGCCATGAGGGAGGAAAAACGCAGGGGTCAGACTAAGTCCAACCCAAAGGCCAGGCGGAACAGCTCTGTCTTGCAGGCCCTGCGGAAAGATGACAAATCCCGCAGGGCCCTGGTCTCCTGTGAAAGAGCGTTCCACCAAGTTGGGGCCAATACTGAAAAAGCCCTGGCCCTAGTTGAGGCCAATCTAGCCACCTTATGGCTCGGGATCTCCAGAGTATTGTTGTTTGTGGACCTTAAGGTCCTCCGCGGGGCATACCAGGAGATGTATGAAGAAACACTGAAAGGGGCAAATGTTTATAAACCAATGAATTATCTGTTACAAGTACCCAGAACCTAAAGTCACCTTCAGAGGCACTTTTGCTCAAATCCCTGTCAGGTGGCTTCTAGGGAAAGGGTCTTTTCAGTAGCGGCACCTAGTTTGGGAACGCAGTGTCCAGAGAGGCCCACCTAGTACAGATTAAAATCTTTCTGGGTTCCATCTTTTGTGCTTTTAAAGTTCTTTGCTTTATTTCTGTTGCTGGCTTTATTCAGATGCTGTTTTATATCCAATGCTACTGCCGTAATTTGAGGCAGGATGCTTCTGAACACCAGTTGCTAGAAACCACAGGAGGAGAGAGTGGCATTGCACCCAGGCTTCCCATAGGCATCTGGAAGGCCACTGGGAAAACAGGATGCTGGACTGGATGGGCAATTGGTCTGATCCAGCAGGCTCTTCTTATATTCTTACTCATAGGAGACCCACGGAAAGTAATGGGCATGACTAACTTACATCCGGTAATGTCAATGGGTCTAATTCTGAGTAGGACTAAGCTGGATACGACACTAGAATCAGAGAGTTGGAAGGGACCCAGAGGATAATCTAGCCAAGGCATCCCCAAACTTTGGCCCTCCAGATGTTTTGGACTACAATTCCCATCTCCCCCGACCACTGGTCCTGTTAGCTAGGGATCATGGGAGTTGTAGGCCAAAACATCTAGAGGGCCGCAGTTTGGGGATGCCTGATCTAGCCCAGACCTCTGCAATGCAAGAATATGCAGTTGTCCCTTATGGAATCAACCCTGTAACCTTGGTGTTATCAGCACCAGGCTCTAACCAACCAACAAATGACTATGTTTGTTTGTTTCACTTCTTGGTTCCATCTTTTGTCTGTGCACTGCTCAGATAACTTTTTTTGGCTAAAGGGTGGTAGAGAAATGTCCCCACTGGGGAAGGACGTGTGGATCCAGAATTGGCCTCCACAGTCACTTACGGACCCATTGTTAAAACCGTGTTTATGGAAGACAATGCATTCCAGACTTGTATCCGTTTAGAATACTTGCCCAGATACACACAGCATAGAGGATTTAATTGATTTTTTTCAACCCAGCTTTTCAGGTTGTTTAAATACAAATCTAAAAGATTTGGGACAGTCATCTGTGGAGTTCCTACTTTTTAAATGAGCTGTAGAAATTCCCAGTGTTTTCAACTCAAAAATTATCACGCGTTAAAGAAAATCACTTCTCCCTGGAGGAGGAAAGCGAGATAACGAGTATATTTGTGTAACTGCAGAGTTGAGAAGTGTTGTGTAAAGCTGCAGAGCCTGGAGGCATCCTGGTCAAAACAATTTAAGGTACAGCTGTTGCATCAGGTTTACTTCAGCTGGTACACCTGCGAATCTAGTTCTGTCTGGACCTGAAGGAGGATGTCCTTACATCATCTGCATTCATTTCAATGTCCTATGCTGCACAGCTGAGCTTCCCGCATGGCAAAACTCACAAGTCAGTGCCCAGTCTAGAGCATCATAGTGCCTCGTGTTGCACTGGCTATCGTGCATTAACCAGAGAGCTAAGGAATCTGTTAGGCCTTGAACCCAAGCACCACATATGCCATTACAACAACAAGCATTTGTACAGCTTTATTCAGTGCTCAAGATGCTTCACATATACTACGTTATGGTAATGTGACAATGCTGGAAGGCAGAGCAGGATTGCCCCCATACTGCAGAAGAGACTTGTAAAGCATGGATTTGCCAAAGGCAGTGCAAGTTCCCTTGGGCAAGAGACTCTTAGCAGGGGACCCCTCCTGCTGGTTGCTGTTACTGCTGCATATTTACCTCCCTCCTTCTCTTGGCCTTAACAGGCACACACCTCCCAGGGGAGAGATAGGGCAGGGGAAAGCACACAGAGGTTATAGTCATTTGGAGAGAGCAGGTACATAGCAGGCAAAGAAGAAGAGCAGTGGCAGAAGAGCAAGGAGGCTGCTGGGAAACAGCAGTAGGGCCCTGGTGGAACATGGGCAGTGGGTGGCACGGGACACCAAGCCAAGGGGGAGCAAAACTGAGAAAACCCATAACTGAGAAGATCCATTGGGGGGCACCAAATTTTGGCCTTGCACGGGGCGCCATATTACAAAAGATTACCAAAGTCTACCCCTGCATGGACCTTAAAGGTAAAGGTACCCCTGACCATTAGGTCCAGTCGTGACCGACTCTGGGGTTGCGGCGCTCATCTCACTTTACTGGCCGAGGGAGCCGGCGTACAGCTTCCAGGTCATGTGGCCAGCATGACAAAGCCGCTTCTGGCGAAGTAGAGAAGCACATGGAAACACCGTTTATCTTCCCGCTGTAGCGGTATCTATTTATCTACTTGCACTTTGACGTGCTTTCAAACTGCTAGGTTGGCAGGAGCTGGGACCAAGCAACGGGAGCTCACCCCGTCACGGGGATTCGAACCGCCAACCTTCTGATCAGCAAGCCCTAGGCTCTGTGGTTTAACCCACAGCGCCACCTGCGTCCCTTAGCAGGTGCCCAACACTGCTGACCTTCTGTGCCAGCAATGGCAGAGTGAGCTCATGGCAGAGGTGAAATTTGAATCAGAGCTCCATAGTTCTGAGGCTGAGAACCTCAGGCGCAGGAACCAAATGCAGCCTTCCAAGTTTCTCTATCAGACCCTCAGTACTTTTCCAAGGCCACAATCTACTGCAGCTGCCTTGAGTGTTTTTATGTCTGGCTGGAAGCTATCCTTAAAATCTGATAATGCCTCATTTTTGCCTAGATAGAGAGGGGCATATACTGTATACGGACATTTTTTCATGTTTAATGTTTCATTATTATTTTATATATATATTGGAAGCCTCCCAGAGTGGCTGGGGCAACCCAGTCAGATGGGTGGGGTACAAATAATAATAATTTTGTTGTTGTTTTTGTTATTTGCCTCCTGTACAAACGTTAACATGTACATTCGTGGCTCCACCCACTTTAGTCTCTGGCCCCGCCCACCACCAGCATGTAGACCCCAGAAGGTTGCCCAGAAAGGAATGTGGCCCTCGGGCTGAGATATATTCCACACAACTGCTGTAGTTCATAGGTCAGTTTCTGCACCAGTCTGCCTCCACTAAACACATCTAGGCCAGTGCTGATCCTCAGAACTGGTTACATGCATCCAGCTTACAGAAGCAGCACCATATCAAGGAAATATATGATAACAAGAAGCCAACACAATTACCTCGTCCTCAAGTTCAAGGACTTTCTCTCTGTACTCCTCCAGTTCCTGGCTGGTGAGTGAGATCACTTCTTGCAGTTCCTTTTCTAGGACCATCTTACTGTGGCTGAGAACCTCCAGTTCTGTCTCCAGAGCCTGAATCCGTTCCTGAAGGCGAAAAGACAAAGTAAGTCTAGTTAGGCATCTCAGTTGGGGTAGGACTACAATTGCTTAAAGTTTGGGTGTGGAATATCGGCTCCACAAGCAACATTAGGCCCCACAAGGCCATTTCAGCGAGGCCATACCCACTTGCCATCATGTGTGTGTGTGTGTGTGTGTGGCTCAGCCAAAAGAGGTTTTGCAGGCCCTGTGCAAAGCACTCGGGTCATGCAGAGTCCATCACAAGTCACTCTGCAAAATCCAGCAATGAGCTGATTCTCAGAACTTGGAGAGTGCTTGGAAAGGCACTCTGAAAGGGCTCTGCAAAACTCAATGACCACTGGGTATTGCAAATAGCTGCAAGACATGTTTTGCCAGATGTGCATCTGCCCAAACAGTTTGATTTCAAACTGTGCAGCCCCCCCCCCAAATGGGTGTCTTCACCCACCAGTGGTCTCCAATGAGGGAAGGAGATAGACAACTGACTCACTGGTCCAGATCCAGTTCCCCACTCCTGTTTTAAGTGAGTGAAGTTAGGCATGCTCAGGAATTTTGCTTACTAGGCCAGCCTGGCTGTTTTCACTGTCAGATATTTGTGCCTTCAACTTGGCCAGCTCTGCTTCAGACGATTCTTTGGCCGAGAGGGCTTCCTGTAGCCGGCGACTGAGGATCCCAACTGCATTCTCATAAGCTTTGTGTTTTGCTTTCATCTCCTTCTGTGCTGTGCTCAAATCTGAGCCCAGTCGTTTCATTTTTTGCTTCTGTTCAGTAAAGGCCCTGAAAGTAATTTTTTTTAAAAAAAGTTATATAAAAAAACTAACTCAAAAAAAGAAGCTCCACATTAAGATGAACAAGTAGGGACGCGGGTGGCGCTGTGGTCTAAACCACAGAGACTAGGGCTTGCCGATCAGAAGGTCAGTAGTTTGAATCCCCGCGATGGGGCGAGCTCATGTTTCTCGGTCCCTGCTCCTGCCAACCTAGCAGTTTGAAAGCATGTCAAAGTGCAAGTAGATAAATAGGTACCGCTCCGGCAGGAAGGTAAACGGTGTTTCTGGGTGCGGCTCTGGTTCACCAGAAGCGGCTTAGTCATGCTGGCCACATGACCCGGAAAAACTGTCTGTGGACAAATGCCAGTTCCCTCGGCCTATAGAGCGAGATGAGCGCGCAACCCCAGAGTCGTTCACGACTGGACCTAATGGTCAGGGGTACGTTTACCTTTACCTTTACCCTTAAGATGAACAAGTAAGACCTCGCCTTCTGGACATTTAAAGGTTCCAGCCAACTATACACTCTTCCATGATGCGAATAGGCATGTTTCAATCTGAACTTATTCTACGGTTGATATAAAGTTAACATAACTTAATAGACAGGGGACCCTCCATTACAAACTTTCCTGGCCCTGGTACCAGTCTGATCTCAAGAAATGTAACCTGGAGGGCATTTAGAAACATCCAGAGCTTCTCATGCCTTGCATAAAGGTCAGCACGTGTAAATCTAGCTACCCTTAAAATCTACTTGACACCTGAATAGATGCCATCAAGATAATGGTGGGATATGTTGGAGACAGAAGGCAGACAAAGATGGCCAGTCTTATGTCATCATTCACTAGGACCACGTTCTCTTTCAACTGTTAATTAAGAGAAATGGGCAAAGTGGGAAATAGGCAGGAAACTCTGAAATAAATCCAACAGCACAATAACTAGGGAAATGATAGGAATTACTCTCTCAAAGTCCCTCTTCATTTAATCTGCACAACTAACCTATGATGTATAAACAAAATAAAAAAAATTCTTCCAGTAGTACCTTAGAGACTAACTAAGTTTTTCATTGGTATGAGCTTTCGTGTGCATGCACACTTCTTCAGATACACTGAAACAGAAGTCACCAGACCCTTAAACAGTGGTACCTCTACTTACGAATTTAATGCGTTCTGAATGCACATTCGTAAGCCGAAAAAAAATTGTAAGTCGAATCCCATAGGAATGCATTGGGAGAAAAAAATTCGTAAGTCAAAGAAACCCTATCTAAAAATTCGTAAGTAGAAAAAATCCTATCTAAACCGCATTCAAGATGGCGGACGGAGCTCCGTTCGTAAGTAGAAACATTCGTAAGTAGAGTTATTCATAAGTAGAGGTACCACTGTATATAGTGAGAGGGTGGGGAGGAGTATTACTCAGAAGGGTGGTGGGAATGGGTTATTGACTGATAGGAGTGGTAAACCTGTTGACGACTGTTAACGACTGCAATTGGTCTTACAGGAAAAAGCAAGGGTTGAGATGGCTAAAGATAGCTTTATCATGTACAATATAATGAGATAATAATCCAATGTCTTTATTCAGACCAGGTCTCTCCATGGTTTTAATTTGGTAATAAGTTGCAGTTCAGCAACTTCTCTTTCCAGTCTATTTCTGAAATTATTTTGTATGACAATCTTAATTGGTCTCTAAGGTGCTACTGGAAGGAATGTTTTTATTTTGTTTTGACTACATCAGACCAACACAGCTACCTACCTGTAACTAGAGTTAGGGCAAGAAGCAGTGATTTGCCCAAGGTCACCCAGTGAGCTTCATGGCCAAGTGGTGAATTGAACCATGGCCTACTAGGGCCTAATCTAGACTCTCCTACACAAGCTCATGCCCAAGCCTCATTGAAAGCAGGACTGCATTAAGCCCCAATGGGCTATATGCCTTAAGTCATATCAACCTTTATTCTGAACTGCTAGTTTAAGGACTACCCTAAGCCTGCCACGCTTTGCATCACAGATGTTGCAACAGAGTAGGTCCCCCGCTAGGAGGAAGGTGGGGGGGAGTCTACTTAAGACATTGGCTATCACTCTAAATTTAATCCAACCTGAATCTGACCCAGAAGACTGATATGACATTAGTGGTACACAGCATATGCTAAAGAACAAACAGCATTGAAAGCAGAATGTTGGCAATGTTCCCAACAATAATTCCACGGTAGTTTGGTACTAAAGAGGATTAAGTAGCAAATGGGATCACAAACATGCACCGCATTAACACAGGCAAGCAAATTAATCATACCACACAATTAGACAAAGGCATATTGTAAGAATCAAACCCACTCTTTTGGCTTTTATGCTTTTAAATCTGCCTTACATACATTTTTAGTCTCATTGGGCAAGAAAAGCTTAACTCATTTTAAAGGCAATTGAAGCGACACCAGACTACCCATTTACCTTTAATTAAAAGAGCAACTCCCATATAAATAGTGCGTGTTTGTGATCCCAACATGTCAAAAACTAATTTGGTGCTGCATTGTTCTTAGATTACCATTATGTGGCAAATGAAATCAATGCTATAGGAATCGGAAATCCTGATAAAAGGCAAAAAGAAGAATTTGCCCCCATTGGTAGATTGCAGATTCCCTCCCCCCCCCCTCCATGGGCACTCGATGAACAAAATCATTGAGTACTAGTTGCTGTGGCTATTCTAGGCAAGGCCTAATCTGTCATACTCACATTTTGGTTTCCTGCTGCATTTCATCAACCTGCCGTTTTAATACTTCATTCATTTCAGCTAGAGCAGACATCTGCTCTCTGTCAAACTGCAAAGTCTGAAAAGCAGGACAGGAGAACTGTAAGCTACATGTTCTTCTGTAATAAAAAGGTCTTAATTTTATATACTTGGCAAAGGTGACACATTCAGTGGGTGAACCCAAACAAAACTAATTTGTGGGCCTTTTATGGTCCACAAGCAATCCAATTGACTCTGGGATGCTAATTTATGAACTGCCTTTCTAGATCACTCCAACATCTATGCAGGTCAATGTTCTGGCAGCACCGCCCATTATAAACCATAGTTTATCATGATGGAAATGAGCCTTGCTTTCCCCCAGTCTCGTAGTTCTGTTCTTCCCCTCCATCCTACTCCATTGCAGGCACGAGGAATTAGGAAGGTCTCACTTGTGTTTTTTTAATGAACCACAGCTTGTTTTGCCAGCTGAACTGTGGTTAAATTTAACAATGGTTTATCTGAAACAAGGCAACTTCAAGCCACAGTTGGCTGACTTCAAATAATACATTGTTAAATATAATAATAATAGATTTGTAGAGTTGGAAGGAACCCCCGAGGGACATCTAGTCCATCCCCCTGCAATCCGGCAATCTCAGCGAAATCATATATGACAAATGGACATCCAACCGCTGCTTAAAGACCTCCAAGGAAGGAGAGTCCACCACTGCCCATAAAACAGGTTTCAAATAGTACACGAAACAATGATTGTAAAGGTAGTAAAAGATTATGATTTCCCCATTGTGGCCATGTTGAAGGGAGAAGCAGGAGATCATGAGAGCTTCGGGAAAGGCTAGGAAAAGTCAGCAACCTTTTTCAGCCATGGGCCGGTCCACCATCCCTCAGACCATGTGGTGGGCCGGACTATATTTTGGAAAAAAATAATAAATGAACAGATTCCTATGCCCTACAAATAACCCAGAGATGCATTATAAGTAAAAGCACACATTCTACTCATGTAAAAACATGCTGATTCCCGGACTGTCCGCGGGCCGGATTGAGAAGGCGATTGGGCCGCATCCAGCCCCTGGGCCTTAGGTTGCCTACCCCTGGGCTAGGCTCATTCCCATCATAGTTTAGCAGGGATGGAGAGCTTGTTGCCCTCCAAACGTCCACAGCATAGCTACTGTCTACGTATTCCAACAGGCTGGTCCGAAGCATTACTATGGACATTAAGAAGGACAACATCTGCACCTGCAACTCTCTCTCCATGTCATCTCGCTCTCTTTGGACTGCTTGCAACTGGCTTTCCAATTCCTCCATCTGCTGCTGAACTCGAGACACTTCCTTCCCCAACCTCGAGTTCTCAACCTCCACGGATTTCTTTTCACCCTGAAGCTGGAGCAGCTCTCGCCTTAACCCTTTCACTTCAGAGTCCAGCCTCTTCTTGGTGGACTTCAGTTCACTGATCAGCTGATCCTTTGAATTTGCATCTCTCCGGTAAGCTTCCACCATCACCTAGATAAGAAATTTATATGCTTAGCTTTATTATTATCATTATCATATATCATTACATATTTATTTACACCCCGTCTTTTCCCCTGATGGGACTCAAAGAGACTTACTGTACAGTTAAAAATAAGACCCACTAAAAAACAGGGGGGAAACCATTTTTTAAAAATGATGAAATATATGTATACAAAAACGTATGAAAACCAAACCAATAATTACAATAAAGACAGCACAGCACCAGCCCTTTCGTTAAAAGCAGTCAGTTACCAAAAGCCTGTTGGAACAAGAATGTGTTCACCTGCCGGTGAAGGAGGGAGCTAGTCTAGATTCTCTGGGTGCCTGAATCTGGGAACAGACAACGAAAAGGCCCTCTCCCCCATCCCTACCAAGTGAGCCTGTGAGGATGGCAGGACTAAGAGAAGGGCGTGCTCGTTTTAACAGCCATTACACTATATAAAACTACAGCAGGAGTGCTGACCCCTTTTCAGTTCAAGAGCCACATTCCCTTCTCGCCGGTATTCCAAAGGCCGTGGGTGTGGCCACAGGCAAAAGTGGGTGGAGCAAACAATGGAAATTTTTGCCTTTGTAAAGGAGGCAAGTTTCTACACACACATAGACACAAACAAACCTCTATTCTCCGTCCAGGTTCAAGGACATATTCAAGCACTCAAGGAGGAAGAGAAGTAGGGTTGGTGAGGTGTATGGTCTGTGAAGAGTTCTGAGAGCCAGACAGAAAGGCCTGGAGGGTGATATTTCGACTCCTAAGTTCCCCAGTCATAAGCCGACATCCTTAGGTAAAGGTAAAGGGAAACCTGACCATTTGGTCCAGTCGTGACCGACTCTGGGGTTGCAGCGCTCATCTTGCTTTACTGGTCGAGGGAGCTGGCATACAGCTTCCGGGTCATGTGGCCAGCATGACTAAGCTGCTTCTGGAGAACCAGAGCAGCTCACTAAAATGCCGTTTACCTTTCCGCTGTAGCGGTACCTATTTACTGTATCTACTTGCACTTTGACGTGCTTTCGAACTGCTAGGTTGGCAGGAGCTGGGACCGAGCAACGGGAGCTCACCCCGTCACAGGGATTCGAACTGCCGACCTTCTGATCGGCAAGCCCAAGAGGCTCAGTGGTTTAGACCACAGCGCCACCCTACAAGCTGACATCCTTATGAGTTAGTTATTTATTTACTTATTTTTATTACTGTACTTTTCTGTGTATAAGACTAGGTTATTTTATTTAAAAATCATGCTTAAAGGTAGGGGTTGTCTTATACATGGGTAGTGCATAGGGTGAACGTTTGATTGGTTGCTGCCGTGTCTGTCAGTGGCTATTGGGCGTGTTCTTGGTTGTTGCGTCAAGGGCTGGTGTTGATTGGCTGATGCTGCATCAATTGGGCAGGTGGCTGGCAGCTTCTGCTGGTGAGGGGACAGATGATAGGTGGATTTTGCGTTCTGTGCGGGTGAGTGATTTTTGGCAACCACCCCTAAAAAAAGCTTACCAACCTTGTCCAATCCCCCCCCCCCCAAAAAAGCTCAACAACTCTTGGCAATCATCCACAAAAAAAGCTCAACAACTCTGAGCCACCTCCCCCCATTTTATTAAATTTGAGTCCCCCAAAATAGACGGAAAATATACATGGAAAAGTACAGTATTTTAAAACACACACCTTTTGCTGAAGGAACTGCTCCTTGACCTTCTGGGTTTGCTTCTTGAGACTGGCACTCTCAAGCTGGAGATTTTCTACCTATCGAGGGGGGAAATAATAATATCAGTATTACTTGGGCACTGGACAAGGACTAGAGAAGTGAACTAGTTTTGTGGCATCCAGAGCAAGAATTTTCCCAGGTGTAATTTCTACAGCACATGATCCCAAAGTGCACTTGCCGTTTAATAGTAACAGTCGGAACAGGGGAAAAGAAGGGGAAAGTTGCTTAAAAGCCACTCTGGAACATAAATGGGCATATAAATTAATTAATATATATTTTTTATAATGGGAATTGTGGTCCGATAACACCTGCAAGGCACCACATCGGCCATCCCTGTTATAAAAGGTTTGTGAAGATTTGCTGTGCATTTTGCCCTGGCCTACAGGTGTGTTGATAACTATAAGTGCAGAAAAGAGCAGGAAAGCAATTAAGAAAAGTGTATTACCTGGCTTGACTTTACAACTATTTCTTGTCTCAGCTGCTCCAGAACTTCTGATGCCGCCTCGGTGCTTTCTCCTAAATGTTGGACTCCTTCCTTGAGTCCTTCTTTGCCGGCTTTGGCTACCTGCAGAGCCACCTCTAGGACAATCTTCTCATTCTGCAGATATTGGATAGCGTCGTCTTTTGAGGTGGCTTCCCCCTGCAACTCCGTCAGCCTGGCCTCCAGCTCATCGTAACGTGTCTGGAGGTCGCCCAGCGACTGTTCTCGGGTCTGTAGAGTCTCCTGGGTGGAAGTCAGCTGCTTCATGAGGTCCAGCTGCTCCTGCTGCAAAGCCTCAACCTGAAGATCTCGTTGATGCAATGTCAATTTCAGCTAAACGGAAGGGAAAATGTGTTAGGGCGCTCTCCCATTATGAATGCACACATCACATACCCAGCACTTAAGGTCTATAGAGTGGGAGTGAGGAACCCACAAACCCTCCAGGTGTTGCCAGACTACAGCTCTCATCATCCTTGACTGTTTGCCATGCTGGCTGGGGCTGAAGGGAACTGGAGATCAACAACATCTAGGCAAGCACAGGTTCCCCATACTTGAACATAGAGCAGTGTTTCTCAACCAGTGTGCCTCCAGATGTTTTGGGACTACAACTCCCATCATCCCTAGCTAGCAAGACCAGTGGTCAGGAATGATGGGAGTTGTAGTCCCAAAACATCTGGAGGCACACTGGTTGAGAAACACTGACCTAGAGTACTATCACCTATGGCAAAAGTAGCCAGCATGGTACCCCGAAATGTTGTTGGACTACAACTCCCATCATCTATGACTACTGGCCATGCTGACAAGGGCTGGTGTGAGTCGTAACCCAAAACCATCTGGAGGGAACCAAGTTGGCTTCCTCAAGGGATTAGGTCAGCGGCAGGAAGGAACAGAGCATTTCCTGGGCTTGCATTCTATGGAAGCCAAGGTGCAGAATTCAGCGGGCAAGATGCTCACCGGAGCAAGATAGTTTGAGCATATTACACAGATCCTGGTCCAACTGCACCGGCTACCAATTAGTTTCTGGGCCCAATTCAAAGTGCTGGTTTTGACCTATAAAGCCTTAAACAGCTCAGGACCGCAATGCCTCAAGGACTGCCACTTTCCATATGAACCTACCCGGACCCTGAGACCATCTCCTGAGGCCCTCCTTCGTGTGCCTCCTCTTCAAGAGGTCTGGAGCAGGCATCCCCAAACTGCGGCCCTCCAGATGTTTTGGCCTACAACTCCCATGATCCCTAGCTAACAAGACCAGTGGTCGGGGAAGATGGGAATTGTAGTCCAAAACATCTGGAGGGCCGAAGTTTGGGGATGCCTGGTCTGGAGGGTGGCAACATGAGAACGGACCTTCTCTGCAGTGGCTCCCCATCTGTGGAATGCTCTTCCCAGGGAAATTTGCGTGGCGCCTTCATTATATACCTTTCGGCGCCAGGCAAAAACGTTCCTTTTTAACCAGGCCTTTGGTTGATCTGATTTACATCCTATGCCATTTTAAAATGTGTGTTTTTGTGGGAGGGGGGGCTATTGGGGTTTTTTTTTAAATGTATTTTGTGGTTTTATATCTTGATTTTATTCTGTGAACTGCCCTGAGACCTCTGGGTCTAGGCCAGTATATACCGTATTTTTCTGTGTATAAGGGGACTTTTGGGGGACTTCAAATTAAGAAAACACCCCTCAGCACTACCCATGTATAAGACAAGCCCAATTTTAAACCTACTTTTCTGGTATAAAAAAACCCTTAGTCTTATACACTGAAAAATACAGTAAATTCAACATTACATGATGCAGCAGGCAGATAGCTCAACGAAAAATACAGTACAGTCATACCTCAGGTAAAGTACGCTTCAGGTTGAGTACTTTCAATTTAAATACTCCATGGACCTGTCTGGAACGGATTAACCCACTTTCCATTACTTTCAATGGGCAAGATCGCTTCAGGTTAAGTACGCTTCAGGTTAAGTACGGACTTCCAGAACCAATTAAGTACTTAACCTGAGGTACCACTGTAAATTCAATAAATAAATAAGGTGTAATACATTATACAGTGGTACCTCTACTTACGAACACGATCCATTTTGGGGTGCCGTTTGGACCCCGAAAAGTCTGTAAGTAGAGTGCCACTACTGTGCATGCGTGAGGCGCGATAGAGCACTTCTGCGCATGTGTGAAGCGTGCAGGTCACTTCTGCGCGTGCAGCGAAACCCGGAAGTATACACTTCCAGGTTTGCTGCGTTCAAAACCCGAAAATCCGCAACATGAAGCGAATGCAACCAGAGGTATGGCTATATAAGAAACAAAAGTAGTAATAAAAATACAGTTAAAAATCCTACAGCATCTAGCACAGTACATTGCAAATGTTACAAAAGACGGGGGATTACTGTAAGTGGTCCTCCTAGACCAGGCACCCCCAAACTGCAGCCCTCCAGATGTTTTGGCCTACAACTCCCATGATCCCTAGCTAACAGAACCAGGGTTCGGGGAAGATGGGAATTGTAGTCCAAAACATCTGGAGGGCCGAAGTTTGGGGATGCCTGTCCTAGACCTGCAGCAATTTTCATGCGGCTTGGAGTAGGGAACGGGAATTTGAAACCAGTGTGGTAGGAAAACAAGGACGATGTGGAACGTAGACGTGTAATAGATGGGAGACTCTAGGAAGCAGCAGTGGTGGGAATTAGGAAGCGAGAGAAGAACTGTATTCAAATAAAAACGCCTTTTGCTGCTACTACCAAATGGCTGGTTGATGGGTAGAGGCAGCTACCTTATCCTCACAGCTGGCTCGTCATGATCATTACATTCAATTTCGTTGTACTATGTACAATGACAATAAAGTATCTATCTATCTATCTATCTATTTGCCTTCCACCAGAATTTTCAAAAGCACTTTTAAAAGAACTGCTGTTCGCTGGGCTGCATCTCCTGCTTCCAGTTCTGTTTCTCTCCAGTCGTAAGATGCAAAGTATGAATAGGCATTTGCTAAGCTTTCTGTGAAAAGCTCTTTGCTCTACCTGTTGGATATACCTGTTCTAGCTCCTGCTCCAATACTGCTGCAGAATCCGCCATTTTCTGAAGCTGCTCCTTCTCATCCTCAAACTCCTCCAGTTTTCTCTGCAAGTCCTCTTCCACCATGGTCTTAGCCTCTTGGATCTGCAAGAAGGCTGCCTCCTGGTCTAACATGTCAGCCTGTCAGGAAGAAGCAGACAATTCTAATGAGTGAAAGAGGAAGTGGCCAACACAATACAGGCAGGAGTTTTGGAAATCAAACAATCCGGTCCTTCATTCTCTTAATAACCTTTATCAAGATTGCTGAGCTATAAAGAAATGACTCTTCAGGCCAGTGTTGATGTTAGGATATGCATATGGTTGATCTTCCACTTATTCATCACCCCAAATAGTTTTTTAATTAAATTAAACCCCACCCCAGATACCCCAAATCAGTTCAACTACTAAACCCACTACCCCAAATTAATTTCCCACCCAGGTGATCCAGAATCTGCTCCCAAAAAAAATCACTCACTTACCACATTACCCTCTCCAAATTCAATAAAGAATGTGCATTCTGATTCTTTTGGGTGGTATAGGGGGCAGGGGAAGTATTTTACGACAAGGTTGTCCTTTTATTCATTTAAAAAAATATTCAAACCAGAGGGCAAGCTAACAGCTGAACAACCACTGCTGAGCACCATGTGCTGTACTGCAAACTGAGACTGCAAATGCCCCTGGGAGGCAGAAAAATGATGTTGCTTCTTCATTTCCCCTTGGGCTTGCCCCACTAACTATGAATGGTGATTTTCAATCCACATGAAAACAGGCAGTGGCAACTAAAATCTCAGAGACCTGGCTTCTCTCCAAGTCTTCTACTCTGTAAGGGATTTTTGTTGTTTTGTTTAGTCGTCTTTGACTCTCCGTGACCCCATAAACCAGAGCATGCATTGGAAATTCTCACTTCCTTCTCAAAGCTTCTCCTTTTTTATGTCCACTGGAGTGGTTTGCCAGTTCCTTCTCCAGGTGGATCACATTTAGTCTAAACTCTCGGCTATGACTTGGGTGGCCCTGCACGGCATAGTTTCTTGGAGTTATTCAAGCCCCTTCGCCACAACAAGGCAGTGACCCATGGCTGTATGGGATGCGATCAAGCTAAAGCACTCATTAAGCAATGTGTAGCAGACACAGAGCGCCAACTGGATCTAGCTAGGACCCCAACTTTTATGGCCAATGAATCCATCAGGTGTTCTGCCTCCCCCATGGCATATCTAACTAATCTCGAAGTCCCTAAGCACCGGAGGGCCTTCACCCTGGCATGATGTCATGCCCTCCCCTCGGCTGTCACTGAAGGTCGATATAGGAAGATTGCTTACTCGGAGAGACAATGCCCCTGCGATTCTGGACAAATAGAAACAATAGACCATGTGCTTCTTCCAGTGCCTATATTATAGAGACATTTGTATTAGCCTCAGCTCCCCACTACTCCATAAGTACCCAGGACGCACAGGACAATTCTATACCTCCCTGCTGCTTTCAGATACCAACCCCGCTAGAACGTACAGTGGTACCTCGAGTTCCGAATGCCTCAACTTCCGAAGGTTTCGACTTACGAAGTCGGCAAACCTGGAAGTCTTTTCGCCGCGCACGGTCTGCGCATGCGCAAAGCGCAAAATCGCGCTTCGACATCCGAAGGTTTCGACTTACGAAGAGAGTCGTGGAACGGATCGCCTTCGTAAGTCGAGGCACCACTGTACAATGTTGCCAGGTTCTGCATAGCAGTGTTCAAAATTCGTCGGATGATGACCTGCGTCACAAACTAAATTTAATGAACATATCAGAGTGCTTTGTAAATTGACAGCCATAGCCTTTTATATACTAACCTTTTATACTCTTCCACATCTGTTGAATGCTCCTAACCCCCCTTCTTCTAGATTATTTTCGCCTTTTTTAGATTCTTATAGTCTTTTATATATACCTTCTGTTTAAATCCATTTAGCTTTCCAAAACGTTTTACAGATTTAAAATGATTGTTCCCCACCCTACTTATGCTGGTCTATGACCATAATAAATGATTTGATTTGGTGTTGCTTCTAATATTCCCAGGCACACCTGCAGTTTCCGTATGCAGTTCAGCACAAAGCAACGGCAACATCTGCTCAGGAAAACTGCACACTTGGTTTCGTGCTGGAGTCCCTGAGGTGCCTCCACCACACAGCTGGTGAGCTGCAGTAACACTTGGCTCCCAGCACCACCACAGCAGCTGCTGACAGACTCAGATGTGGGCCCCAAAGACACAGCAATTCATAAGCATATGTAAGAGGCAGGGAGTACAGGGACCCCCCCCCCCCGCCTCTAATCAGGAGCAGCTCATTGACCAGTAGTCATGAGAGCGCAGACTCGGCAGAGGCTAAGCAGGAAATAGGAAGAGGGGATCGGGGCTCTGACAACCTGGGAGAGCCTGAGCACCACAGCCAGGAACGGAGGGAGAGGAGCAGGGGGGAAAGGGAAAACGTGGAGCGCAGACCTTTACCCCCGGTTCCGGAATTAAGGAAAAGACGGAAAGGGAGGAGACTGTCCGTTCCGCGCCTTTTATGTTGGAAAAGGGGGCGGAGAGGGGCAGTCCCGGATTCTGGATCGGACTGAGAAGACACGTTTCCTGACACCATGTTACACTGTACATAGAATGCACCAATAAAGATTGTTTAAAGACAAG
This sequence comes from Zootoca vivipara, assembly GCF_963506605.1. Taxonomy (NCBI): domain Eukaryota; kingdom Metazoa; phylum Chordata; class Lepidosauria; order Squamata; family Lacertidae; genus Zootoca; species Zootoca vivipara. Next base: position 11,142,434 of record NC_083292.1, on the reverse strand, counting down.
CAGGTGCAGAGTCGTTACTCTAGAGTAGCCGTAATAACCTCTGACAGCATATAAGAAGAGTTCTGTTGGATCATGTCAAAAGCCCATCTAGTCCAGCATTCTGTTCCAACAGCGGCCAACCAAATGCCTGAATGCAACAGCACTCTCCCCACTTGCAATTCCCAGCACAACTGGTATTCAGAGCCCCCTAATGACATCCTTAGGTGCAATTTGTTATCAGCTGTTACATAATTGTACAGCCTCTTATAACTGAATGCAAGCAAGCACTTGTTATGTGCTTGTGTTTTAGGCTAATGCACATTTTTTTAAAAACAAAAACAAAAACTTTCTTCCAAGTAAAGGAAGTTTTCAGATTATAGGTACAAATATTTATGTATTTATGTAGCTATGATAGGGTTGCCGTATTTCAATAAGTGAAAATCCGGACACAAGAGTTGTTGAGCTTTTTTGGACAAAGTTGAGCCTTAACAACCACCCTCCCCCCAGCTATTTTTTAAGGAAAACCATCAAAAAATTGGACATTTTAGCCATTTCCGCCCAGACACTGCTTCCGACTGCAGTATTCTGACAATGTCCAGGAAATTCTAAGCTATTACAATTCTGAAGTTTTGGAGATCCCCATATTACAGGAAATACTAAGAGAGTCCAAAGAAAATTCCTATGAAGTTTACCTCAATATTTTGCAACTGCGTAGCTATACGCTCCTTCTCTTTGATGGACCTGTGCTGAGTCTCCGTTAACTGATGAGAGAGTGTTACGTTCTCCAACTTGAGATGTTCCAACATGCCCACCTGGGTCATTTGACCAGCCTGTGGAAGACAGTAAGGGGAGAGGGGAAAAGCCATACTAAATGTTGGTTAACAGCAGTTCAAAGGGGAAGGGAACTTAACCAGTGGGGTTAGGATTCATGTCCTCTGTTCTGAAGAAATATATAAATATTTCATTTTATTGGACGTGCTTCAGAGGCTCTGCTCTCAGAGCCATCTCACGATATTTGAGAGATGGGAACAATCAACAGGGCTTTCTTTGGGGTGGTTCCATGGCCTTGGAATAACATCATGATCAAGGCTCCCCCCCCCCCATTCTGCCAGAAACTGAAGACACTCCTTTTCAGCAGGCCTTTCAACACAAAATTTTAGCTGCCGCCTGCTTGAATGGCATCAGGGCCAATGCTGGATACCACCGCTCCCAATTGGGAGACAACCATCTCTCACCTTCTTAAGAAGTTGGGATATGCATGAATCTTCTCCCTGCCAGCACAGCTTCCCTGCTCCACCCTTCACCCAAAGCCATGATTAAACCATGAAGCCTATAGTTCCTCATTTTGTCCAAACTTGGAAATGTGTTACCAGCTTCGGAACAAGCCACAATATTAAACTATGGGTTGAAGATGATTTTAATGTCCAACTTGTTCCAAAGCTGGTAGCCATAGTTTCCCGGGTCACACAAAACAGGGAACTAACTATGGTTAATCAGAGGCTTCCCTGTCTAATCATGGCTCCTGACAAAGGGAGGAGTGAAGGGGCTCTCATCTTAATTAAATGATCTTCAGGGTGTCCAACTAGAGTTGCACCACATCTTAGGTTTCTAAATGGCAAGGCACCAATTGTCTAATTCCATAGTGGCCTAATTTGGCCCCAAGTGCCAAATACATGGAATCACAGAATCGTAGAGTTGGAAGGGACTTTGAGTGTCAACTGGACCAATTCCCTGAAATGCAGACAGGACTGTCTTAAGCATATGAGGCACCAGGGTGCAAAGATCTGCCCTGTGCCCCCCACCCAGTTGCCCAATCCCAGGCGTGCAGGAGGGCTGAGCCAGCCGGCCGCCTCAGCATCTTGCTGGCTTGGTCGCCCCCAAACTCACGGCACAGAGCCACCCACAGCAGAAGAGTCTGCCACGGCGCTCCGACTGACGAGCGGGCTCTTCCCCGGACTCAACTCTCAGGCCCCGGACTCTCAACCTGGTGCCCCTGAGAGCTCTGCGCCTGGGTGCAGGAATCTCAGCTAAAGCACCCATGACAGATGGCCATCCAACCTCTGCTTAAAAACCTCCAAGGAAAGAGAGCCCACAACCTCCCGAGGGAAAGAGAGCCCACAACCTCCTGAGGGAGACAGTTCCACTGTTGAACAGCTCTTACTGTCAGAAGGTTTTTCCGTATGTTTAGTCGGAATCTCCCCTCTTCTAACTTGAAGTGCACCAAGAAGTACCACAGCAGCTAACAAGGGAGAGTCCCACTTACCTGTATGTTTGCCATCTCACTCTGCAGCCTAACCCTTGCCTCCTGGGCCACAACCAGCTGCTGCTGGTACCAGTGCCGCACTTTCTGCAGTGACGCGATCTCCGTTTGAGACGACTTCAGCTTATTGGTCAACGTGGTGCGGTCCAGTTGCACCTGCTGGAGCTGACTTTGCAACGAGGAAAGCTGCTGTCGGAGATCATGAACTAAGAAGCCAAGGGAAATCATTTGAAAGGTTAGGAAGGTCAATCAGCAGCAACGATCAAGCAACAACCATCTACTGTAATTTTATAGACATTTCCATCGCACCTTTAAAAACAATTACTGTAGTTCTTAACTTTTTTCATTACTATTTTTTTTATGCTTTGTTGCAGTTTCTCTCTGACTATAGGAGAGCTGCAGAAACTGCAGAAAAGGGCAACCCAAAAATATGATTGCTAAAGTGATTCAGGCACCTGTTGAAAATATTTTGTTTGTTTGTGTATTTATTTTTTTAAAGCTCCTCATCAGTCTTACCTTTGCTTTAATGACGATGGTTTTATAGATTTATTTGCATCTATCTATCTACCCTGTTTCTCATATTTTAAGACATACCCATAAAATAAGCCATAGCAGGAGTTTTAAGCATTCAAGGAATATAAGCCATACCCTGAAAATAAGACATAGTGATAGGCGCAGCAGCAATGCCGGCCGCGGCAGCAGGAGGAGGGAAAAAATAAGACATCCCTTGAAAATAAGCCATAGTGTGTTTTTTTGAGGAAAAAATAAATATAAGACGTGTCTTATAATATGAGAAACACAGTATCTATCTATCTATCTATCTATCTATCTATCTATCTATCTATCTATCTATCTACCTATTTTTAATCCATTTGTGGATTTTAGCTGTGTTTTCTCTACTGTTTTATTACCACACTGCTTGGAGGCCTTTTGGATCAAGCCATTTAATAAATATTTTAAATAAATTTACAAAGCGCCGCTCGATAAATAATGATTGTTAAGAATAAAGAGAGCAGCACCTACTCACCTGTGCTATCCTTGCTGAGGACACTTTTCTGCATGTCTTCCACCTTCCCCATCAGTCTTTGGTACTGCTCTTCTGCCACCTGCAGGTCGTTGTTGGAGGCAGCCAGGCTGGCGTTCTTGGCCTCCAAGGCAGCCTGAAGTTCCGCCATGGCTCTTTCCAGGTCCCAACAAGACTGCTTTAGAGAGGCCACCTCCGAGTTCAGCGAGTCTTGCTTCTGCTGGCTGCTCTGACTGTGCTCCATCTGGGACTGAAGCTTCATGTTCAAAGCAGCAAGCTGGGTTTGCAGTTCCGTCTTTTCTTTGAGAGCCTGAACAAAAAACAATGATTAAAAAATAATAATTTCAAAATGATGGTTTCACAAGGCACCGGGAAAATCAAATAATAATAATAATAATAATAATAATAATAATAATAATAATAAATTTTTATTTATACCCCGCCCTCCCCAGTCAAAACCGGGCTCAGGGCAGCTCACACCAATGACAATAAAACATAAAAAGCAATTAATTAAAATACAGATTAAAATACAATATTAAAATTTAAATTTTAAAATGCAGCCTCCTTTTAAGTAGTCCATAAATCCAAGCCATGAGGGAGGAAAATACAGGGGTCAGACTAAGTCCAACCCAAAGGCCAGGCGGAACAGCTCTGTCTTGCAGGCCCTGCGGAAAGATGACAAATCCCGCAGGGCCCTGGTCTGCTGTGAAAGAGCGTTCCACCAAGTTGGGACCAATACTGAAAAGTCCCTGGCCCTAGTAGAGGCCAATCTACCCACCTTATGGCTCGGGATCTCCAGAATATTGTTGTTTGTGGACCTTAATGTCCTCCGCGGGGCATACCAGGAGAGGTGGTCCCGTAGGTACGAGGGTCCTAAGCCGCATAGGGCTTTAAAGGTCAAAACCAAATGAGGTTCATAGGATTCTTCAAGTACCTCCTTAAAATCCAGCTTTTGCATAATCTTCTACAAATGTCACCCCCACCTGAAAAAGAAAACCCCACCCCACCCCACCCTAACCCCTCTACAACCTCTTTTCTCCTCGGTGTCAAACTATAGCTTGCAACCCCACAAACTATTTATTTTATTTATAGCCTGCCTTTCTCCCAGTGCAGAACCCAAGGTGGCTCACAACATGCAGCTGGAATGCACATCAATCTGTTATAAATATTGAAGAGCAATTAAATAAGCTATCATATAAAAACAACAACACCAAATCATAGAATAGAATCAGAGTTGGAAGAGACCACAAGGGCCATCCAGTCCAACCCCTGCCAAGCAAATCAAAACAACTTAGAACCATTTGCGCCACCCACCCTTAGAAGACCCTGCCACAAAAGCCAGTTAGCGGCCAAAGGCCTGTGGGAACAAAAAAGTGTTTGCCTGCTGGCAAAAGGAAAACAAAGAGGAGGCCAGGTGAGCCTCCGGTGGAAGGGGGTGCCACAATCTGGGAGCAGTGATGGAAAAGGCCCTCTCTCATATCCTCACCAAACGTACCTTATGTGGCTGGCGGAACTGAGAAAACCCAACATGCTCACAGAGGGAGATGCTGTCCTTCAGACAGCCTGGAATCAAGCTGTATAGGGCTTTGTAGGGAATAATCAGCATTTTGAATTGTGCCTAGAAACAGACATGCAGCCAATGGAGCTGTTGCAATAAGGTGCTGCAGTAAGGTTCTGCAATAATCTGCCTGCAGCATCTTGGACCACTTAAGTTTCTGAACACTTTCCAAAGGCAGACACACATACAGTGTTTTACAGTACAGTATCAACAACCTCAGGTATTCAGATGACACAACCTTGATGGCAGAAAGTGAGGAGGAATTAAAGAACCTTTTAATGAGGGTGAAAGAGGAGAGCGCAAAATATGGTCTGAAGCTCAACATCAAAAAAACCAAGATCATGGCCACTGGTCCCATCACCTCCTGGCAAATAGAAGGGGAAGAAATGGAGGCAGTGAGAGATTTTACTTTCTTGGGCTCCTTGATCACTGCAGATGGTGACAGTAGTCACGAAATTAAAAGACACCTGCTTCTTGGGAGAAAAGCAATGACAAACCTAGACAGCATCTTAAAAAGCAGAGACATCAGCTTGCCTACAAAGGTCCGTATAGTTAAAGCTATGGTTTTCCCAGTAGTGATGTATGGAAGTGAGAGCTGGACCATAAAGAAGGCTGATCGCTTTTGAATTATGGTGCTGGAGGAGACTCTTGAGAGTCCCATGGACTGCAAGAAGATCAAACCTATCCATTCTGAAGGAAATCAGCCCTGAGTGCTCACTGGAAGGACAGATCCTGAAGCTGAGGCTCCAATACTTTGGCCACCTCATGAGAAGAGAAGAATCATTGGAAAAGACCCTGATGTTGGGAAAGATTGAGGGCACTAGGAGAAGGGGACGACAGAGGACAAGATGGTTGGACAGTGTTCCCGAAGCTACGAACATGAGTTTGACCAAACTGCGGGAGGCAGTGCAAGACAGGAGTGCCTGGCGTGCTATGGTCCATGGGGTCACGAAGAGTCGGACATGACTAAACGACTAAACAACAACATACCAAATAACAACCACCACCACCACCACAACAATAATAACCATAATTATTTATATGCCACCCATCTGACTGGGTTGCCCCAGCCACTCAGGGCAGTTTCCAACAAATTAAAACATTAAGCACAGTAAAACATCAAACATTAAAAACTCCCCAGTACAGGGCTGCCTTGTGACTAAGGCATGTGTCACTGTTCCCAGATCAGACATCTCCAGGAACGGGTGCATAAGGTGCATTGGTTTTAAATATGCAAGCACACTCTCAGCTGCTGCCCAAACCTGGGCATCTACACTCAGGGTTGAATCTAAGAGTACAGTGGTACCTCGCAAGACAAATGCCCTGCAAGACGAATTTTTCGCAAGACGAATGCGTCTTGCGATCTGATGGTGACTTGCAAGACGAATTCATTTTGCGAAAAATTCGTCTTGCGAATCGCGGTTTCCCATAGGAATGCATTGAAATTTAATTAATGCGTTCCTATGGGCAAAAAAAAAAAGAAATTTCAATGCATTCCTATGGGAAACCACGATTTGCAAGATGAATTTTTCGCATAATGAATTGACTCGCGGAACGAATTAAATTCGTCTTGCGAGGCACCACTGTACAGCCAAGCTGCGAACCTGAGTTGTTAGACGAATGTCACCCCACCCAGCACAGGTTGATTCCAAATTCTCTGGTCTGCCTTTCCACCAACCAGGAGCACCTCTTTCTTGCTTAAACTTCAATTAAACCTCACCCTCGGCCAGCCCGTTACTGACACCAGACACTGATTTAAGCCCTGAAATAGCATTCTCACATTTAGATGAAAAAGAGAGAGATTGGTGTCATCAGCATACTGGTGGCACCGAACCCCAAAACTCTGGACATCCTCTCTCAGCAGTTTCATATGAAGGGTGCCCATTCCTGCTTTAAGTAGCCTCAGTAACATCCTGTACAGAAGGGGTGACGTCATTTGTACCTCATTGGCTTCCAATGACAGCGCTTCAAGCTGCCCTTCGAGACGCATCTTCTCTTTGAGGACCTGCAACATTTCATCATGCGTGCCTGCGATAGAACTCTCCATCGATATACTGGGGAGAGACAAAAGTGCGCGCACACTTTATCAATGTACACATTGTGCCAGTGACATACATGGCTATTTCGCAGCTCATGATATCGTCCCTATTATTTTCTTATTTGGAGCAATTGTACCTGGCTGTTCTTTTTTTTTAAAAAAAAAAAGGCTCCCAGAGTGGCTTACATACAATGAATTAAAACAAGACAGTCCCTGCCCACTGGTTTACAACCTAAAAGATTTGACACAAAAGGAAAAAGAGGATGGGAGAGGGGAGAAAAAGCAAAAGCAGGGACCAATTCTTTAAGTAAACGATAGGCCTTACTGAAATACCACCAGGATGGAAAGAGTACAAAGGCAGGAGCAACATGATGGAGCAGGTTTTTCAGCAGAGCTGACAGGATGGGCCTTGTTTCCCAATAGATTCTCCATAGCCCCAGCTGAGCTACTAAGGCAATCTGATTGTAGTCCAACCCTCCTTGCTGACCTGCCACTGCTGCTGCTGCCGCCACCACACCCCACTTTGAAAACATCAAAGTGACACTGTATCATGAGCCTGAAGCGGGGTGATGGCCCAGGATGATGACAACAATGCAATGTGGGCCATTGCTAAATGCCCTTGGGAACTCTTTACAGCCAACCTACACTTGCTCAGAAAATTTAGTCCCTTTTGAGCATGATGGAGAGTAGATTTTCTGAGCCCTGCAAATGGACACTTAAAAAAAACTATAGGGTGTTTAATATTTTTATTTCATTTCATTCAAATAACCTCCAAGCCAAAAGGATAACCTAAAAACTGGCCATCAATTTATAAGAAAGATGGAAGAGAAAGAACAGCAACCACAATCGGCACTGCGATATCGACCAATTCCCACTTGCTAATTCTATACTTGACCTGAAAGAGATGGGCACTGAGAAACTCATTATAGTATCATGGGTGAGTAAGCTTCTGAGAACCAACAAGTAATCCCATTCTTAAAATGGCTAAAGTGGATAAGTGCATCTAGGCAGGAACCCTGAGTCTCGTTAAGTGCTAAAAGCTGGAAAGATCTGTGCATGGATTAAATACTTAATGGGTTGTGTGAGGAAGATGGTGTAAGGTTCATAAACAGGGGGACACACTGAAGGAAGGTCCTCTTCTATGACATAATGCTGAATGGGATTCAGTCAACCACCTGACACAGAAAAAGGTCAACCCGCAGGGGCAGTCTGTGTGTATATTGTTCACTTATTACTAAAGGCATTTATAGCCAGCCCATTAGGCAAAAAGGCACTCAGAGTAGCTTCATACCGAGTCACACCACTGGTCATTCTGGCTCAGTATTATCCATACTGATTGGCAGCAGCTCCTGGAGATGCTGGGGATTGAACCGGCGACCTTCCTCATGGCAAAGTGGTTATTCTACCACTAAGCTCTGGCCCTTCCCCAATGCATTGCAACTACACTTACTCCATGCATATCCCACCTTTGTTTCATGATGGATCTCAAGGCAGCGTACATGAGGCATCTGTAGTTCTTGGGAAGAACTGCAAGCTCAGTAGCAGAGTGTAACACCTTGCATGATGAAAGTTGCAGGTTCAACTCCTGGTGTCCCCAGGTAGGGCAGGGAAAAGCTCCTGCCTGAAACCCTGGAGAGATGCTGCTGGTCAAAGCAGACAATGCAGGATGAACTAGGGCCAATGGTCTGACTTGGTATAAGGCTGCTTCCTACCTTCCCAGGGAGTCTCCCACCCAAGCTGCTGCCTACTAGCCATGATGGCTCAATGCTTGTGGGCTCCCCATGTGGCACCTGGCTGGCTGCTTTGGGGAATAGAGGGGCCTTTTGGTCGGACCTATCAGAACACTTCTTGAGAGCTGCTGTGAGTCAAGGTAGGCCAGGGATGGGGAGATCAGAGGCCGTCCAGATGTTGCTGGACTCCAACTTCCATCAGCCCCAACCAGCATGGCCAGTGGGGTCAAGTGTGATGGAAGCACACTTGGAGCACAACAACATTTGGAGGGAAACAAGCTCCCCATCCCTGGAGTGGACAGCACTGAGCTTGATAGACTTGCCAACCAAGTCAGCACAAAGCGCCTTCATATAACAGTCCAAGCTAATGCTCTTCCCAAGCTGACTGCACACTGCAGAAGATGCCACAGCACCTTTCACAGCCGAGAAAGAGGTATTCCTTCGCAGACAAGTCAAGGCAGGAAAATAATCCCTGGAGGTTCAAAAGTTGGAAAGCCATGGCAATGCACTTACCTGCTGGAAATGCTGTCCCTCCTGCTTCTCACTTCCCCATTGACTTCCTGATCGTCGGGGTGGTGCTCTGTCGCAGCAGCAGCCTGCAGCACTTCCCTGATGGAAGGAAACTGTCCAACTGCATCCAAAGGGACCTCCTGGCCATTTACAGTCAGCGAAGTGCCCTGCCTGCTTTCGGAATTGAGCAAAGCGCCATAGGGCCCCCTTCCCGATAAACTACCGTGTTTCTCATATTTTAAGGCATCCCCAAAAAATAAGCCATGACAGGATTTCTAAGGGTTGGTGAAAAATAAGACATACCCCGAAAATAAGCCATGTCGTGTAGCCCTGACCGAGCGAGAGGCGAAGGCGCGGGACCCAGCAGGAGCTCCCTGCCTGCTTCCCCGAGCCGTCGCGCATCGGGGGACAGAGCCGAAGATCGGCGGGCGCTCCTTGCTGGGCTTGACAAGCCCGGCAAACAGCGCCCGCCGATCTTCGGACCTGTCCTGTGTGACAGGCGGGGGTGGGGGGGGAAGCGGAGATCGTTCTCCGCTCTCCCCCCACCCCCGCCTGTCACCAAAGATCGGCGGGCGCTGCTTGCTGGGCTTGACAAGCCCGGCAAACAGCGCCCGCCGATCTTCGGACCTGTCCTGTGTGACAGGCGGGGGTGGGGGGGGAAGCGGAGATCGTTCTCCGCTCTCCCCCCACCCCCGCCTGTCACCAAAGATCGGCGGGCGCTGTTTGCTGGGCTTGACAAGCCCGGCAAACAGCGCCCGCCGATCTTCGGACCTGTCCTGTGTGACAGGCGGGGGTGGGGGGGGAAGCGGAGATCGTTCTCCGCTCTCCCCCCACCCCCGCCTGTCACCAAAGATCGGCGGGCGCTGTTTGCTGGGCTTGACAAGCCCGGCAAACAGCGCCCGCCGATCTTCGGACCTGTCCTGTGTGACAGGCGGGGGGGAAGCGGAGATCGTTCTCCGCTCTCCCCCCACCCCCGCCTGTCACCAAAGATCGGCGGGCGCTGTTTGCTGGGCTTGACAAGCCCGGCAAACAGCGCCCGCCGATCTTCGGACCTGTCCTGTGTGACAGGCGGGGGTGGGGGGGAAGCGGAGATCGTTCTCCGCTCTCCCCCCACCCCCGCCTGTCACCAAAGATCGGCGGGCGCTGTTTGCTGGGCTTGACAAGCCCGGCAAACAGCGCCCGCCGATCTTCGGACCTGTCCTGTGTGACAGGCGGGGGTGGGGGTGGGGAAGCGGAGATCGTTCTCCGCTCTCCCCCCACCCCCGCCTGTCACCAAAGATCGGCGGGCGCTGTTTGCTGGGCTTGACAAGCCCGGCAAACAGCGCCCGCCGATCTTCGGACCTGTCCTGTGTGACAGGCGGGGGGGAAGCGGAGATCGTTCTCCGCTCTCCCCCCACCCCCGCCTGTCACCAAAGATCGGCGGGCGCTGTTTGCTGGGCTTGACAAGCCCGGCAAACAGCGCCCGCCGATCTTCGGACCTGTCCTGTGTGACAGGCGGGGGTGGGGGGGGAAGCGGAGATCGTTCTCCGCTCTCCCCCCACCCCCGCCTGTCACCAAAGATCGGCGGGCGCTGTTTGCTGGGCTTGACAAGCCCGGCAAACAGCGCCCGCCGATCTTCGGACCTGTCCTGTGTGACAGGCGGGGGTGGGGGTGGGGAAGCGGAGATCGTTCTCCGCTCTCCCCCCACCCCCGCCTGTCACCAAAGATCGGCGGGCGCTGTTTGCTGGGCTTGACAAGCCCGGCAAACAGCGCCCGCCGATCTTCGGACCTGTCCTGTGTGACAGGCGGGGGTGGGGGGGGAAGCGGAGATCGTTCTCCGCTCTCCCCCCACCCCCGCCTGTCACCAAAGATCGGCGGGCGCTGTTTGCTGGGCTTGACAAGCCCGGCAAACAGCGCCCGCCGATCTTCGGACCTGTCCTGTGTGACAGGCGGGGGGGAAGCGGAGATCGTTCTCCGCTCTCCCCCCACCCCCGCCTGTCACCAAAGATCGGCGGGCGCTGTTTGCTGGGCTTGACAAGCCCGGCAAACAGCGCCCGCCGATCTTCGGACCTGTCCTGTGTGACAGGCGGGGGTGGGGGGGAAGCGGAGATCGTTCTCCGCTCTCCCCCCACCCCCGCCTGTCACCAAAGATCGGCGGGCGCTGTTTGCTGGGCTTGACAAGCCCGGCAAACAGCGCCCGCCGATCTTCGGACCTGTCCTGTGTGACAGGCGGGGGTGGGGGTGGGGAAGCGGAGATCGTTCTCCGCTCTCCCCCCACCCCCGCCTGTCACCAAAGATCGGCGGGCGCTGTTTGCTGGGCTTGACAAGCCCGGCAAACAGCGCCCGCTGATCTTCGGCCCTGTGCTGTGTGACAGGCGGGGGTGGGGGAGAAGCGGAGATCGTTCTCCGCTCTCCCCCCACCCCCTCCTGTCACCAAAGATCGGCGGGCGCTCCTTGCTGGGCTTGACAAGCCCGGCAAACAGCGCCCGCCGATCTTCGGACCTGTCCTGTGTGGCAGGCGGGGGTGGGGGAGAAGCGGAGATCGTTCTCCGCTCTCCCCCCATCCCCGCCTGTCACCGAAGATCGGCGGGCACTCCTAGCTGGGCTTGACAAGCCCGGCAAACAGCGCCCGCCGACCTGTGCTGTGTGACAGGCGGGGGTGGGGGGGAAGCGGAGATCGTTCTCCGCTCTCCGCCCACCCCCGCCTGTCACCGAAGATCGGCGGGCGCTGTTTGCTGGGCTTGACAAGCCCGGCAAACAGCGCCCGCCGATCTTCGGACCTGTCCTGTGTGACAGGCGGGGGTGGGGGGGGGAAGCGGAGATCGTTCTCCGCTCTCCCCCCACCCCCGCCTGTCACCAAAGATCGGCGGGCGCTCCTTGCTGGGCTTGACAAGCCCGGCAAACAGCGCCCGCCGATCTTCGGACCTGTCCTGTGTGACAGGCGGGGGTGGGGGGGAAGCGGAGATCGTGCTCCGCTCTCCCCCCACCCCCGCCTGTCACCAAAGATCGGCGGGCGCTGTTTGCTGGGCTTGACAAGCCCGGCAAACAGCGCCCGCCGATCTTCGGACCTGTCCTGTGTGACAGGCGGGGGTGGGGGGGAAGCGGAGATCGTTCTCCGCTCTCCCCCCACCCCCGCCTGTCACCAAAGATCGGCGGGCGCTCCTTGCTGGGCTTGACAAGCCCGGCAAACAGCGCCCGCCGATCTTCGGACCTGTCCTGTGTGACAGGCGGGGGTGGGGGGGAAGCGGAGATCGTGCTCCGCTCTCCCCCCACCCCCGCCTGTCACCAAAGATCGGCGGGCGCTGTTTGCTGGGCTTGACAAGCCCGGCAAACAGCGCCCGCCGATCTTCGGCCCTGTGCTGTGTGACAGGCGGGGGTGGGGGGGGAAGCGGAGATCGTTCTCCGCTCTTCCCCCATCCCCGCCTGTCACCGAAGATCGGCGGTCGCTCCTAGCTGGGCTTGACAAGCCCGGCAAACAGCGCCCGCCGACCTGTGCTGTGTGACAGGCGGGGGTGGGGGAGAAGCGGAGATCGTTCTCCGCTCTCCCCCCATCCCCGCCTGTCACCGAAGATCGGCGGGCGCTCCTAGCTGGGCTTGACAAGCCCGGCAAACAGCGCCCGCCGATCTTCGGACCTGTCCTGTGTGACAGGCGGGGGTGGGGGTGGGGAAGCGGAGATCGTTCTCCGCTCTCCCCCCACCCCCGCCTGTCACCAAAGATCGGCGGGCGCTGTTTGCTGGGCTTGACAAGCCCGGCAAACAGCGCCCGCCGATCTTCGGACCTGTCCTGTGTGACAGGCGGGGGTGGGGGGGGAAGCGGAGATCGTTCTCCGCTCTCCCCCCACCCCCGCCTGTCACCAAAGATCGGCGGGCGCTGTTTGCTGGGCTTGACAAGCCCGGCAAACAGCGCCCGCCGATCTTCGGCCCTGTGCTGTGTGACAGGCGGGGGTGGGGGAGAAGCGGAGATCGTTCTCCGCTCTCCCCCCACCCCCTCCTGTCACCAAAGATCGGCGGGCGCTCCTTGCTGGGCTTGACAAGCCCGGCAAACAGCGCCCGCCGATCTTCGGACCTGTCCTGTGTGGCAGGCGGGGGTGGGGGAGAAGCGGAGATCGTTCTCCGCTCTCCCCCCATCCCCGCCTGTCACCGAAGATCGGCGGGCGCTCCTAGCTGGGCTTGACAAGCCCGGCAAACAGCGCCCGCCGACCTGTGCTGTGTGACAGGCGGGGGTGGGGGAGAAGCGGAGATCGTTCTCCGCTCTCCGCCCACCCCCGCCTGTCACCGAAGATCGGCGGGCGCTCCTAGCTGGGCTTGACAAGTCCGGCAAACAGCGCCCGCCAACCTGTGCTGTGTGACAGGCGGGGGTGGGGGGGAAGCGGAGATCGTTCTCCGCTCTCCCCCCACCCCCGCCTGTCACCAAAGATCGGCGGGCGCTGTTTGCTGGGCTTGACAAGCCCGGCAAACAGCGCCCGCCGATCTTCGGCCCTGTGCTGTGTGACAGGCGGGGGTGGGGGGGGAAGTGGAGATCGTTCTCCGCTCTTCCCCCATCCCCGCCTGTCACCGAAGATCGGCGGTCGCTCCTAGCTGGGCTTGACAAGCCCGGCAAACAGCGCCCGCCGACCTGTGCTGTGTGACAGGCGGGGGTGGGGGAGAAGCGGAGATCGTTCTCCGCTCTCCCCCCATCCCCGCCTGTCACCGAAGATCGGCGGGCGCTCCTAGCTGGGCTTGACAAGCCCGGCAAACAGCGCCCGCCGACCTGTGCTGTGTGACAGGCGGGGGTGGGGGGAAGCGGAGATCGTTCTCCGCTCTCCGCCCACCCCCGCCTGTCACCGAAGATCGGCGGGCGCTGTTTGCTGGGCTTGACAAGCCCGGCAAACAGCGCCCGCGTGCACTTTATTAAAAAATAAGACATCCCTCAAAAATAAGCCATGTCGTGTTTTTTTGAAGAAAAAATTAATATAAGACATGACTTATAATATGAGAAACACGGTACTGTACGTAGAACTGTCGCTCTCGTTGCCGTCCAGCCTCAATCCTACTTCACTTCCGTCAATATCAGAGATGCTGTCTCCGGCCAGGGAGGAATTCTCCAGCTGGTCATCCGGATCGGGAGTTAGCCTGATCTCAGACACAACCGATGTCAGGCTGCTTCGATTCTGCTTCAGGGAGCCACTTGGTGAATCAAGCGGAACATGCCCCTCTGCATCTTCAGTTCTATAGTCTGCCAGAGACCGGATTCTACTTGACCTGTTGGATTTAGAACTTTTCCTTTCTTTTGATTGTGTCGGAAGCCCCAGGCTTCCCAGTTTTGGTCCCCGCGGGACGCTGGTTCGCAAGAATGAGTATTCTTTTGTCATAGACACAGTGCTGGCCCTCGGCAAAGTCTCTGGATGGAACATCAGCTCAGGATCGAGGGTACTGGAGGGGCGGCTTTTAGCTGTAGACTGCTTGGACAAGAAAAAGAAGGTGACCAGCAGTAGTATAAATGGAATACAATTTCTGATCACCAAAGTATTTTACTTTAAACCAATCAACTACCCGTCATGTAAACAAATGGAAATAACCACAGAACGGCAACCAAGGTTTCTTTTTGAGGTTCCTGAATGCAAAGGTCAGCCTCCTTCTTTCAGTGCGAGAACTTTAAATGTAATACTTCAAGTTTATATTTAAATTTAATATTTAAAGTTCCAGCTTATTCCTACTTCACCACCAGATTTAGGGATGGCAAACACCCCCGCCACATCGGTATGGTTAACACATCAAAATGGCTCTACCTGAACGAACAAGTGTCAGGCCCATCGGTTTTGTGAAAGATCCATGGGTGCACATCAGTCTGGTTCACACACCACACAAAGTCAAACCATAGCTAAGAACATGGGCTCTGAGAGAGTGAATCTCAGCCACTCTGCTCCTCCTCAGTCATTCAGCTGTTGTGCTTCACTGAGCTGAGCCAAGCCATGGCATGACTTACCGTGTGTTGTCTGAATGACATGCTACACCAAACGATGGCTTGGTTGAGTGCAGCAGACGAACACACAAGGAGACCACACATTCAAGTTAAGCTGTGGTTTGGCTTAGTGTTTAGTTGGAAACAGCTCATTGATTTGAGCCAAATACTGTTGTTTTCCGTTACCTGTGATTGTATGGAAGGGAAATAGGGAGTCTGTGGCCCTTGAGATGTTGCTGGACTGCAACTCCCATCAGCCCCAGCCAGCATGGCAAACGATCAACAATGGCAGGGGCTGGGAGTCCAGCAACAGGTTCCCTATTGGCACACCAGAGTGGAAGTCAAAGAAGCATCAGCCTCAATGGCAAATTGTCCGCTAGCTTTAAATATAGATGGGAGGGGAAAGTAACCTTCTAGGGCATGCACACTGTATATGCTCAGAGAATAAAGAGGGTGAATCCAAGGAGCAGTTTACAGGATTTCCCAAGTCATTAGAATTCATAAACACCAGAGAAAACACTTGTTAGGTTCTTACTCTCTCCTGATGCCTTTTTACACGGTACTGTTTGAGCTGTTCTTCAAGGCGCCTTCTTGCCTGAAGTCTGATTTGTTCTTCCTTCTCTAAAGGGAGAGAAGAATCGGCTGAACCTACAGGATGAAAGACAGGTTTTATGTATTTATGGCGTGTGTGTGTGTGTGTGTGTGTGTGTGTGTGTGTGTGTGTGTTACTAGGCTGGATAGAAATGTATGTTGCTTAGCAAAAATTAGGGAGAAGGTAAAAACAGCAAGAGAGGCAGAAAAGAGTGACAGTTCTTTCATTTCAATTACTAGACTGAATGGTTGCATGCTTTTTGGGGGGAAATGAAGCTAATTTAGTGAGCAGCCAATGAGGCTTCTATCTACCAAGGCTTAACAGTACCCATTCTGTACCCCTGCCCAGAATGGGACCCAGTACCTCAAACACACCAAGAGACAAAAAAAATTTGGGATGCACTGTGAGATTGTTAACAATTGGTCATGGAGAAGATGCAGCTCAAGGGAACAAGGACATCAGTTCCAGCTCTTGGGTTTGACTAGTCAGCAAGTCCCACCTCAGTGTATAATTTGGTTACATTTCAAGATTCTGCTTGCTTTAAATTGGACGTAAAGCAAAGCAAATAGGATGCAAAGCAAATTCAGAATCCTCCATTTTTGCATCCCCACAAGAGTCAGGTCAGCAGAGTCTCCTCTTACAAATGAGGAACTGAGGCACTGTGACAACCTCAGGTCACTGTGAGCTGAGCAGAGGCTTGGATCTAGATCCCCAGGCTTTTCCTCCAACTGGCTATCCACTGAAATGCATCATCTCCCGATATAAGTTGTTCATAAAAAGCTGGCTTCAGTCCCACTTATATGTGAATTGTGTGGCAGGACTGAGCTGGGCAACACCAAACCTATTTCCATAACTCAAGGGCTAACCAACATGGTGGACCTCCAGATGTTGCTGGATTCCAACTCCCATCAGCCCCAGCCATTGTGGCCAACAGTCAGGATGATGGGTGCTGGGAGTCCTGCAACATCTGGGGGCGGGGCATTATGTTGACTACCCCCTATCTCACAACTTACTACAATATTCATGCAGATAAGCAAAGCATGCGGTTTTAGCCAGGTGAGCGTGCAGCTGAAAAAAGTGCCCCAAACCCCAACACCTTGTGTAAGCATTGATATTAAGAGTGCACAGTTTAGAACCCACAGCTCTTTCAAGCAACTTATTCACAGCTCCCTCCAGATTAAGAATACTGCCTATTGCAGAACTCTTAATTGCCATACTTTTATTAGCACGAGGGAAGGGGTGGGCAGCCACGGGACAAGTTGACTGAACTGTGGTCTCACGGTTAGATTTGAAAACGGATTATTACAATCACTCTCAGTGGTGACTTCCCACTTGTAGAAAGCTCTCCACAAGGAAGGTTTGTCTGGCCTTACCAAAAGTTTTCCCCCCAAGTATTTTAATTATTTGCTTTTCTTCCCTGCCAATTGATATTTTTTTTAATGCTGCTTGTTTAATATTTGTTTCATTACATTAACTTTTAATATTATGGACCATTTTTAAAGGTGAGATATAAATGCCCACAGATAAATAACTAGCTAAACCTCAAGTGTTTGGGGCTTTTATCTAAACAGGTGATGTTGTGCATGGTACAGGCTTGTAAGTAAGTGCAACAAACAGTTATCAGCCTGCATATCTATATCTATATCTATATCTATCTATATCTATATATATCTATATATATCTATATCTATATATATCTATATATATATATACATATATATATACATACACACACACACACACACACACACACACACACACATATATATATATATATATATATATATATATATATATATATATATATATATATATATATACTGGTCTGCTAACAGCTAGTACAGTAGTCTGTATTCTCATGCTGGCCAAGGAGAAGATTCTAGTAGAAAAATATAGCTTTCTACCAAGTAGGCTAGAGACAGGGCAATTCATCTTGCCTCTGCCAGCACTTTTATCCACCTACATGGAATTCCTGGTTACCTATGGCACCTGTTAAAATACAAGGCTGGCTTTATACAATATAATTATTATGAATTTGCACATGTCTAACTGGAATGCAAAAAGAAAAAAAAGGAAAGCAATAAAGGTCCTTTATTTTTAACAGTGTTGTAATGCCAAAATTTATTCAGTCCAACAATGTTAAGTAAAGTAAGTGTGTTAAATACAGAGTCACAAGCATCAATTGCCACAGAGCACAATTACAGTATCAGATCAAGCTTTTTTTGAAGTGATATTTGGAGACAGAGTCTGCAAAGGCCAGGAGAGTAATGGAAAGTGGGGGAGGGTGCTTTCTTTTTTCTTGGAGCAAGAGAAAAAAACAGGGGGCTCCGCCATAAACAGATGCTTACACAATTTGGTTTCTTGCATGGGAAGGCTTAGTTTGAGGGACTGCAACGCTTCCTTCCTAAGCACTATGCCCTCAGCACTAGCTCCCTGAGACGACTTTAGGTTGTCATGGAAACCGGGCACACCTGGAGCTGGTACTTCCCCACGTGGGCTGCCGTTGGGGTCAGAAGAGGCAGGGTAGCGAGATGCTGGTCCATTCGCACATGGCACCTCGCTGCTGTTTGGAACCGGGCATTCCCCTTCAGCTGGCACTTTGCTGCCATTTACACTAGTCACTGGAAAAGAGTAGAATATTGGGTTGCACTAGGTTAATATCCCTCACAAACTTAGGGGTGGAAGGATGGGTCTCCAGTCTGTTTCCCCTTCCTATAAAGAGAGGATATCCTAGGTCTTTAAAGCATCCCCGCTAATAGAAATGCCTTGGGCAAAGGCCCACCTGGTTTGGCTAGCCTGGGACCTTTGGCTGCTCAGAAGAAGGGCACTGGGAACACAGGAAGCTGCATTATACGAAATCTGTCAAGGGCATTATCTACCCTGACTAGCTGCAGCTCTCTGGGTCCTCAAGCAGAGCTCTGTCAAATTGCCTGCTCCTGACCCTTCAACCAGACATGCTAGGGAAAGGATGGGGGGGAACTCAGGCACAGGGGCCTAACGCAGATGGCAATTTGGTCTTATCCAGCAGGGCTCACCTTATTTGATTTGATTGGGTTATTTAATTTCTATACCACTTAATACATTAAAAATATGTCTAAGGGATGTACAAAAAACCAAAGCAACAACGGACAACTTAAACAAAATATTACAAAAATACACAGCTACCCAAAAAAAGTGCATTAAAAATTTAAATATATGTTTATTTTCCTTCTGACACACCGTCACCCTCAGCCTCCGGGTTCTTAGCCAGGGTCTAAACCAACTCTCAGCTCACCAACCACAGCAGTGGTTCTCAAACTTTTTTCTCTGTGCCACCCTTTCAGAATGAAAATTTGCTCCCACCGCACCAAATTTATCACTTGACGCTCTTGCTCTCATTTTGAATATAAAAAACAGGTACTATACTATACTACACTGAAACATTTGAATGTTTCTTTGATGGTCCTTTAATCTTCCTGCCACCCTTGTCATCCTCTCCTGCCACACCAGCGTGGCACGCCATGCCCTTTGGGAACCACTGCACTAAAATCTCAAAACGAGGAGAGATCCTGGAAACAGTGGACTTCACCCGTGTCTCTCGGCAGGCCCAAAGAGGGATGGCACTTCCTCAGGTTGTCCACTGCCCGCCTTATGTCCTTAGCCTGACTGCGCTACCTTCGGAAACACATTCCTTGCAGCAACACAAATCTGATCTGCAGAAACGGCTTACCATGAAGGCCATCTCCTTCTGCTGGCCGCTCCAATTTGGCCTCCATCTCCACAGGCTGCTCAGAGCTGTAGGGGCCCCCGTTGCTGGCTTGCTTCTCCAGCAGGATCACCGAAGAGTCCATGGCAGATGCTATTAAGATGCAGGGGAAATATTTCCCCAGCTGAACAAAACTCACTTTTCAAGAGAACTGCCGAGTCCTGGTTCTATCCATCAGAAGAGCTGCCAGCAAGGAGACTGTGCAAGAGGACACAATACCAAGCTTCTCATCTGTAGTTTTACAGCAGGCAACTCAATTCAGTCCAAGTCCGGTCAGCAGGCAGCTCTGGATTTCCAGGACAGCATTACAGTAGCCTGCAAGGGGGGGGGGGAAGCAATTACTAAGTTGCATCACACTCTCAAGACAAAAAGGCATTTTAATTTTTGTACACACACACACACACACACACACACACAAAAACCATTCTGTTATGTTGGAGCAATCACATGCACTACTTAAACCAATAGCCAACTGGTTTTCTTTACAGTATTTGGACCTCATATAGGGAAAATGGCACCATCCATACAATAATAATAATAATAATAATAATAATAATAATAATAATAATAGTAAATTTTTATTTACGGTATACCTCACCCTCCCCAGTCGAAACTGGGCTCAGGGTGGCTAACACCAGTAAAATTACAATAAGACATAAAGAAAGAAAATTAGTTAAAATACAGGTTAAAATACAATTTACATTTAAATTTTTAAATGCTCATTTTTTAAAAGGCCCAGGTCAAAAACCATAAGGGAGGAAAACTTAGGGATCAGACTGAGTCCAGGCAGCTCTGGATTTCCAGGAGAGCATTACAGTACACAATTGGTTCCGGAAGTCTGTACTTAACCTGAAGCGAACTTTCCCATTGAAAGTAATGGAAAGTGGATTAATCCGTTCCAGATGGGTCCGCGGAGTACTCAACCTGAAGTATGAGTGTAATTGGTTCTGGAAGTCCATATTTAACCTGAAGCATACTTAACCTGAAACTAACTTTCCCATTGAAAGTAATGGAAAGTGGATTAATCCATTCCAGACGGGTCCGCGGAGTACTTAAACTGAAAGTACTCAAACCGAAGCATACTTAAACCGAGATATGACTGTAAATGAGATTCACTGCCACAAGTTATGTAGGTGGCCACCAAGATGCCTACAGGAAGCCCAGTAGCAGAAACTAAGCTCAGCAGCACCTCTCCCCAGTGGTGATCCCATTAACTGGTATTTAGAGTCATCCTGAAGATGCCGACCGAAGCAGAGCTTGGGCTTAGCCTTCATGAATTTGTCTACTCTTTTAAAGCCATCCGAGTTAGTGGCCATCAACTTGTGGGTGTAAATTCACTCCTATGGAGAAAAAGTAAAAAAGCACTGCACTTAAAGGGGAAATCTGCCCTCTCTTCTGAATTCTGCGTGGCTGGTCCATCATAGACAAAGATCCTATGGCCGACTATTTGTTCATCTGTTTATTTCGTATATATATACTGATTTTCCATTTCCAAAAATATCAAAGTGCTGCACAATCCAAACTAAAATAATTAAAATAAGCAAACAACCCTGATAATCATAGAACATAGTTGCAGCAACTACAGCAGCCGGAATCAACAATAACAACAAAACACCCTCCTTGAACTTGACTGGGTGGCTAATTGGCAGTACAGGTGTTGTACGAGTGCAGCAGATGCCCCACTGAGCTACCTAGCTGCAGCTTCTGAGCCAATCTCAAGGGTAGCTCTTCACAGAGCACATTACAGGAATCCAGTTGTGAGGTTACCCTCAAGGTTCCTAAGTATGAGTCACAGCAGCTTAGACTATCCCAGCCCAAGAATGGTATTAATGACTGGGTGATCATTATCACAGATCTCTGGCTTCTTTAGAAGCCGTTGCACAACCTCCTCTTTAAGGGTGGCTGGAGTAATAATGCACCCACCACTCGCTTGACCCACCTGCCTAATCTAAATGATGGGGAAGAACCGAAGGACACACGATACAGCAAATAGCTACAAGCATTGTGTCCTTTTAAAGTGGAGATGCCAGGGATCAAACTTGGGATGTTCTGCATGCCAAACAGGTGTGCTACCAGTGAACTACGGTCGCCCAGGAGGAAACAGAACCAGCTCTGATTTTTGTAGGTGTTTATAACCTCTCAGCTTGCGTGGTAATAATAATAATAATAATAAATTTTTATTTATACCCCGCCCTCCCCAGTCAAAAACCGGGCTCAGGGCGGCTGACACCAACAGAATTACAATAAAACATAAAAACAATTAATTAAAATACAGATTAAAATACAGTATTAAAATTTAAAGTGCAGCCTCATTTCAAGTAGTCCCTAAATCCAAGCCATGAGGGAGGAAAACACAGGGGTCAGGCTGAGTCTAACCCAAAGGCCAGGCGGAACAGCTCTGTCTTGCAGGCCCTGCGGAAAGATGACAAATCCCGCAGGGCCCTGGTCTCCTGTAAAAGAGCGTTCCACCAGGTTGGGGCCAGTACTGAAAAGGCCCTGGCTCTAGTAGAGGCCAATCTAGCCATCTTATAACTCGGGATCTCCAGAATATTATTGTTTGTGGACCTTAAGGTCCTCCGCGGGGCATACCAGGAGAGGCGGTCCCGTAGGTACGAGGGTCCCAAGTCGCATAGGGCTTTAAAGGTCAAAACCAGCACCTTAAACCTGATCCTGTACTCCACCGGGAGCCAGTGCAGCTGGTAAAGCACTGGATGAATGTGATCCCGCGGCTGGGACCCTGTAAGGAGCCTCGCCGCGGCATTCTGCACCCGCTGGAGTTTCTGGGTCAGCTTTAAGGGCAACCCTGCGTAGAGCGAGTTACAATAGTCAAGCCTGGAGGTGATCGTCGCATGGATCACAGTGGCCAGATCGGGGCGAGAGAGGTAAGGGACCAACTGCTTGATGCGGCGGAGATGGAAAAATGCCACCTTTGCTGTGGATGCAACCTGCGCCTCCATGGAAAGGTAGTATTTGGTTAGCTGCTAGCACAACACTCCCAATACTTAAATAAATATGCTAAAGGGCACTCCCTAGAAAGCAAGGTTTGCTTAGCCCACGCGTAGCATTCAGAGCATACTAGCATTACGCTATGCAAAGAAACAGCTAGAGAAATAAGCAAAATCATTCTAAGTGACCAGGTGGCTTGATATGACCCACTTCCTCACAAACTTCAGCTTCCCTGCTCTCCGTTCCTTAGGTGCAATAAGGAAATAATACTTACTTGCCTTACAAGGTTATTGTGAGGTAACATATATGAAGCACTTAAAACTAAACACATACCAATAATGAACAAACAAGGTACAAAAGCAGCCAACATAAGGTGCCTCCAGTAGCTCTTTAAAGCACAACCAGTGTGTCAAATGGGCAGCTACGTAATATAGGACTGCACTAAACAACCAGATTGGAAACGGCAGCACAGAGCTGTATCTGGAGTGTGGATGGTGAAATGAAGATGCAAGAAACAAAGCACCAGACAGGTGCAAGCCCCAAGTAACCCACCCACGCAAGAATTATGAGGTTACTGTGCATGAAACATATATCTGTACACTGACGGCACTAGCTGGATCAGAGCAATGATGAGCCTGCCCCTTGCAATAGGCATAAACTATTTTCATTTGCAATTTGTACTGCCAGTTGCCTTTTATTTTCACCATTCCCCATGACAGCTAGACTATTTTATCCTTCCGTGCCCAGACAGTTTCACTTACAGAACTAAGCACTTGTTTATTGAAGTCTTGTACATCTGGCAGAGCAACCAACACTCATATCATATTGCAGACGAATGAATTAGGACAAGAGTGGGCTGTGAGGAAGGTTTACTGCCATGCAAGGATGGTCAGATTGAAAAGAGAGGCATGATAGCAAAAGTTGCATTGGAGAGGAAAGAAGAACCAATGAAGGCCAAAGGGAACAACAGCTGGCGGATCACATGTTCTCCAGCTCTGTTTTAGGAAGATCAAATTGAATGAGAAGATAGATCATGAGTAGAAGTCATGAGCAGAGCTCATGATAGCTGTATTGCACCAAAAATAGCAATCCCTGTTGAAAATAATAGAACACTATTATGTGGCTTTGTTGTTTAGATATGGTTTGTGTGATCAAAAACCTTGCATACTCATACTTTTCATCAAGAATTAAAAGATCACTGTCATTTATAAATATTTTAAGTCTTTGGGACCAAAGCAGTTATTGTTGCCTACAAAGATATAAGGTAAAGGTAAAGGGACCCCTGACCATTAGGTCCAGTCATGACCGACTCTGGGGTTGTGCGCTCATCTCACATTATTGGCCGAGGGAGCCGGCATATAGCTTCCAGGTCATGTGGCCAGCATGACAAAGCCGCTTCTGGCAAACCAGAGCAGCACATGGAAACGACGTTTACCTTCCCGCTGTAGCGGTTCCTATTTATCTACTTGCATTTTGACGTGCTTTCGAACTGCTAGGTTGGCAGGAGCTGGGACCGAGCAACGGGAGCTCACCCCGTCACAGGGATTCGAACCGCCAACCTTCTGATCAGCAAGCCCTAGGCTCAGTGGTTTAACCCACCGCACCACCTGGGTATAAAGGTAAAGGTAAAGGTGAGGGTACTGAACAAAACAGAAAAACACAGGCTTTGTATCATTAAACCAGTGGTGTAGGTTTTCAGGAAATGTAGGGTAATTGCCATAGAGTAACTTGCATCAAAATATTTTCTGGTGCTCTAGGGTGATCTAAATTTAGCATTTTACTCAACCACTGACTCCCAATAATTCACTCAGACCCAAGGCTATGGTCTGAACCTCAGCAGGTTTGGATCTGATTATTTTTCCTGGATTGCCCAAGAACCCTGATGAACATTCCCTCAGGGTTTATGAATGAAGAAACTTGAGGCAGAAATGCAATGAAAAACCAACAACATACATTCAGTTCTGATACACTCAGACTTCCAAACACTGAGTTCCTTTCCATCCTAAAAGTTAGTAATTCGTTCCAGCCAGGCGCAGAACTCAGCCAAAATCTTCTCATGGAGCAACCTTGGGCCAGTCGCTCTGTTTCAACCTCTCAGGGTTGCAGTACATAATAAGAAAAGGGAGGGGCCATGTACAGTGCCCTGAACTCCTATTCAGAAGGCAGAAAAAAAAATCACATACAGTATAAGGGCATAAATAGATCTCCATTGCTCAAGTCTCCATCCTGTTATTTAGCCACCTGGATGCCTCTCTCCTACACACACACAATATTATATTGTTTTTGTGCAAAGAACTAAGAACTTCAAAGCACATTATTATTATTATTATTATTATTATTATTATTATTATTATTATTATTATTATTTTCATTCCAGGATACATAGCCCTTAGGCTGCAATCCTATGCCTACCTCACTGAATTAAGTAGGGCTTACTTCTGACAAGGCATGCATAGGATTGGGAATCAATATCTTAGATTTTTAAACATATTTATGCCACTGAGCATTCGAATATTTCCTTAAAATGCACGACATCCACTATTGCATCCTCTCCTTCATATACAGTATAATACACACACACACACACACACACACACACACACACACACACACACAAATATAATAATAGGATTGGTCTGCTATTGCCCTGGAATCCAAACACAGTGGCAGAGGCCATTCCAAATATTTCCCAAAATACATTAATATGCACTAATACGTTCCCTCTCTCACACATACACACACTACATAGACACACAGAGAAAAACAGAGAGGGGGGTCCCCTCCCTCTCCAGCTCAGCTGATCTCCTCCGCCCCCCTCCTCCTCCTCAAAACAAACATCTGCCTCCCACCTCCGGCCACCCCTGCCCTCCCCCCCTGGCAGCACCCACCAACCCCAAGACACCAAGCTGCTGTGGAGGGGCGGGGGTCCCAAGCCAATCCACCCTCCTCCCACCCACCCCGAGCCAGGCCCCATTCCCTCCCCACTGACCTGCCCGAGCTTGACTCCAATGTTTTCTCTCCCTCCCTCCTGCCCGAGACGTGGCGCTGCTACAGCATCTCCAGCCAAGCCAAAGCGGCGCGACGTTTTTTCCCGTCCCCCCGGAAACAACCGCCCGGGTTGTTGGGCCGAGAATCGTCGGCGCAGGGCTATGTGTGTGATGATCTCCCCTAGTTCCGCCAGCAAAAAAAGCACCTCCCGGATCCCGCCCCCTGTCACAGTGCGCCAAAGCTCGGAGGAAAAGACGGGGGTGGGGATGGGAAGGAGGGGAAGGAGAGGTGTCAAAACAAGGGTGGGGCCGTCCCGTGGGCGGAACCAGGAAAGGGAATCGGTGTTTCCCCACCACCGCTACGCGCACGGCGGCGGACGCTTTATGTGGTCGGACCTGCCGGGAGGGAAGTTGCTCGGGTGGTTTTGTGACGTTTGACTTTCTGCCACTCTCCCTGCCTTAAACATTTGTTTTGTTTTTTGGCACGGGGGTGGGGGAATCGCAGAATAGGAGCGGTTCAGTGTTTAGGGAACCAGATGCATAAGAGGACAGGGGTTTTAGTAGTACTATTCCCTTTTCTTTGCAACGGGGTAAATGTGCAGGAGCGCCTGGCCTCCCTACGCATTGTTCATGCATTGCTTTGTGTTGTTGTTTTTAAATATCTTTTATTGATTTTTTCTAAATAATAACTATCCCCCTCCCCATCCAACATTGTGCACTTCCCACCCCATACCCTCCAAACACAGGGTCCTTATAGGAAAACATTGTCCCAAAGTGATCAGGTGCAAGTGAGGTGGGTGGGTGCCATTGCGAATGATAATCCGTTGTGTGTGCAATAAAAAAGGATGTCATGTCATAAAGTTATCCTCTTACCCTTTTCCAGCTAATGCCATGTCTTCTTTAGTTTTTCAGAGACTTCCAGTGTCTGTGTTTTCTGTTTCCACTGTGGTAGCTGCAAATGTTCCAGTTTTCAGTATTGGTTCGTTGAGGGTGCTGAGAATTGAAGCTCTGTGAAGGGTGAACTACAGTTCCCATTATTCTTTATGGAGTGAGGAGCCATGGTGTATGCAGATGTGCAATGGGGTTAAGAAATTTCTTCATATGTGTTTGCTTCAGATCAATGCTTAACTGCGAAGGAGACCCCCAAAGAAAAAGGAATGAAGCATGTGAAAGCACATCTGCTTTGTATTGTTACAAAAGTTGGGTGCCTCCCCCTCTCTCTGCCGAGCAGAGGCAAGACTCCATGGGGTTCGCGGCACTCACCAAGGCTCTGTGGTCCTTGGAGAATTGAGACACAGCAGAGACTGTTGTAGCTTTAAGAAATATGTTTTATTCACCTATTTACAACTTCAGTCTGCATGGAGGGAGTCCAGATCTTACAGCATGGTCATTTCAAGAGGGGCTTCTACACCACAGAACCACAGCCCTAGAGTCCAAGGCATCTCTCCCAGCTAGCCTTCAGCCATCCTGCCTAAAGATGGATCCCAGACCACCTTATTCCTAGCAACAGCTGCTCAAAACTTTATTTTCCTGCCACCTCACACCCAGTTACCCTGGCAACCTTTCAAACTCAGTCCCTGTTCACACTTCAGGGCAGGGGAGGATAGTTCTCTTGCATTGCTAATGACTCTCAGTGGCCCTGTATTGTTCCTTAGTGGCCTAGCTTAGCCAGGTTGTTTTGCCCAGGAATTCCTCTGCAGTTTATATTTCTCCCTTCACACTTCAAATAATCAAAATCCTATGATTTATTAATTTCTAGAGTTTAGGGGGGGTTCCCCCAAGCTATCACAGTATGTAGAAGATCCCTCCCTGTTGTGGGAGTGGGGGCGTTACTGGTTTGTTTTTGTTCTTATTTAATTCTGTATTTTGTGTTCTCATTTTTTATTTTTATGTTTATGAAATCCTGGAGAGCTGCTGCCAGTCGGTTTACGTAACACTGAGGTAGATGAACCAGCAATCTGGCTTGAGTATAAGGCAGCTTCCTCTTTTCCTATGACTCACGATTTAAAAGCAGTTTTGATTTTATATTTCCTGCTGTAAGAATGGAAATAGTTGAAGTGTGGTGTCCAGGAGCAGGCGGAGGCTACAAGCCCCACCCCTATTTTCAAGAGGACCTTTCTTCAAGTCAGAAGACTGCTTCAAGCCAGAGATGCATTGCGGAGGCAAAACTAACCCCAAATGGAAGCCTAAAACAACTCACAAGTTTGGGCATAACAAAAGCAAATACAATCATTTTGCTTCAATTCAACATTTACAACTCCTGTAGACTTACTAGTTTACATGTTCCTACTTTCCTTTATGTTGGCTGGTCAACACGGAACAGAAAAAGAAAAAGGAAAGGTGAACCCCAAAGTGCTGAACACTGGTTTTCTTTGAAAAACACTTTAGCAAATGTGTTGTGGATGTGGTGCCTGACCCATTTTGAGTAGCTGCTGTCCATCAAAGGCAATATTGTCAACAAATGCCAGCTCCCTCTGCCTGAAAGCAAAGATGAGCGCCGCACCCCACAGTTGAATTCCA
This sequence comes from Zootoca vivipara, assembly GCF_963506605.1. Taxonomy (NCBI): domain Eukaryota; kingdom Metazoa; phylum Chordata; class Lepidosauria; order Squamata; family Lacertidae; genus Zootoca; species Zootoca vivipara. The sequence continues at coordinate 11,114,625 of NC_083292.1, read as the reverse complement.
CTGGACTTAACCGTCCAAGGGTCCTTTATCTTTACCTTTTACCATCAGAATCAATATTGTCTTATTTTCAGAATCTTGTTTTGATATGAGCATGTTTATTATTTATTTATTCATTTATTACTGAATTTATATATTGAAAATTAGAGAATACTTTATTCTTGCCTGTGATGAAGAACAATTGCACTTGAAACTCATTATGTTACAATACATTTAGTGGAGTGTTTTTCAAATAAGTCGGACTTCAGCACCTTGGGCTCGGCTCCTTTTCATAGAATCATAGAGTTGGAAGAGACCACAAGGGCCATCCAGTCCAACCCCCTGCCCCCTGTTGTTGTTTAGATCAATGCTAAGTTTGGGGTTGTTGGTTTTTTATTAAATTGATTCACCCCCATCTCCTTTTTACAGCATGGAGCAACCAAGTGCTTGATTAACAGTTACAAGGACTAAATAAACTGCACCACAGAAACTAGGCAATGTTCCCTGGCAGTCATCAAATGAGTCAAGTGGAAAATACCATGTGTATATACCATGGGCGGAATATATGAAAGAGCTAGAATTTATGTTTTAAGATGACCCATGACCTTTTGGTTCTGAAACAATAAATCCACTGCCTCCCCAAATGGGGTAGTGAAATTGTCATCTTAACAACTAATAATTTGTTGCCTTTTAATTTGCTGCTTGAGGCAATCCACCTCATGGCAGAACCAACCCTGACTTGTGTTTACAGCCAACTTTTCCTGCACTCTCAAATTCATGCCCCTTGTGCTACAAAATGTGGCCAGTAGAGGGCATCGTAAGTCTCTCAAATAAATTGTCGTGCACCTATTGAAATGGGCTTATGGCTCAATAAATGTAGTACAGTGAGTACTAACCATATCTACTCAGAAGTCCTTTTGGGGCTTACTCTCAGGTTAAGAGATGTTTGGATTGCCTTGGTCATTTTTGCAACAAAAGGGGGGGGGTTGGATATAAGCAGGAGAGAAAGGAATACATTAGCATTCATTTAGAACGTTTTGGGTCACTTACATAGCAGAGGCCATGCCCTTCCTCTAAATTTCTAATGAAATCATGATCCATCAAGAGAGGACTGTTAGTGCCAGTTCATATAATTGCTACACAAGTTAGCTCAGAGAGAGATGTAGCTTTTATACCTTGCATGAAAAAGGTCCCAAGTTGTCTCTGGCATCTCCGTATAAGAGTGGGGAAGACTCCTGGGTCTAAAACCCTAGAGAACTATTGCCAGGCAGTGTAGACGAGGGATGGTGGATCTCAGGCCTGGGAGACAATGCAGCCTTCCAAGTTTTCATCTGTTATGGCATAATCTATTTATTTGCCCAAACTGCGGGAGGCAGTGGAAGACAGGAGTGCCTGGCGTGCTCTGGTCCATGGGGTCACGAAGAGTCGGACACGACTAAACGACTAAACAACAACAACAAATTTATTTGTAACAGTATTGTAAGTCACTTTGAGACCTTTTGGTAACAAGTGACTAACAAATCTAATAAATAATAATAATAATATCACCATCATTATCATCATCATCTGGCCCTTGGGACTCTCCCCACCTCGCATCCTCTTACATCCCTCATTAGCCTTACTTTGGACCCTCCTTGGGTGTTTTTGCCTGGCTGGAATCTGTCCTTGAACTCTGATAAAGACCCTTGCCTGCATGAACGACAGAAGTGGCTCTGTGTTTGTAGAAAGTAGCCTACTGTACAAAGGTTAATTTTACATTCTTAGCCCTACCCACTTTCACCTCTGGTCCCGCACACCCCTGGCATGTGTTCACTGCAAAATGGTCCAGAAAGGAATGAAGCCCTCAAGCTAAAACTTCCCTCATCTCTGGAGTAGACAATACTGAGCTAGCTGGACCAACTGTTGGTGACTCAGTGCAAGTTAGTTCCTTTTGTTTGTGAGCAACTCCTACAGGCAAATTGTGCATGAATTTGTGGTGGTGTCTTAACACACCAAAGAGTCCAAATCTTTGTGCTATGACAGCTTAATCAGGAGCTGCCGCATGCTCAGAGTTAAACTGGCAACAACACACCTGGGAGTTCATGTAAGGTGACCCTTAATCTAGGGTTGAGACCATTTCATTTTCTTACAAGTTTTCCATGGCTTCAACAACTACCTGGCAGGCTTTGATTCAACAGGTGAAGCTCACCTGCATACCTGTGCTCCATCGCAGAACAGGCAATGAGGTGGAGGGGTGGCCATGTAACAGACGGAGGCAAGGTTACACCAAGAACATCATAATGCTCACTTCTAAACCTACCCATGCTTCTTAACCTGATGAGACAATACCACTGTACATCAGTGTACAGCTAGAGGATTGTGTTATAATTGCAACGGAAGCTCCACTAACCTCTAAAGGTAAAGGGGCCCCTGACCATCAGATCCAGTCGTGTCCGACTCTGGGGTTGCGGCGCTCATCTCGCTCTATAGGCTGAGGGAGCCGGCGTTTGTCCACAGACAGCTTCCGGGTCATGTGGCCAGCATGACAAAGCCGCTTCTGGCGAACCAGAGCAGCGCACGGAAACGCCGTTTACCTTCCCGCCGGAGCGGTCCCTATTTATCTACTTGCACTTTGGTGTGCTTTCGAACTGCTAGGTGGACAGGAGCTGGGACCGAGCAATGGGAGCTCACCCCGTTGCAGGGATTCGAACCGCCAACCTTCTGATCAGCAAGCCCTAGACTCTGTGGTTTAACCCACAGCGCCACCTGGGTCCCAATTCCACTAACCTCTACAAACTAGCAAATAAAAAAACCCAGGGGTGATGCTGAACCAAAAAAAATGGGGTTGGGATTTATTTATAAGAGTATTTCTATGCCAGTGCAGTATATCATAAAATGTCAGGGCAGTTCTACAATGTTAAAACATAAAACACAAATTATAAAAAAATACAAATAACAATTGAAGTGACTGGCTAATAAAAAAATTAAAAATTAAACAACTGCAAAAGTATGTCAGCATAAAAGGATCTTTTAAGAGAAGCTTGAAAGTCAGAAGCAAGGAAGCCTGTCAAATCTCTATTGGAAGAGATTCTGAGGCTAGTCTGTAACCTCTGGGGGAAACAAGCAGTGCCTCTCCATATGATCTCCGTGACTGAGCTGGGATATAAGGGCTCAGGTGGCCCTTAAGATATCCTGGAACCAAGTTCTTTTTTTGGGGGGGGGGGTATATATCAACACAAGAAACTGACCCAGTAGGATATAAGCAACCAGTGCTGATGTTTTGGAAGCGATGTCACATGCTATCAGCTTTGTGCCTGAAATGTGCTCAGGAGAAACATATGCTCTGGAATCCATAACATATTTTCCTACTGAAGGCCAGTTGAGAATTACACTCTATGAGCCTATCGACCTGCTGCCACTTCCACCTGCTGACCCAAGGTAGGTTTTGGGGAGAGGAGAAACAAAGTGATGGTCAGTTCCAAGGGGACAAACATAATGAAGGCAAATGTGATCTGCTTATAGCAGGCTATGCCTCCCTTGATTTTGCTAGCAGGATTTCAGTCAGAAGTGTCTAACTATGCATGTTCCTCTGCTTGAATTCATCTAATTTTCCTGGTAATCAAACATGCCTTTTTTTCCAGTTCTTAGTTCCTAAACTAAGCCAAAGGCGAAGCGGCATATTGTGGATTTCTCGGAGAGCCAGCAGGTGGCTACCTTTCCACATTAGCAGTTTGGGATTAAGTTAATGCTTTGCTGGCAAATAATTTCCCTTTTCAACAGGGACTAAGCACACAACCCAGTCAAATTTAAGCCTTTTTAAGCCCTATTTATTTCCACTGGAGACTTTTCAGCATGATTTTCTTGGTAAACGTGTGTAGAATCAAGTAGCACATCAAGGGATGGGGGTGGAGATCCAATTCAATTCTCATTTTAGGAGAATCCTAATTCTATATATATATTTTTTAATGTCCTGAAACAACTCTCAGAATTTGTACTTCTCAAAATTCCGCAACGCAGTTCTCCAGCCAAGTCATGTGTACAAAAATGTATTTACTAAGGTAAAGTTTGCATTACAGTGCATTTATTTGGTGAAAATAGCACACAAAGATTTATTATATTACAGAAAAGTGCTTGAAGAAACAAATATATATTCCTGTATATTCCTGCGTATAAGACTACTTTTTAACCCAGGAAAATCTTCTCAAACGTCGGGGGTCGTCTTATACGCCGGGTCGTATTTCTTATATGGCAAGTATATCCCAAACTCTATATTTTAACTGGAAAAGTTGGGGTCGTCTTATATGCCCAGTTCTCTTATACGCCAGAATATACGGTAGGTGTCAAAGAGCAAGCTGGCAGTAAAGCACACCATTCAAAGTTAAAGTTAACTATTAGCAAAAGCACAATCTTCACAGACTTGGCTGCATGAGCACAGCAGCTCATCCCTGGTAGGTCTGAACCCATGAATCAGTTGCCAAGACTGAAAGCCCCTGTCTCCTCACAAGAAGCCCTCCATGGCTTTTCCCAGGCAATCAGAGACTGGGCCTGCATGCAGTCTTCCACTGCTCCGCCTGTTTCTGCCCTCTTCTGGTTCTGGGAGACAAGGTAGGAGATGAGCATGTTGAAGCAGAAAGAGGAGACACCCGTGCCTTCCCATCACCTGCCTCACCTTTGAATTGGAGCCCGGAAACTAATGGGCAGCCAGTGCAGAGTAGGGTCAAGCAGATCTTGCCTGATATTTAGCTCCATGTGGGAAAACGCATAGGGACCACGCAGAGGCATTTTAAGACTGTCAGTAACTGTAAGACATGAACATAAGTAGAGCCCCGGTGGATCAGACCAAAGGCCTGTCTAGTCCAGCATCCTGTTTCTGAAAGAGGCTAACAAGATGCCTATGGGAAACCCACAAGCAGGGCATCTGATGGCCTTTAGCTAAGTGGAATTTCTGCCTGCTTCTGCATCAGTAGAGGAGATCTACTGCCTTCAAGCATTGTTCGTGGGCCTTCCAGAGAAGTCTATTTGGCCACTGAGTGAAATAGGATATTGAATTAGGTGGACATTTTGGTCTCATCCAGCACGGGTCTTTTTATGTTCATGAATTGAAATACAGTGGTACCTCGCAAGACGAATGCCCTGCAAGACGAATTTTTCGCAAGACGAATGCATCTTGCGATCTAATGGTGACTCGCAAGACAAATTCGTCTTGCGAAAAATTCATCTTGCGAATCGTGGTTTCCCATAGGAATGCATCGAAATTTAATTAATGCGTTCCTATGGGCAAAAAAAGAAATTTCAATGCATTCCTATGGGAAACCGCGATTCGCAAGACGAATTTTTCGCAAAACGAATTAACTTGCGGAACGAATTAAATTTGTCTTGCGAGGTACCACTGTATTCCAATGTTCATAGCTGGCCACAGACCCACAAACAACCAAGACAGGCATCCATATAACATGAAATAGAAATAATGCTTGTTTCAGTTAAAACATTCTGGTTTAAGTATATTGGACTGCTAAGGTGGGGAGACAATCCCAAAGTAAAGCTGAAACTCAACTGTCACATTGCCAACTAATGTGATTATTACAATGTCATGGTGGCTTTGAAGTTAGCTCTAAATCCTGGGAACAAAAAATAATAATAATAAATCTTAACTTCTAGATTTAAATATGTTTCTTTTACAGAGGAAGGAGGGCAGAGTTTGAACCATGCCCCATTTTTACCCAAAATGTAAGCAGAAGGGAAAAGGCTGTTCACAACACCATGCAACACAGGTGGTATTGAACCCCTAAATATATTTTAATCATCTTCATGGTGCGAAAGATTGATCAAAGGTGAAAGAGAGAGGAAAGCCTACAACATTTGAGACTCTTTTAGTTTAGATAAAATATGAGGAAGAGGAAGCGTGGATGGCTTATAATACTGTAATGTGAGAACATGTTGACATCCAATGAAGCTGAATACTGGAAGTCTCAGGACAAATGGGGGAAAGTACTTCTGTACGCAGCACATACTGCTATGGAACTCGCTCCCACAGGAGGCAGTGATGGCCACCAACATGGGTGACTTTAAGAGAGGGTTAGACAGTTTCGTAGAGGTAAAGGCTGCCAATGTCTTACGTCTGCTGTTAGGAGACAGCAAGCCTCCGAATGCCAATTGCTGGAAAATAACACTGGTCCCATCACCTCCTGGCAAATAGAAGGGGAAGAAATGGAGGCAGTGAGAGATTTTACTTTCTTGGGCTCCTTGATCACTGCAGATGGTGACAGCAGTCACGAAATTAAAAGACTCCTGCTTCTTGGGAGAAAAGCAATGACAAACCTAGACAGCATCTTCAAAAGCAGAGACATCACCTTGCCGACAAAGGTCCGTATAGTTAAAGCTATGGTTTTCCCAGTAGTGATGTATGGAAGTGAGAGCTGGACCATAAAGAAGGCTGATCGCCGAAGAATTGATGCTTTTGAATTATGGTGCTGGAGGAGACTCTTGAGAAGTCCCATGGACTGCAAGAAGATCAAACCGATCCATTCTGAAGGAAATCAGCCCTGAGTGCTCATTGGAAGGACAGATCGTGAAGCTGAGGCTCCAATACTTTGGCCACCTCATGAGAAGAGAAGACTCCCTGGAAAAGACCCTGATGCTGGGAAAGATGGAGGGCACTAGGAGAAGGGGACGACAGAGGACGAGATGGTTGGACAGTGTTCTCGAAGCTACGAACATGAGTTTGACCAAACTGCGGGAGGCAGTGCAAGACAGGAGTGCCTGGCGTGCTATGGTCCATGGGGTCACGAAGAGTCGGACACGACTAAACGACTCAACAACAACAAAGGCTGCCAATGTCTTACCTCTGCTGTTGGGAGGCAGCAAGCCTCCGAATGCCAATTGCTGGAAAATAACAAGCAGGTAAATGCGATGGATGAGCATCAGCCTGGGAAAACCTTCCACGATCAAGGTATCTCCCCTTCCAGGTAAGTAATGTGCTGCCTTTGGCACACTTAAGTGGGTGATTCAATAAGACCCTGGTTAATGAACAGCTGTGTCTGTGTGGAGCTGGAGCCATAATATATGTTGAATGTGTTCTTCTGTGCTGTAATGGTTGGTTCTCCCTCTACCAAGAGTTTATCTGACCTCCTAAAAAATGCCCGAGTTGCTCTAAGGGTCCAGTGCATCTGGTTGACCTTCTTCTTCTTCTTTGGCGACCACTCGTAGCCAACTAAGATTGTCTTCCAAGAACACGGTCTTAACAGTGAGTCCATAAGTTAAGGTTTTTTTTCAATGAACCCAGGGACACTTTTCATCTTCCTACTAAATAGATGGATTTTGTAGGAGCCTACAATACAAGATTGGCAGATTAAATTAATAGATTTCATGAGTATGGACAGAATGACCGCAGCAATTAGGAATAAACCAAAACAATTAATAAGCAGGAAATGGGAATTCGTAGAGGATTATTTTTAAAAAAAGGATATCAGAACGGAGCTAGGGATCTGTTTACTTTAAAGCAATGCGGGGAAAACTAGAGAAAGTTATTTGGAGGGGGAAGAATCATACTTTAGGTTTGAATTGTAAAGGATTAAAACCGCAAGAAATTGGAGTTAAGTATAGCTAAGCGGTGTGGGCGAGTTGGGAAGTTAATTTTATTTAATAATAGAGTGATAAGAATGTTAATGTAATATTTTTGTGTGAAATGTAATGAATTTTGGAAATGTGATTTTATGACAATGGAGGAAAGACTGTTTGCCTTTTGTTGTAACGATTTTTTAAACGTTTCAATAAAGTATTTTTTAAACCTTAAAAAAAATATAATAATAATAATAATAATAATAATAATAATAATAATAATAGATGGATTTTGTCAGGGGACTGATTTGTAAATCCGGAGACTATCCCCAGGAAACGGGGACGTCTGGTAACCTTACCGTAAGTGACTGTGGAGGCCAATTCTGGATCCACACGTCCTTCTACAGTGGGGACATTGGTTTCCGGGTGGGAGTTGATCATGGTGAGGGTTTGGCAAACGTGCCTTCCTCCTAGCACGTTTCTCCCTTTCGTCCTGGGTTCGAGCGTCTTCAAAGTCCACTTTGTGCAGAACTACGGTAGCCCACCCATGACGCAAGGTCAGGCAGCCACCTTGGGCAGCAGGATTCACAGGGCCAACAGATCCAGCCTCCCAAGAAATGCATTGCCCGTTGCTGCTGCTACTCTGTGACCTCTTGGCAAATAGGAGGCACTGATGTAGATATTTATTCCCCCTTGTGTCTGATGTAGATCTTCACTCACCAGCAGTTTCCTGGCAGGAGGCAGGTGCCATTTTGTGGTCGTCCTAAGATGCCAAAATGTCTTGGGACGGCCCAGGGTGCTGGATGGGGAGGGGGGCAACGTTGGTCTGATCCAGCAGGTTCTGCTTATGTTCTTATGAGAAGGTGGACATATTCACAATTCTGAGCTGTGTTAAATAAACAGGAGCTTATTTTCCAGTGCCTCTGTACTTAGCCCAGGTGATAGTAGGGTGATAGGGGAGGGCTTATCTCCCTAGGTGCCCAGCCTCCCACCTCAGCTGAAACCTCCCTGAAAATAGCCTCCAAAAACAATTAGAATCATAGAGTTGGAAGAGACCACAAGGGCCATCCAGTCCAACCCCCTGCCAAGCAGGAAACACCATCAAAGCATTCTTGACATATGCCTGTCAAGCCTCTGCTTAAAGACCTCCAAAGAAGGAGACTCCACCACACTTCTTGGCAGCAAATTCCACTGTCGAACAGCTCTTACTGTCAGGAAGTTCTTCCTAATGTTTAGGTGGAATCTTCTTTCTTGTAGTTTGAATCCATTGCTCCGTGTCTGTTTCTCTGGAGCAGCAGAAAACAATCTTTCACCCTCCTCTATATGACATCCTTTTATATATTTGAACATGGCTATCATATCACCCCCTAACCTTCTCTTCTCCAGGCTAAACATACCCAGCTCCCTAAGCCATTCCTCATAAGGCATTGTTTCCAAGCCTTTGACCATTTTGGTTGCCCTCTTCTGGACACGTTCCAGCTTGTCAGTATCCTTCTTGAACTGTGGTGCCCAGAACTGGACACAGTACTCCAAGTGAGGTCTGACCAGAGCAGAATACAGTGGTACTATTACTTCCCTTGATCTAGACGCTATACTCCTATTGATGCAGCCCAGAATTGCATTGGCTTTTTTAGCTGCTGCACCGCACTCTTGACTCATGTCAAGTTTGTGGTCTACCAGGACTCCTAGATCCTTTTCACATGTACTTTAGGCTTGAAAGCAGACTCCTATTGGAGCCAGTGAGATTTTTACTGCCTCAAGTCCAATTATTTATTTGTTATTGTTATTGTTATTATTACATTTATATGCAACCTTTCTTCCAAGGAGCTCAATGTGGTGAAAATTGTTCTCCCTCTCCACACTTTGTCCTCACAACAACAGCTTAGCCTGTGTGAGTTTCACGGCTGTGTGTGAGATTTGAATCCTGGTCTCCCAGGTCCTAGTCCAACACTCTGGTGCTGTGGTGGGGGAGGACGGAATTTGCCCACGGAGCGTTGCAGCACACAGAGAAGAGTTTGCCCTTAACTCCCCAGCTGTAAACTTTAATAAATATCCCCTCCATACATTAAGGAGGCATTGAAACATGGACTCCAGTGGAAGCTTAGCTGCACCCACATTGTGCATTTAAAGCACCCAGAAACCTGGGAACTTGTGTGCTGTGAAAGATACCAGAGGACAACCCCATATATGTTGCTCTTTGAAGGAAGATCTTCGTGGGAACATCTGCTCAGAAGTTCAGCGATGCTCCCTCAGAACCTCTCTTCTGCAAAAAAAAATCTCTGCACATGCTCTGATACTCAAGATTCTGTTGAAACAGAGCAATGTGAGCCATTCCAGAAGCTTGGGAGAGAGGGAGAGAGAGGGAGGGAGGGGGAGAGAGAGAATCCCCAGAGTTTCCTGGGGAAAGAGGTTGACTTTTAAACCACTCTGGGAACTGCGAGCGCAACAGGGGCCTCCTAACAATTATCAACAAACTACATTTCCCAGGAGGGGGGACCCAGGTGGCGCTGTGGGTTAAACCACTGAGCCTAGGGCTTGCCGATCAGAAGGTCGGCGGTTCGAATCCCTGCGACAGGGGTGAGCTCCCGTTGCTCGGTCCCTGCTCCTGCCAACCAAGCAGTTCGAAAGCACGTCAAAGTGCAAGTAGATAAATAGGTACCGCTACAGCGGGAAGGTAAACGGCGTTTCCGTGCGCTGCTCTGGTTCGCCAGAAGCAGCTTTGTCATGCTGGCCACATATGACCTGGAAACTGTACGCCGGCTCCCTCGGCCAATAACGCGAGATGAGCAGCGCAACCCCAGAGTCGGTCACGACGGGACCTAATGATCAGGGGTCCCTTTACCTTTACCTACATTTCCCAGGATTCTCTGGGGAAAAACCATGGATGTTTGAAGTGGTATGATACTGCTTTAAATGTATAGTTCAGATGGGGCCTAAGTCCCTACTCCTATGTGCCAAGAGACTTAAGAAACTGAAATAACGGCTTGTGAATACCGTGACTTATTGCTTTTTTAATCCTTAGGAATGGCCAAAGTGAAACTGGGTGGCAGGTGGAAGTCGAACCTGGTAAGAGGGAGGAATTACCAGCGAGGTGAAACTGGGTCTTTGGCAGCTTAAGCAAAGAGTGGGAAACAGCATGTGTTATATCAGTATGTAGCTCAATTTTAGTACAGCAGCAGAATTGGCATTTTCTTGAAGGGATTACGGGTGACTGTACTCAGATGACCTCTACAAAGGAATTCAGCTAACAGGGAGTCATAAGTTCCTAAAAAGAACGGAAATTTTAAACCTGCAGACTCCCCTCGTCTGCTCGCGCTATGTGCTTGACAGGTTATTCCAAGCACATTATGTGCTTGTCTGAGACTCCCTGCAGGCTTACATCCTAAAGATGTAAGAACACTAATCAGAATCTTTGCTACTGTCAGATTAAGGCTCTTGTTCAGAACTTCGTGAGTTCTTGTGGGTTTTTCTTTCTTTTCTAAATCCTTTCATATTTCTTGTCAGACAGATTTCCCCCCACCAAAAAACACACACACCCAACTTGTATTAACATTGACAATCACAGGGGGATTTAACTGCAAGAGCTGAGAAGCATCACAACTCAACTTCTCTTTCAAAATTCAGATTAAGGGCTGGGAAGAAGGGCTGTGTTTCATAAAACGCCATTGTCAGGTGACAGCAGTTTGGTAGCCAAAACAAGTGTATTTTGAACGACAGCCCTCAGAGAAATACACAGTAGGTGCAAGTCCGAAACTGTGTTGCTGGTTACACACCATCAACAGGCAATGGGGAGAGAAAGTTAAATAATTGTAACTTTTCAGAACTCGTTTTGATCTTGTGTTTTCCTCCTCCCTCCCTTTTCTTTTCCCTTGTATGCCATGTATTTTCTTATTATTGTTTTTATTTATTTTCATGGCTAACAAAGGCACATATAGCACCTCCGTTTTCAGTTCATAGAGTCCTATCTACAAGTCAGTTACATTTGGTGTGACACTCTGCTATCATAGGCATTGTGAAGTTGTGGGGGAGAAAGATGTGGGGAGGTTAAGTTATTTTGAGATTAAGAGTCTGAGGGAAGGGGCATCTACTTCTGCACCATATATTTAAAGCAGAAGATTCAATCTCTAGCTGGCAGGCAACTCTAGTTGAAATTGGGTAGGTATACAGCACAGCTAGGTCATTCAATCCTGCGCCCCTGCATTTCAAGTCATATGCTATACAGACCAGAGAGACGGCAGGGATGTCTTCTTCACACAATGCCCATTTCCTGATTTGTTTCCCTGTGCTGAAATCCAATTCACTGAAGCTTTCATCTGAGCATGTGCAATGGTTATCTGGAATGTACACACCTCATTTTAACTGCCGCTTCCATTTTCAAATAGGATAGGGAAAGTACATAGTTTTTGTTTTTTTAACATATTTTTATTAAAGATTTATTGGTTTACAAAAGTATGTGCAATGTCTCTTTTTTTTCAAGTTGCATTTCCACAGATCAGTTTCATTTGTTGAGACATTAGTGTTACATTAGGAAGAAAAGGGGGAAAGAGGTGAAGGGGGGAATGGTGAGCATAGCTGCCAAGTTTCTCGCGAGGAAGCCTATTCAGCATAAGGGAAAATCCCTTAAAAAAAGGGATAACTTGGCAGCTATGATGGTGAGTGGGATGGGGTAGGGTGGCAATGTTTCTATTCTACTTAATGTATGTGTGGGGTTTTGTGTCAGCATTGCTTGTGCAGGTTCTGATTGCTATTCACTTGTGTTTCTTTGGTGGTGAGAGAGGTTGGGGTTGGCCTAGGCCCGTGGTTGTTTGTTTGTTTGTTTGTGACTGGCTGTGGTGAACTTCAGTTTTCATGTGTGAGTGGGGTGGGAGTACAAAGCTCAGTTGATAGAACATGATACTCTTAATCTCAGGGTTGTGGGTCTGAGCCCCAAGTTGGGCAAAAATATTCCTGCATTGCAGGGGGTTGCACTAAATGCACAGCTATGATCAGCTAGCAGATGATGGGAAATATTTTGCCTGAGATGGTGGAGATTTGCTGCCAATCAGAATCAACATGAAAAAATTCCTTCAGTAGCACCTTAAAGACCAACTGAGTTTTTATTTTGGTATGAGCTTTCGTGTGCATGTATCTGAAGAAGTGTGCATGCACACGAAAGCTCATACCAAAATAAAAACTTAGTTGGTCTTTAAGGTGCTACTGAAGGAATTTTTTTATTTTGTTTCGACTCAGACCAACACGGCTACCTACCTGTAACTAGAATCAACATGATTAGGCTAAACAGACTTGGGGTGAGCAGAGGTTGACCAGTATCTATTGGTGTATCATCAAATGACTTGCTGCTGGTCTGCAAAGGATTTTGCCTCCACAATAGTGAGCAATTAGTACGTAAACTTTATTATCCCAATTTATCCAAACATAAATTTTATTAATCTCCCCCTCCACGCTGGCGATCAAAGCCATTTTGTATATATGCTCAGAGCACCAAACAGGCTATTAATGCATCAGGCCTGTGTTTTTCATTATATGGTGCTAGTTTTGACAGCGATGTGGCGCTGAAGGAAAAAAAAAACATTACTTGGTTTTTTTTATCCATTGTATTAGAAAGGCAAGAATACAATTATTAAAATATCACTTATGTGCTTTGATAGCCAGAATAAATAAAACAATAGTTTATTAAGTTGGCTACTCTAGCTTTGAGCAAATTTTAAGTGGTCAATGGCCATGCACACATAGAAGTTTGAAAGCTGCTTCCTCCTGTAACTTAGGAACATAGGAAACCTTATACCAAACATAGGAGCCAATATTTGAGGGGGCCAGCCCCCCCCCAGTTGATGGCCATTGCCATTCAAATGGTGTGTGCTTGTGCCACATCATGTGATCAGTTATTCAGGGTGTTGCTTACCTGAGGGCCCCCCACCCCATACTGTATTTTAGTCAAGTTGGCTCCCCTGATACCAAGCCAGAGCAGGTCAATATTGCCTACATACACTAACTGGCAGTGGGTCTCCAACATTTCAGGAAGGTGATCTCTCTAAACCTGGACCCCCATGTTCCTTTGACAAATATTTATCAGATCTGAAGTTGGAAGTCCAATAGATATCTGATTTGTTTGTCCCTGTAAGACAAGGCAGGTATTGGGTAAGGCAGATCATTTTGGACAGTTCTTCAATAGGGCAGGAAGATCCTCAACTTGGTAATTAAGCCTTATAGGGGCAATTGCAAAAATAAATAAATCTCCTCTGATCTTATTTTTTCTTCTTTTCAAAGTGGACAGGCTCAGTTGTTGAAAATTGGCTTTGTGGGTTGGATGGGAAGGGAAGAGAAGAGAACCCTTTTTAGACCTCTTTTTTGGGAGGGGGCATTGACGACACCACACAACAACAACCATCCATGAGTTTCTCCCACGAAATCCAGGCTGCTGCTGTGTGCATGCCCAGAATTCTTCCTGAGACCTAAATGGTGTTTGAGCAAAGGGAGGAAAAAACTCAACTTCCCCATCGTCTTCCACTCATCTCTGCTGCAGGTGATATACACCCTGAGGGTGTTTGTGTTTTTTTGGTGGGGGGGGGGAGAGTTTAGAGCGAAGAGAAAGTGGATGAGGGGAGGGAGAACAGGAGGAGAGAGTGAGTGGAGGAGGAGGAAAGGGGGAATGAGAGAGAGAGGGCGCAGAAGGAGGACCAATCTTGGGAGGGAAAGGTATTAGGAACAGCTGGTCTTGCTCCCGCTCCCTTCACAACGCACAAACCCGCTGCCAAAGCAGCTCCGGGAGCCAACAAGCATGGGCAAAAGTCCCCCTTTACCCCGCAGATCAGGCTGGCTCCATCTGTTGACAGCGGCGGCGTTCTGCATCTGGGGGTCAGAAGCCAAGGTAACCCCGTGGAGATGTTTACGCGGTGGGTGGGCGGGAGGGGAGGGGAGGGGGGGTGCTATCTTTCGGGTCCCCTTCCTTCCTTGCCTCAGGGTAGATTTCTGGTTGCTGCTTCTCCCTCTTAGTGGGGGGTGGGTGGCGGGCGGGGAACCCTTAAAACTCCCAACTCCAGCGGTAGTTGATGCGTGGGGAGTGGGGGGCTAATAATGCCGAGCCACAAAGTGTGCGTAATTGCGTTTTCTCTTCAACGGGGGTGGGGGGTGGGGACGGGGACGGGGGTTGGTTGGTGGGTTAGCTTGTCCAGACATGCCAGGATGTTTTTGTTTTTCCAGCGAGTGCTGGGGGATCTGGAAGAGAAGGAAACGCTTTGATTTGCAAATTGTGCCCATGTGTGAAAAATAAAAAAAGGTGGGTGGAGAGCGCGAGGCGGCTACCGCCTTTCAAGTCAGCGAGCGGAGATGTTTATGATTTTCTTTGCCGGAGAGTGGAGAGCAGCGTACACGGTCGCCTTTTATTCTCACCCCGTTGACTCTGGTCTTTTTCTGTTTATATACTGTATATATATATTTAAAAAAACAACTATGCTACGCGTAAATTTGGAGACGGGGTGGGGGTGGGCTATACAGCAAGGACACACGAGTGTGTTTTCCTCTTTGATCTGTCACGTGTACCCCTCCCCTCTCCCCGCCCCGCTCTCCTTTTAATTAAGTTGCAAGGAAGGACCTGACTACCTCGTAATCTAAAAGGCTTTTCACGCTCTGGAATCGGTGCCTTAGATTGAAATCCCGATTAAAACAGGTGAGGCGGGCGAGGTAGAGCTGCTCGGATGAGCCTGTTGAGCCAATTAATTTGGTCCTCTGGCCGTGGGGTAGCTTTTGCTTTGTTTTCAGGGACTCGGAGGTCTGAAACTGTACCTGCTACCTGCCTTCCTCCTACTTTCCCTTTTTAGGCAAACAGGTGCTTCAGGCTTTTGTACAGTTTCAAAAACCTGTGTGATCTGTTTGACTGCTGTTCTCATACTGTTGCTGCCAAGGTGGTGCAAACTCTGTTGCCCCACCAGGTATTTTGGGGGACAGTTTCCATTATCCCTGACTGTAGGTCATGCTTTATGAGGCTAATCAGAGGCGGACGTGGGTCATCTTTTGTAATGTGGTGCCCAGCGCAAGGCCAAAATTTGGCACCCCGAAATGGATTCCCCCCCCCAAGTTTGCACCCCTTGGCTTGGTGCCCTTTGGAGAGGAACAGCCTGCACTGCCCTAAATCTGGTGCTGGGCCAGCGAAGTGAGGAGTTGAATAACATCTGAATCATAGAATCATAGAGTTGGAAGAGACCACAAGGGCCATCCAGTCCAACCCCCTGCCAAGCAGGAAACACCATCAAAGCATTCTTGACATATGCATGTCAAGCCTCTGCTTAAAGACCTCCAAAGAAGGAGACTCCACCACACTCCTTGGTAGCAAATTCCACTGCCGAAGAGCTCTTATTGTCAGGAAGTTCTTCATAATGTTTAGGTGGAATCTTCTTGGGCCACTGGTTCTTGATTCCTGTCTTTAAAAAGATTGTAAGAGGCAAATGTCATAGGATAAGCATTTGTTCCATCGTTAAATTTGGCAGGGTGTGTGTGTGTGTGTGTGTGTTTAGTTTTTATACCATGTTACATTTCCAATAAGGCTTTCAGAGGCAACAGAAAATAAAACATTACAAATCAAAATAAAAATACAATAAAGATCCATGTTTAAAGCAGCACAATTAACAGGAAAAACTACAGTTCCCAAGATTCTTTGGGGGAAGCCATGTGTTTTAAAGGTGTGTTGGATGTGCTATAAAATGTATGGTGTGGGTCGGCCTACATGCTATTGGTGCAAGACATTTTGTCAACAGAACAAGTGGCTTTAACTTAGCTCTACCTTGGATACAACCTAATGGTCCAAACGATAAATGATGTTAGAGTACATGAGTTAATCTGCACTTTAAAAATAAATAAAAATGTAAACAGTAACCTCAGGAAAGCCTTAGCAACTTTGGGACTGTGAGGAATAAAATTTTAATTCTTTTCTATCCCTGACATGCTCCTGACAAAAATCCTCGCTCCAAAGCTGCTATTTGCATTTGAAGTGTCCATTGGCCCCATTCAGATGAAATGGAAGAAGCAGCTTCTGAGAGCCAATTTTGTCAGGATTTGGAAAGAAAGAGTTAAACTCCACTCCCTCCGCGCCAAAGAAATATCCCTGTTCAGGCTTCTCCCTCTGCTGCTGTTGATATAAACAAGCACACATGTCAATTGCATTAGCACAAGTAACACCTTGTCACTGGCCTAAAGTTCCTTGATTTTGACCATGTTTGCATAGGAACTCATTGGGTCTGCCTCAAGGGCACAACCTGCTTTAAGCTTCTAGAGTTGAATTTATTATCCCAGAGGAGTAAGTGAGTGATGTATTATTGGGTGGTAAGTGAAGTTGTGTTTTTTTGCTGCCAAGGGTCAGAGTCTGGATTATATTTTCTGAAGGGTTGTAAGCTTTATTAATACGACTCAGTGTAAGAGACTGAAACAGTTTACCGTGAGAAGATTTTTAGGGCCCACCCAATTTTTTTGATTGTACGCTGTTTCAAACTGTTTTTTAATACTGTGTTTAAATTGTTGTGATCTGCCCCAGTAACCTGCCCCAGGACTTTAGGGTGAAGAACAGATTAACAACAAGCAACGAACTATGTCCAACCGGGTGGGAGATGAGAAGGGAACATTTATATTGCTGTCTGTATGATGCTGTATTGCCCTAGATAGAGGTGGGTGAATTAACTGGTTGTATTTAATGCTGCCTAGGGTTTTTTGTATGCCAGATGTTAGCTTTGCAACAAATCGTTGGCTGCGTACTAGCTGTATTATGGGTACTGTAGTAGCTGGGAATAGTTGAGGGTGAGGTTTGTGTGCCGAGGACTGCCAATGATGTATTGGGGAGATGTTTTTGTAGGTGGGTAATGTGTGGGTCCAGCTCCTACCGCAATTATTTTGTTTACCCATGAATGGAGTTTGTCCTGTGTTTTCATATTTGATTTTTTAAAAAACTTTTTTACTTTTTCTGTTTAAGAGAACATTGCATTCCCCTTTAGAGAGCTACAATTCGCAGTCACTTAAGAAGCCACAGTTCCCAGGATTTTTTCCCGGGGAACTCATTGGCTTTGAATGTGCATCACACTCTATCAAGCGCCCATATGACTGGACAGATGGCTTTTGAAGAGGAGAAAGTAAGCAGTCTGGGGTCTTTTTTTGGCCTGCATGGTTTTGACAAGAAATAACATTGGCTTTTTTCCTTTTAAGACTTCACAAGCCATTAATCTTGTGGCTCTGAAGTTTTCTTTTTCTTTTTCTTTGTTGGAAACACAATCATTTTGAGTCATGAATATGATTTCAACACTGGTCTGTTTAAAGACCATTGCACAGCTTTGCAGCACATCTAAGCACGGCTCTGAGAGCTAAAAAATTAGTTTCTGTCGGAGACTTCTGATAGACCTCCCTATCCCTACTCAGACAAATACAAAAGTATAATTTCCTGCCTTGGAGCTTTGATTGGACAAACAACTAGGCCTGCAAATTTATTTTTAAAAGATTTATTGGCTAGGCCAGGGGTCAGCAAACTTTTTCAGCAGGTGGCCGGTCCACTGGCCCTCAGACCTTGTGGGGGGCCGGACTATATTTTGAAGGAAAAAAAATGAATGAATTCCTATGCCCCACAAATAACCCAGAGATGCATTTTAAATAAAAGCACACATTCTACTCATGTGAAAACACCAGGCAGGCCCCACAAATAACCCAGAGATGCATTTTAAATAAAAGCACACATTCTACTCATGTAAAAACATGCTGATTCCTGGACCATCCGAGGGCCGGGTTTAGAAGGTGATTGGGCCGCATCTGGCCCCCAGGCCTTAGTTTGGGGACTCCTGGGCTAGGCCTCTTTCCCACAGAGGTGGTAATCCTGTGTCTGGACTGTACTACTTTCAGTTGCAGGCAAGAATGCATATGATAGGATGTGAGGGTGATCTGGCTGCAACATCTGTCACCCCATTGATCACCAGGGTTGGTTTGGCTGATCTGGCTGGCTAGGCGGGTGTCCCCTCCCCCCCTCCCTGCTCCTTGGGCGCCCCTCCCGAAACTGCACGCTCGGTGGAAGAGGAAGACCACCCCAAATAGAAGGAGCCTACTGTTCTTCAGTCAAGGGTGTACGATAGAATGTAAGGTAAAGGTAAAGGGATCCCTAACCATTAGGTCCAGTCGCAGACGACTCTGGGGTTGCGGTGCTCATCTCGCTTTACTGGCCAAGGGAGCTGGCGTACAGCTTCTGGGTCATGTGGCCAGCATGACTAAGCTGCTTCTGGCAAACCAGAGCAGTGCACGGAAACGCCGTTTACCTTCCCTATTTATCTACTTGCACTTTGACATGCTTTTGAACTGCTAGGTTGCCAGGAGCAGGGGCTGAGCAATGGGAGCTCACCCCGTCATGGGGATTCGAACCGCCGACCTTCTGATCAGCAAGCCCTAGTTTCTGTGGTTTAATCCACAGCGCCACCCGCGTCCCTTACGAT
Source organism: Zootoca vivipara (assembly GCF_963506605.1). Lineage (NCBI taxonomy): Eukaryota > Metazoa > Chordata > Lepidosauria > Squamata > Lacertidae > Zootoca > Zootoca vivipara. The sequence continues at coordinate 11,095,663 of NC_083292.1, read as the reverse complement.
AGAATGTGCCTCCATGTAAAAATAAAAATCCTTTGTGTGCACAGAAAGCTAACATATCAGGGAGAAGACATGGCCAGAAACTTCCCTCCTGAAAGGCTACTGTTCTGTATGCATGGAGTTTTATATAACGGAACTTTCATTCATGAGAGCCCTCATCTGCATATCTAGGAAAACTGTCGTTTCCCCCCTCATGGGGCTAGAATTTGCAGTTCCCTTAGCAGACTACAGTTCCCAGGATTCTTTGGGAAAGTCATTGGCTTTAAATATATGGCATGGATCTGCCTGTTATTGCACAAGAGAATACATGAGCGGATTTCTGGCAGTTGCAAATAGATTGCAAATAGATTGTAGAATCTTCTGCACAACAAGTTTCTGCTAGGACAGCTGTTGTGTTGGATGCCCATCCACTAGTTTGCACAAGTCTGTATAGCATCCTTCCCCAAGTTGATGCCCTCCAAATGTTTTGGACTGTCACTCCTCTCTGGTGGAGACTGCCATATATAATAACACTGTACACCCCAATCTTATATGTGTGTAAAGGTAAAGGTAAAGGGACCCCTGACCATTAGGCCCAGTCATGACCGACTCTGGGGTTGTGGCGCTCATCTTGCTCTGTTGGCCGAGGGAGCCGGCGTACAGCTTCTGGGTCATGTGGCCAGCATGACTAAACTGCTTCTGGAGAACCAGAGCAGCGCACGGAAATGCCGTTTACCTTCCCTTCGGAGCGGTCCCTATTTATCTACTTGCACTTTGACGTGCTTTCGAACTGCTAGGTTGGCAGGAGCTGGGACCGAGCAACGGGAGCTCACCCCGTCACGGGGATTCGAACCGCCGACCTTCTGATCGGCAAGCCCTAGGCTCAGTGGTTTAACCCACAGCGCCACCCGCCTTGGCAGTAAACTCAAACAAGCCTATTCCCAGGTGCATAGGAGTGCAGCCCTAGTTATATCACCTTAATTTGGCTCTGAATATTGTTGCTTGTATATCTTTCCAAATAATATTGGCTACATGAGCTAGGTGGATCCTAATGAAAGATGCATTTGGAGACATCACCAGAGAAACCAGTCTCAAAGAACTTACCACATTCATCCCAGGTCATTGTGAAAATAAATTGGGCCAATAGATTGTACTGTATTTGATCAGCTGTAGCTCAGAGATAGGGTATCTGCTTTATGTGCAGGAAGTCCCAGGTCCATGTCTTTGCATCTCCAGGTAAGACCAGGGAAGATTCCTGCCTGAGACCCTGGACAACCAACCACAAACCATTGCTTCAACTTGTGGTTTGTTGAAAGTAAACACACTATAGTTAAGCCACTGGCAGCGTTCAGGCATAATGCTAAACCATAGTTTTGGGTTATGTGCAAACCAAACCACTGTGTACTGGACCCAGAAAATCCTGTTGGCACCACATACTCAGTGTAAACCCTGACAACATGAGTCAGAGTTTACAGTATTTCAACCCACTCCTTGCCAAAAAAAAAAAAAGGTCAGGTTAAATTTGTGGCTATACACATGCCACATAGTATATGCAAATTTGGCCAGTGCCCCAAGTCCATTAAGGGAGACCCTCCACACCCTAGGAGAAACAAGTAAGTCCCACAGAGATCCAGTAAGGCTATCCACTAGCATATGGATGTAGTTGCATCTTTATACAAGTGAAAATATCCTCACAATTTGTTTAGATCTGTGGTTCCCAAACTTTTCTTCCCACAGACCACAGGAAAATTGTTGAGGGTTTTGGTGGACCACTTGATGGTTTTTCTGGGTGGAATTCAACTAAGGTTTTACCCAGAGTAGTACCATCGAAATTAATGGGCCCAACTTAGCTGTGTTCATTAATTTCAGTATGTAGTTGCATACTAACCTCCGCCCGTCATAACAATTGCAATACTCTGTGCAACTGTATTTTGTTGCTTGTTTTGTTTATTGCCTGTTACTTTGCTGTATTTCAAATTGAATTCTGTAGCATTCAGGCTGTAACACAGCGGAATATTATGTGAGAAGCGAAGGAGGCAATGGATGAACAACTGCAAATCTATATGAATATTTAATATGATGGATGGGCTGTCTTCTGTCTTCAACCACAAATCCACAAAAACAGCATGGACCATGCATTGGTCCACAGGCCACAGTTTGGGAACCCCTGGTTTAGATGGTCTGGTGTGGTTTCTCATGCTCACAGTAGCCATATGATGTGGGTTACCGTGTTTCTCCAAAAATAAGACACCGTCTTATATTCATTTTTCCTTTAAAAAACCACTATGGCTTATTTTCGGGGTATGGCTTATATTCCTTGAATGCTTAAAATGCTTATTTTATGGCTACATCTTATTTTTGGAGAAACAGGGTAGGTCGAGAGGTGGGTGATCCTAAGGACACCCAGTGAGGTTGACAACCGAGCAGGAATTTGAAATCAGATTTCTCTTTCTATACGTCTCACTTTCCATATACCATGCTGCCTTAATTAGCAGAAGCAGTGCCATAATTGTGGAGCATAACGCTCTCTCTTTTTATGATCATGCCTCAAGGTTCATTTTTCTCTCCTCTGCCCCACTGAATGGCTGATTTGAAAACTGGGTCCAATTTGCTTTTTGGGAATTCTGTTTTTTATTAAGAAAAAAAATAAAAATAAAGCCACAATATGTTGATTCCAGGAGGAGGAAGCACATATGCATAGTTGAAATTAAATGCTTCCTGCTAGCTCCTAAGGATGGGGCGGTGTGTTATCTGGAGTGCAGGCTTTTAAGAAGCCTGATTCAAATCCCCCCAGGGACACCACTTAGGTAGGGCAGGAAATGCAGTCTCCCTCCACCTCCTTTCTTTCAGACAACATGCAACGATTTCTTAAAGGAGTCTGTACCTCTTTCTCTGGCTCTTGTGAACGTAATAGTCACTATAAATAAGATTGCAGAACTACTGGTAAATATATTTGCTAGGGAGTAAGTACAGTTGGAGCAAGGGGTGACATGAGAGAGACGTTTCTTTTCTCTTTCTCAAAGCACTAAAACTCATGGACATTTAAAGAAGCTGAATGTTGGAAGAACTTCATGCAGCACAGTTAAACTATCACTTGCTCCCACAGGAGACAGTGATGGCCACCAGCTTAGATGGGTGTAGACCAGGGGTTCCCAACAAAATTTTCTCGAGGACCCCTCATCGAGCAGCTATTGTGACAAGGACCCCCATTAATTCCTAATCCTAAAATTAAAAAGTGAGAGCCAAATTAAGAGTCTTTTTATAAGAGTCCAGGGAGGAGGGAGGGGAATGGAGAAGACAGGGTACCTGCGCAGTAGCGCACAAATGAAGCCGACGTGCGCAAAGCATCTTGGGGAGGTGAGCGTTAGTAGAATGCACGCGCTGCCTCTTTGCAAAACAGTAGTGTTTGTAAAGCGCCACCTAACGGCATACAGCAGAACTACTGCCTCATCTAATTCTAGTTTTGCGCTAGACTCTGCTCATGCAGGAAGCGGCCAAAACAAAAAATCTGTTATCATACGAAATATATTTAATATATTTTTTATTCTAATAGCATCTTTTGGACCCCTCTGGCATAGCTCGTGGACCCCTGGGGGTCCGCGGACCACCTGTTGGGAACCACTGGTTTAGACAAATTAATGGCAGAGAGGGCTATGATGGCTACTGGTCAAGATTGCTATGCTCTGCCTCCAAAGTCAAAGGCAGTAATGCTTCTGAATACCATTTGTTAAGAAACGCAGGAGGGGGAGAGTACTCTTGTGGATCCTGCTGGTGGGTTTCAAATGGGCATCTGGATGGTCTGATCCAGCAGGCTCCTCTTATGTTCTCAGACTCTCCAAGTTTCCCTATTTTCCAGGGACATCCTTGTTTTAGAGAAGCCGTCCCAGTTTCTGATTTGATTCTGGAATGTCCCACTTTTCCTTAGGATGTCCCTATTTTCATTGGAGAAATGTTGGAGGGTATGGAGTTATCCGACCCCTGAGCCATCTGAAGGAAATCCTGTATAGGGAAGGTTTTTATTAAAATGTTTAATGTTTAATTATTATTTTTATATATGTTGGAAGCTGCCCAGAGTGGTTGGGGCAACCCAGGAAGATGGGTGGGGTATAAATAGTAAAATTATCATTATGGAATGGGATGTCCCTATATATGAAAACAACGGTCAGGGTTGATGGGAGTTGTGGTCCAAAACATAGGGCTCAGCACAGGTTCCATATCCAGGCCTAAGGCAAAGGATGGGATAATAATGTAAATAACATGAAGCAGAAGAAAGAGGGAGAATGTCGCAAGCAGTCTAGGGCTGGTTGCACTTGAAACAAGAGAGAAAGTCCGCTGTGTATTTTTTTTTTTCATGACGGATCACTCCCGAGCTCAGTGAAGTATTAAAAAATTTCAACTCCGAAACTATGTCCATCAATTAGCAAAGAATGCAGTCTGATTAATAAAGTCTATGACATTTCAGCTATTAAGTCTGTAAAAGCAACTGGCAGTGGAGCCAGAATCACAGCTTGCCGTACCGAGGTCTCCTGCCAGATCAACCGACCAAATAATGCAAGTTGAATCTGTACGGTAAATGATGCAGCCAGAGGAACAAAATAGGTGCCTTGGCATGCAACTGCTGAAGCACCATTTATAGCCGGGAAACACTACCACAATTAGAAAATCTGGGGGGCGGACAGGGGAGGAATGGACGCTTCTCTTCCAGTATCTGCTGCTACACAAGTGAACTGTACCAAGTCATACTGTTTGGGGTTGTATGCAATGTACCACTCACTACCTTGAAATCACTTAGGGGTATAGTTGTGCTAACAGAACATTGTTGCACAAGGGAAAATACAAGTGCATTACCAAAGTTTACTGTTAAGCAGATTACACAACTGTTGTGTTGGGTTCCCTTGTGCACAACCTTTAAATGTTGCCATCTGCTGGTGCAACAAACAGACATTGGATACAGCTCTTTGTACATCTATCGCTATACTGACTGGCAGTGACTTTCCAGGGTCTCTGGGAGTGGAGGATATTACACCAGGGCAAATAGGACATTGCCCCAGCAACGTTTGCCTGCCGCTGTCACACTTGCCTTCTTGCAACCATTGCAGGAAATAAGAGCCGACTCCTAGGGGCTGAGGGGTCTTTGTACCCCCAATAAAATATTTGAGGGGGCCCAGACCCCCCCCAAGTTGATGGACATAGTGGGGCAGGGCTTACCTGCCCACCCCAATATTTTATTCAGGTTGGCACCCCTGGTGCAGGGGATGGCTATGCTAATCATTCGCTCTGGCTCCAGCTAGTGCTTGGTCTTCCTGCCTTCCTGCCCTGCCAGTCCCAATTCTATTGGCATTGGTGTTAGAGCTGAAGAGTCCCCAAATACAGCATGACTGGCATACCACATTTTTCAGTAAAGAGGGGAAGGACAACAAAGACCTAAGCCAAGCATTGCCTTCTGCGTGCAAAACAAGTATAAAACGCAGGCATAGTTAAAATTCACAATTAAAAAAAATCAGTCAAAGTGTTTAAAGGATCCATAATTTTAAAATGCAATAAAACAAGCCAGTTAAGAAGCATAGTAAGGAAAACAGTGTAAAAGGCAATTAAAACAATTAGATCACAAGTTGAAATTCAATGAAATGCTTGCATGTCTTCAGGAGCCGGCAGAATGCCAATACTGATGTGACCTCTCATATTTAAGCAGGAAGGGCATTCACCACCAGTTAAGAAGTCCAACTCTTTGTTACCGCAAGCCAATAATTGTCAATCTGTGGCAAAACTAACTGGGTTCCATTTGATAAGGTCCCAAAATTGTAATAACACAATCATCAGGCCAAAGGACCAGCACAAGCATGGTGTAGAATGGAATTGTAACTCCTTCCCCTCCCCTAAAGCAGAAGACTTATAAAACAAAAACCTTGGGGTTACATCAGATATGCTGGTACCTCCCCCACAATGGCCTTGTTTTGGCTGAAATCCTGTCAGCGCTCCCCACCTGAGTTTGTTATAGGAAGGAATGATAAGGAGCAAATACCAGTAATGTTCACTAAGGTACATTTTCTGGGGAGGAAAGAACACAGAAAAGGAGCATTTCAAATCTGAGGCTGCAATAGGGAGACCCGCAACTGGGAGCTGGGAAATGGAGACACTGGTGGTGCTTTCTGCAGGACAGATTAAAGAAGAAACATATTCTGCCTCCTTCTGGTTGACAGTTCTAGTTAGATAGATTTTTGCATCAACCACTGGCCTGTATAAGTTAAATATGAAGTACAAACTTAGAATCCTGGAACTGTATTAATGATGATGATGATGATGATGCTACCCACCCAAATGGCTGGTTTTCCCTGGCAACTCTGGGTGGATTCCAGCACTTATAAAAATATAATAAAAGATCAAACATTAAATAATAATAATAATAATAATAATAATAATATATTTATACCCCACCCATCTGGCTGGGGGAACTGATACTGTATTGTAGAGTTCATCTTGTATAAACAATTAAGCAAATCAAATGATCAAACTAAATTAAAACACCAGCTGTTACAATCTGTGTACAAATAAAAACACTACTTCACAGAGAAAGGTCCCAAACTCAATTAGAATTCTCTTACAACTGGCATATAGGCATGATGTTGACCATTTGAAGTTGCCTCCAACACAGAAAATGATCATATCCCACCAGCTATGACACTTGCATGTTTAGTGGACAGCAATGCCCATTAAAAATTCCAGTTTCTAGATGTGACTGTTGATAATAATAGTAATAAAAGTGGCCACTTGAAGTTGATCCACGTTTGGCTCCTCTCTGGTGATACCAAATTACATACTCTGGATTGAGAATGGAACTGTAGGTGTTTGCTTTTTTAGAATGTGGATTTATGTTTTGGGTTTCCTATCAAAGCTTGTTCATAGGAAGCTGCTTTATACAGAGTCAGACCGCCACCTAGCTCCATGACCTCTGGCATGCAAAGCAGAATCTCTACCCTGAGCTGCAACAAAGCAGACTCTCTACCACTGAGCTGCAACCCTTCCCTTGATAAGTGCCTAAGCACAACTTCCCGATGTATAGATGCCTGATGCTGATTTGCCATGACAGCTGCTTTAGGGAACGCAGTGTTTGGGGTATTCATGTCTCTGTTTTGGTGCCTAATGATTTGAGTGCATGAAGCATAGCAATACTCTCTAATGACGAAGGGAAAAGAGAATTTCTAAAATTGCAACCACTGACGTGTCTGTGTATTGTTATAACATACTAATTGCCTTTCTACCTCAGAAAGGGTAGCCGCTCTCTCTCTCTGTGTGTGTGTGTGTGTGTGTGTGTGTGAGAGAGAGAGAGAGAGAGAGAGAGAGAGAGAGAGAATTCAAAACAGCTAAAACAATTGGGAGACAAGAGCAGCATCAAAAACTCTGCAGCAGTTTCTTTTTAACTCTGAGAAAATACAAATCAGAAAAGTTTATAGTATGAAGTTGAACACCATTCAGTAAAATGTGTGTTGGCGTGCCTCCAGCCAGCGATAATAGTCAAAATCCTACTAAATAGATCTGATAGCACAAGAACTTCAGGCAGCATGAAGAAATATTCCCTCCTTTCCCATGCCCCCCTAAATCTGTTCTGAGGGTCCCCGCAAACCCTTGCATAGATTTGGGAAGGGCACAGAGGAAGTACCATTGCACAAGCAGAAATACAGTACTGTACTTGCACTAGCAGATCTATTTAGTTGGATACAGCTCGGTGAGTTTCAGAGCTAGGAACCATCACTTAGAACTAGGGATGTAAGAAGGCATAAATTTCCATTCCAACTGTGTTTCACCTGTGCAGTGCTGTTTCCGTTCTGCTGCAGTTCAGTTTCTGGCAAAATCCATGTTACTCGTCTTGCTGTCTGCAGTGGCAGAATTCAATGTAAGTGCTGTATTTTTCTGTGTATAAGACGCCCCCTGTTTTTGGGGACTCCAAATTAAGAAAATGCCCCTCAGCACTACCTGTGTATAAGACGAGTCCCAATTTTAAGCCAAAATTTTTGGTTAAAAAACCCTAGTCCAATGGTACATTGTTATTTAGTTACTCCATGCCACTTATTTCAGTTTGAAGGAAACACAATGGAAATGTGGGGTGTGGCATCATAATTACATATCATTTGCAGGCTGAAAACAACAACAGCAAATACCATTTGTATTCTTTTCCAGACTATGGGACAAATTCTGCAGACGTTGGCAACTCCTGTTTCCATTTCCATCCTAATTCTCTGATATCCCTACTTAGAGCAGGGTCAATGGGGAATCTGCAATCCTTCAGGTGTTAACATAAAAACATAAGAATAGTCTACTGTCCTGAATCTTGCAACATTCGGCTTCATTGGAGCTCCACGAGTTCTTGTGTTATGAGAGAGGGAGAAAAGCTCTTCTCTATTCACTCTCGCCATGTGATACATAATTTTATAAACTTCTATCGTGTTACCTCTAACTCACCTTTTCTCTAAACTAAAATGTCTCCAACACTTGGGGTTGCCATACATCCGGAAGTTGCCAGGATTCGGCTGTTGGAAATCTCTTTAATGTCCAGGAAAATATCAGAAGTGTATATTTTGGCGAATTTCCTTAAAAATAGCTCAAAAATTTGCAAAAAACAACAATCCCTCAACAACTTTTGTGTCTGGATTTTCACTTTTTGAAATATGGCAACCCTACCAGCGCTGCAACCTTCCTTTATAGGGCAGTTGCTCCATCCCCTTGATCTTTTTGGTGGCCTTTTTTCTGAACCTTTTCCAACTCGACAATATCTTTTTTGAGGTGAGGCAACCAGAAAATACTTGTATGATGGCATTACAATATTGGACATTTTATTTTCAATCACTTTCCAAATAATCCCTAGCATGGAATTTGCCTTTTTTTTAAAAAAAAAAAAGTCCCTGCATGTTGGGTCAACATCTACTGTGACCCCCAAGTCTTGCTTCTGATCTGTCACCTCCAGTTCAGACCCCATGAGCGTGTATGTGAAACTAATGAATTTTGCTCCAACATGCATCACTCTACACTTGGTTACATTGAATTGCATTTGCCATTTTACCACCCTTTCACTTCATCTGGAGGAGGTCCTCTTGGAGCTCTTTGCAACCTCTTTTTGTTTTAACAACCATGAACAATTCAGTGTCGTCAGCAAGCTTGGCCACTTCACTTCTAACTCTATCAGTGGTTCCCAATTAGCTAAGTACTGTGGACCCCCTGTTTTTCAATAGCCAAACTATGGACCTCCTACTTTTGAAAAATTTTGATATCTCTACGGTAGTTTTTGTTATGTGAATGGTTTGCCACAGAACCCCTGGGTTCCGAAAACCACCAACTGGGAACCACTGCTCTAGTCTAGATCATTTATGAACAGGTAAGCACAGGTCCCAGTACTGATCCTTGAAGCCTCCACTTTCTACTTCTCTCCATTTGGATAACTGTCCATTTATTCCTACTCTTTGCTTCCTGCAATTTAACCAATCCAAGATCCATGATGTTTGTTGTTGTTGTTTAGTCGTTTAGTCGTGTCCGACTCTTTGTGACCCCGTGGACCATAGCATGCCAGGCACTCCGGTCTTGCACTGCCTTCCGCAGTTTGGTCAAACTCATGTTCGTAGCTTGGAGAACACTGTCCAACCATCTCATCCTCTGCCGTCCGCTTCTCCTTGTGCCCTCAATCTTTCCCAACATCAGGGTATTTTCCAAGGATTCTTCTCTTCTCATGAGGTGGCCAAAGTATTGGAGCCTCAGCTTCACGATCTGTCCTTCCAGTGAGCACTCAGGGCTGATTTCCTTAAGAATGGATAGGTTTGACCTTCTTGCAGTCCATGGGACTCTCAAGAGTCTCCTCCAGCACCATGATGTTGCTAACTTCCAAATCCCACCAGCCACAACCTGCATAACGAATGGCCATGGAAAACTGGAGTTGTCATCTAGCAGTATTTCTGTTATTAAACCTTTTATATTTCCAAAAGTGTTATTTTTTTGCTAGCTGACTCTCCCACCGTATACAGCAATAATTCCACTTTTCTTTTTGACATTTCCAGGATAGACCTGGGTATTTTCTCTGTATTGTTATTAGGGTTAGATAAAACCAGATCACTACTTTGTTACAATCTCCCTTTACAATCTTTCCTTTATTTTCTGCATCAGTTTAATCATAAAATCCTTTACTTGCTTTAATTCTGTATCATATTTCAATACTAAATGGTATGATTTTTGACAATAAACAGTCATTTTGGTAATTAATTTTTTGTAATCCATTAACCTTCTTAAATTATCATTAATGATGGGATTTTTGATGTTTATGAAAACCTGGATGTGCTTAAAGGGTTTTCCTGGTTTAATCTGCTCTTGATTCTTTAATAATCGGGCTTCTCATCCTGAATAACCAAATCTCTATATCTAAGGAAGTTGTTTTTCCTCCAGATGTTCCAATTCTTCGGTCACCAGGCACTGGTTTCTGTGAAGAGACAGCTGGATTCATTAACTTTTTAAAATATATTTTTATATTTACCTCATATTCTTTACCAGTTAGATGTAAGAACATTATGATTATGAGGATAGCAGGGTTAAATGCTACCCTTGAGAGAAGATTCTCTATTTGTGTGATGTTCTTGTATTTTTAGATACACGGTTGACCAATATACATTGGATCTGGCACAGCAGAATAATTTGGGGAAAATAAATGGCTCGCTGGTAAGGACTCTGCAACAACAACTCTGCTGATCGGCCTTTCCTGTGACTGATGAACCAGTGCCATTTTCTCATTCCCATCCCTGCTGGGTCTCTATGCTTTGCAGTGATGCACAATTAAACGATAATACTATCCCTTTAATTCTGCTGTAACCTCGTTCCCTCTATCATTTAAGTGCTGCAAACAATTTGAGTTAGCAAGGCAAACACACTTGGTACACTTAGACCTGAGAAACCTAGGTAAGCTACCTTCGTTTATTATAAGTATTATAACTCTGTTTGGAGAAAACTACAAGTATTCCTGTAATAAGGATCATTATATTTTGTAAGAGGATCTATTATTTAAGTATAGACAAGCTTGTTGTACGTTATAAGCAATTTAAATCCTTATTTAGAAAGCAGATTATAAATTTGATGTGAGGTTGGTCACTCACAGATATATCAGTAATGTTTATTTAAATATAGTCTCTGTCCTTTTTATTTGTTATAACTTTATGTCTAGAGAGTTGAATGATTTTTCATTACAAGGAGAACTATTCTAAGATTTACGTTAACTTTTACATTCCAGCTGATGAAGAATAATCGAAACAGGGCCTTGTCCTGATGTTGATGTTTACTGGAATTTATCCTGAATAAAACTTTGTGAAGACTTTTTGAAATTATCCTTTTTGAAACTATCCTTTTTGGCCCGAGTTCTTGTCATTTATCGTTTCATTTTGCAGTGATGCACAGGCAATGAAGTGAAATTTACAAGCATCCTGCCCCCTGAAGTCCCGAGTAAACAATAGTCCCAGAATCTCCTCATCTTCCCCCAATCCCCCTTTACGATTTTTCTCCTTTGGGTAAGTTAGATTTTGAGGGCAGTCGTCGCAATTTTTAGCAATGACAGACTGATTTGCATGTTCTCTACTTCATGAGTGCTAGATCCAGGTAGTGACTCAAATGTGTGAACAAGCCAGATGACAGTTTAATTTGCATCATTTTCAAATCACCAATTCAGCTTTTCAGTGTAGGTTGTTTGTTTGTTTTTAAGTACCTGTGTAGGGTGTTGCTTTGGTATATGCATGGGTAGCCATTCCCTCTTATTGTACTCCTAACTCCCAGGTAGAGGAGTGAAAAGCATGGGCACAGGGATGTATTGGGATATAAGAGTGGAGAGGTAGGCAATTTGTCACTGAGCCCATCCAGACTTGTGTGTGTGTGTGAGAGAGAGTGAGAGAGAGATTCTGTAATGTGTCATCGATGTCATAAAAGTGAAATAGTTGAGGATTTATTCTGGACCATCCACACATCATACTGCAGACAGTATTGAAACTGGACGGTTAAGTCCAGTCAAAGGCAACTATGGGGTTGCGGCACTCATCTCGCTTTCAGGCCAAGGGAGCCGCCGTTTGCCCACAGACAGCTTTCCGGGTCATGTTGCCAGCATGACTAAACTGCTTCTGGCGCAATGGAACACCGTGATGGAAGCCAGAGCGCACGGAAACACCATTTACCTTCCCGTCACAGCAGTACGGTACCTATTTATCTACTTGCACTGGCATGCTTTCGAACTGCTAGGTTGGCATGAAGTGGGACAGAGCAATGAGAGCTCACCCTGTCGCGGGGATTCGAATTGCTGACCTTCTGATCAGCAAGCCCAAGAGGTTCAGTGGTTTAGACCACAGCGCCACCCGCTTGTGTATAACTGCCTTGATATCATCGTGACCACAAATAACCATGAATGCACTTTAAAAAAATTTTTAAAGGGTGTCTGGAAGAGCCCAGCATGGTTTTGCTCAAAGTGTTACCAGATGCTTTTGACAAAAGAACAGGATATTTTCCTTAATGACCTGCAATCTCTACCCACTCTTTGGAATAGGACACCCTTTAGCAAGTGAGAGGCATCAAGATATTAGCTAGAAGCAGTTGGCAGATTTCGGGCCAAAATGGTTTGAAGATATTACATTGATCCTGGTCCCAATTTTGTACTGGGTGCCAATTAGGTTTTGGGCCCTAGTCAAAGTGCTGGTTTTGACCTATCTACATTTTCATACACATTTACTTGGCTGGAGAACTGCGTTGCAAAATTCAGAGGAGTGCAAGTTTTGAAGGATGGGTGTATTTCAGCTCTCCTATTGTTTTAAAGGTAAAGGTAAAGGGAACCCCTGACCATTAGGTCCAGTCACGGATGACTCTGGGGTTGCGGCACTCATCTCACTTTACTGGCCGAGGGAGCTGGCATACAGCTGCTGGGTCATGTGGCCAGCATGACTAAGCCACTTCTGGCAAACCAGAGCAGCGCACGGAAACGCCGTTTACCGTCCCGCCGGAGCAGTACCTATTTATCTACTTGCACTTTGATGTGCTTTCGAACTGCTAGGTGGGCAGGAGCTGGGACCAAGCAACGGGAGCTCACCCCGTCGCGGGGATTCGAACTGCCGACCTTTTGATTGGCAAGCCCTAGGCTCTGTGGTTTAACCCACAGCGCCACCCGCGTTCCTTGTTTTAGAAAGCACAAATTAGGTAGGTTCACCTTTCAATGCAAAGTGAATCGAATTTCTCTCCACCTGTAGTATTAGAGAGATTCTAGTACTGTCTCATCCAAACTAATTTAGTGCCAGCATCCCTGGACTTCTGTAAAGCTCAGGAAAGTGAGAATCACTTAGCATTATAAATGGGACAGGGAGGGGGAGTGTATGGATCTGCTTCGAGGCTGGGGGCATTTTGGGAGGTCCACAGACTGAAGTAAGTCGTGGGAGAGACTTGTCTGCACGCTGTTCTTCCACATATGGATTGCTTTCAACCTCATATGGCTTTCTGCAGCACAGACATCCAACATGTGGAACATCCTACGAGTTCGCATAAAAGAAGATTTGCTTTGTAGTGTTGGAAAACAAAATTCCAAGCTGTTTTCATCTATGGGTTTAAAACAAATAGCTTTTTTTTCAAAAGGACTGAGAAGAAGCCAATTCAGCTCTGCAAAATTAGCCAACTCCACTCATTCTGTCCAGGCTAATAAGGCTGGAAAGAAACTTTCTCCTCCTGCATAGAGCTCAACCCCACCTCATAGGATTATTTTTTAAGTATGGAATTTAACTTCCCAGAAGCCAAATTTTGGATGCGAATTCATTCTGGAATTTCTTACTTAGCTAAGGACAGGCATCCCCAAACCGCGGCCCTCCAGATGTTTTGGCCTACAACTCCCATGATCCCTAGCTAACAGGACCAGTGGTCAGGGAAGATGGGAATTGTAGTCCAAAACATCGGGAGGGCCGAAGTTTGGGGATGCCTGGCTTAGGAGAAGGAGCTATCAACAACCCACTTTACCCCACCCCCCAAATCAGACATAGGCAAACTCGGCCTTCCAGATGTTTTGGACTACAACTCCCATCATCCTTAGCTAACAGGACCAGTGGTCAGGGATGATGGGAGTTGTAGTCCCAAAACATCTGGAGGGCCGAGTTTGCCTATGCCTGCCCCAAATCCTCTTTCTCACTTCACTCAAAACATTCTACCAAATGGCTTTATTTTTGTCCTAGAATTCTTGACCCTTTTGCTCTGCAAATATCCATTCCCATGTACCACTGAAACATCAACAAAGTGGGGATAATATTTCTAGAATGGGATAAACCAACGTCAGTAATCTTGGTGGAGATACTAGGATCCGTGCGTATAATGAACTGTTCAAAGTGATTATCTCACTCCCACGCCAAGGTAAATCCAGCAGTGTCAAGGGCTTTTGTGCAGTCGCAGTATAATTATGGGTATCTACTTTCATCATTTTAATTATTTAATGCAGAGTTGGCAAATGCCACTCCTGTCTGATAGTCGTTGTTGTTTAGTCGTGTTCGACTCTCCGTGACCCCATGAATCAGAGCATGCCTTGGAAACACTCACTTTCTTCTCAAAGCTTCTCCTTTTTTATGTCCATGGAGTTTTCCTGGCAAAATACTGGAGTGGGTTGCCAGTTCCTTCTCCAGGTGGATCACATTTAGTCTAAACTCTTGGCTATGACCTGTCCATCTTGGGTGGCCCTGCACGGCATAGCTCATAGCTTCTTGGAGTTATTCAAGCCCCTTTGCCACAACATGGCAGCGATCCATGAAGGTGGATAGTCATTATAGTCCCTTATTATTGGACACACTATCCTTTAGTTTTCAGAGCATGCCTGGCAAGGTAGATCAACAACAGTGGCAGAGCTTCATGCTCCAGCACTGGGGGCGGAGAGCAGGTGTGGGCGTGGCACGCTGCCCGCAGGGGCATGGCGTGCATCCTGGGGGCGTGGTGTGGCACCCAGCACGGAGGGGGCAGCCGCGATGGCACCCCACCGGGATTGTGGTGCTGGGGGCGATGCGCTCTCCCTGCCCCCCTCGTCCTCCACCAGTGATCAACAATGCTCTGTGTATTTGTTTGTTTAAAATGTCTACCACCACCCCAATCCTTATGTGTATGATGACAGACTCCCTCACTGAAGATGGGAGCTGGGGTAACGTGACCAATTTTCCAAGTGTTTAAAAAATCCAACTCTTCCCATTAACAACACTGGAGTGGTCTGTTTTAACTGCTTGTGTTAAGGTTTCTTTATTAAACTAAACTCAGGGGTTCTGCTTGAGTGAAGGATGTCATGCATCCACTTATCCCACAAAGCAATGAGGAGGCACTTCTGGAGCAAAACTAGACTTTTTTTATTGATTTGCACTCAGTGGGGTTTTTTTTCAACTTGGTTGGATACTCATGCGAGCCACAAATACTTGCTGTAGTTTAAGGCAGGCATAGGCAAACTCCGGCCTTCCAGACGTTTGGGGCTACAGTTCCCATCATCCCTGACCGCTGGTCCTGTTAGCTAGGGATGGTGGGAATTGTAGTCCCAAACATCTGGAGGGCCGGAGTTTGCCTATGCTTGGTTTAAGGCAAACACTATTTACAGAGAACTTGAAAACCTGAAGCAGCACTCTTGCTTAAATCTAGTCTCAGGATAGACTATTTCCACCTAGAATGGCTATTTGTGTTTCTACAAGAAGCAACAATCTCAAAGCCCCTTCTAAGACTTTTACTTTCCTCTCAGGGGATCAGATAGGGTTATCCTCCCGAGCTAACCCCAGTCTCTCTCTGAAGAAGGTCCCTATGTAAGTGACAGGCAATCCCAATCTAACCATTTAAAGGTCTGAATTTTTTAATTGTCAGTCCCTCCTGATTGGCTGATTTAAAAAAAAACAAAAAAAAGAAAAATGGGACATAAATGACACCCTGCATATCCGTTTTTCAAATCTCAAATTCAGTTCTCTGCCCTTCTGCAGCAATTTAAACATTTTAAAAAATCCTCGTGAAAATTCTCCAGTATCTTAGCGTACATTTCTCTTAACAAACATATTTTATATGCTGTTATGGAAAATGTGATTTTTTTTGCAAGCAACTTCTCCTAATGCAATGTCTTTTTGTGTGTTATTTCCACAAATATTTTCTTTTTTATGTACAATTTTCCCCATGTATCAGCTACAGTTCTGCTTGCAGCTTAGAGAGGAAGAGCAATGGCTGGAGAGTACTTAGAACCACCTCTCTACAAGCTGTCCATGGCATCAGCAAACAAATTCCCATAGTGGAAAAGCACAACTCCTTAAGTCAACAGGGAGGGAGGGAATGCATATTTTATTTTTTTTAGCCCAAAAGAAATTACTCATCCTGTTAGGTAACAGCAGTTTTACCATATGTAAATGATTAGTTAGCAATTTCCACGCTATAAAACATCAGTTCCAAGCAAAAGTATAACATTTCAACATGAGCTAGCATTAAAAGCTTTGGTTTCCTTAGGATCTATTCAATTTTGGGCTGCCTATACACCATATGGGATGCAGGTGGCGCTGTGGGTTAAACCACTGAGCCTAGGGCTTGCTGATCAGAAGGTTGGCAGGTTCGAATCCCTGCGACGGGGTGAGCTCCCGTTGTTCGGTCCCAGCTCCTGCCAACCTAGCAGTTCGAAAGCACGTCAAAGTGCAAGTAGATAAATAGGAATCGCTACAGCGGGAAGGTAAACGGCGTTTCCATGTGCTGCTCTGGTTCGCCAGAAGCGGCTTTGTCTTGCTGGCCACATGACCTGGAAGCTGTACGCCGGCTCCCTAGGCCAATAATGCGAGATGAGCGCGCAACCCCAGAGTCGGTCACGACTGGACCTAATGGTCAGGGGTCCCTTTACCTTTACACACCATATATTTAAAGTACATGACTCCCCCCCCCAAAAAAAAAGAATCCTAGGAACTGTTGTTTGTTAAGACAGCCCATGTACTTTTGCCTTTGCCTGATGATTATTGGCTTGTGGTAACCTAAAGGTAAAGGGACCCCTGACTGTTAGGTCCAGTCACAGACGACTCTGGGGTTGCGGTGCTCATCTCGCGTTATTGGCCGAGGGAGCCAGCGTACAGCTTCCTGGTCATGTGGCCAGCATGACAAAGCCACTTCTGGTGAAACCAGAGCATGAAATGCCGTTTACCTTCCTGCCGGAGTGGTTCCTATTTATCTATTTGCACTTTGACGTGCTTTTGAACTGCTAGGTGGGCAGGAGTAGGGACCAAGCAACGAGAGTTCACCCCGTTGTGGGGATTTGAACCGCCGACCTTCCGATCAGCAAGCCCTAGGCTCAGTGGTTTAGACCATAGCGCTATGCCCCATCAATGATGGCATTCCATTGGCTCCTGAGGACATACCTCTTTAAGCAAGCATTTCCCTGAAGTGAAATCAGGTTTTCTTTTTTCCTTTATTTCTTTATTATTATTATTTAATATGCACATACAACCAAACATATACTCACTTATTTCAAAAAACTTGAGTACAAACAAATACAAAGAATACAAAAATAAATACTACACCTATGTGACTTCCCTCCACCAGTGTACGTCATTTCTTATTCCTTAATATACTTATTTACCTTGCAATTTTTATCTCTCATCCTTATGAACATCAGGTTTTCTTGTTTTGACTGTTTGCTTTACAGCATAGCTTAACTAAGGATGTTTGAATGGCCCAGTGGATTGTTATTGTGTATTTTAATTATATATTGATTTTTACAGTTGTAAACAGTTCAGAAGCCATTTTGTTATGTAGGTGGTATATTAATATATCAATTAATTAATGATAATTGAAATTGCTGTGAGTTGTAGCTCTGTGAGGGGTAAAATGCAGATGCTTTGGGACACAGCTTTGATTTATGACAAAACAACTTGGAATTGAATCAAATGGCTGGAACCCTAAACAAAAGCACTCCATACTGCAACACTGTGTTGCAGATCCTACAAGTAGTCAGCAAAATACAGTATTGTAATAATAATTCTTATTAATTTTATTATTTGTACCCCAACCATCTGACTGGGCTGCCCCAGCCACTCTTAGCAGCTCTCTCAGACTGTATTATTTCTGCAAGCAGATTGGGGGTGGGGGGGGGGAGCACCTGAACATTGAATACTTTAGCACAGGCATCCCCAAACTGCGGCCCTCCAGATGTTTTGGCCTACAACTCCCATGATCCTTAGCTAACAGGACCAGTGGTCGGGGAATTGTAGTCCAAAACATCTGGAGGGCCAAAGTTTGGGGATGCCTGCTTCAACACATCAGGGAAGAAACTTACAGTATGGCATAGCCCACTAATTTATGAAGCTACCTCCCTTCGTGAAAAGAGCTACCTCACCCTGCATTCATAAGTGGTTCGGTCCTAGGATGATTTTACAACAAGGCTCTGCTGATTTGTGTACCCCAGTTTAAATTGGGGATAATGTTCTTCAGGGTTTAAAGGAAAAGCAACTGCAAGGGGGAATGTAAGAGGATAAGGCTAGGACCAGCTGCCTCATTAAGATAACCACAGCTGTGGACTATCAGAAATAAGAAGCCTTCAACAGATTGCACAATTATGCCATGAAGTCACCGTCCTCCACATGGTTTCTTCTTTGGCCAGAATTGTAGCTTGCAGGAATGAGGGTTGAAGCAAAAAATAAATGAGCAAATAAATATGGGTACTCAAGCAAAGACCAGGAGAACCAAGAAGGCACCAGATTTTTGCACAGATAAAAACATGCACACACCCCCATCTTAGTGCTTTCTTGAAAGGAGCACCTTTTCCAGCTTGCAAGCAAACAATCTCATGTTTTTGAAGACTCACAGACCAAAGCACCATTTCTCTGTAATTATCTGCAGAGCCCTATGACACCCCATGCTATAATCAGCGAATGCAAAAGATGACAACTACAAATGAGTAATTTGGTATATATTATTATGATACGCATTTACTTGCCGGTGTAATGAGAGCCAAAGAAAGGTCAGGACAACATTCTAGGTTACGGGATGCATCCAGCTAAGTCCAACTCAGAATAGACTCATTTAAATTGATAGACCTAAGCTAGTCAGGTCCATTAATTTTGAAGGGTCTACTCTGAAATGTACTGTATTGGATTGAATGCAACCCTATGCAGTACTGAGATTTTTCCGAACGCAGAGGCTACAGCTGCTCTGTAGATGGTCTGTACATTTTAAGCCTTTAATTGGACATTTGCTGGTTGCCGCCAGGTTGGTGATTGCTAGATACTGGAATGATTTGGAGGAGTGTCTGTCATGCCTTGGTAGTAAAAGTTTTGGCAGATTGCTCTAAGTGAAAAACTCAAATATAAGTTAAAAATGGCAGCAGAGGGGGAGGGGAGTCTACAGACAAGTTTGTAGTGGTGGAGGGAGAGATTTGCTAATTGTATTATTGGGCTAAATCTGATCATATAGTTTGCATTGTATAAATATGACTGTGTGACTTAGCCCCCATATTCCTGGGATGCTTTTCTCCTTAAAATGCTTTTCTCTTTGCCTCTGTGTCAAAGTGTAATGAAAACATTCAACAGTGAGACAGGATGCCCTGCTTGTTATCAAGGCCGAATAGCTGGCCTTGTCTGGAAGACAGAACGAGAAGCATAGAGGGGCTTATCAAGCGGATGATGCACTTCCAGCTTGACGCTGGAAGTTGCTAGCTTGATGCACAAACTAGCCTTACTGAAGGCTGAAGGCTTTGTTGAGTCAGCATGTGTTTATGAGAAGGACAGGACACAGGAAGATCCATATATGTATTTGTAACCTATGACCCTCTTGCGTGCGCACACTTATAAGAATCTTTGCAAATTTGTCTTTCTTTACTCTTGTCGTGAAGGTGATCACCAAGAGTCTCTCTATATAGAGATTAAACTCTTTCTCTGAATTGAATTCAACCCTCGGTGTCGTTATTGACTGTCTTTGTCCCTGCCTGGGTGCAACTTAAGGCAGTGTTTCTCAACCAGTGTGCCTCCAGATGTTTTGGGACTACAACTCCCATCATTCCTGACCACTGGTCTTGCTAGCTAGGGATGATGGGAGTTGTAGTCCAAAACATCTGGAGGCACACTGGTTGAGAAACACTGACTTAAGGAACCATTATTAAGCCAGTAAGGCTACAGTGGAACAGTATCACTTTATTACATATATGAACAAAAAGGGACTCTCTGTAGCATACAGAATATTTTGATCCGTTTAATTCTGGACACTAGGACATTATTCTATAAATTCTAGGACATTTTCTTTTTATCCTAACACATGTCAATCATGTAGAACAGGCACCCCCAAACTTCGGCCCTCCAGATGTTTTGGGCTACAATTCCCATCATCCCTGACCACTGGTTCTGTTAGCTAGGGATCATGGGAGTTGTAGGCCAAAACATCGGGAGGGCCACAGTTTGGGGATGGCTGATGTAGAACATGGCAGTTTTTATTCTTGGAAGAAGGGGCGTCTTTCGAGATTTTGTTGTTTCCGTTATTGTATGATGACAATCCTTTTTGTGTGGTTTGGAGGAAATCAATAAGAACATAATTAAAAACAACACAGCTGGTTAAATGAAGTGGGTGTTTGATCCAAAGATACACTGGGATTGAATTTTTAAATGCCCAATATATTTATTGGGTCCCTTTCAGACAATAACCCCCACAACACACACACCAGTAATGTCGGGCTAGCCCCCAATCAGCATTATCTTGCCCTTGTGCAGTGATCGTCTAAAAATGGATTCAAGGACTTAAGTAAAACATCTGACGGGCCCCCCTGGAAGCAGACTGTTGGTCTGATTCTGTATGACTGCTCTTATGTTCTCCTCCTCTTGTTGTGGCTTATTGTTTCCCCCACCCCCCACAGCATGCAATTCACCATTTGCAGTCAGCAAGCCATAAGCATGCACAGGTCAGTCATCTTGTGCTGTGGACACCCAGCTGATTTCCTGGGTCTGCTTCCGCCATCGCGTTTGTTTGCAGGGAAGCCTGATGATCATGTGTGACTGAGCAAGTGGGAAAGGGTCATAGCTCATTGGCACAGCATCTGCCTTGCATGCAAAAGGTCCCGGAAGGAGGTAAATATCTGGCATCAGTCAGGTGAGGCTGGGAGAAACTGCAAAACCTGTGCCAGTCAGTGCAAACAGTACTGAGCAGTATGGACCAATGGTCTTACTCAGTATAAGTATGCTGCTGTGTGTTATATCACACTTTCCACTGCATTTTCCCATCACAAGACGTGCATGTTCTTTTGGGGAAGTACATTTGTTGTGCAAGACCTCACAATCAGTGATAATTTTGCAACCTCAATTTGCCAATATGTGATTGAATCCTCTCTGAAAATAGTGACAGTCTAGATGTGCCAACAGCCGCCATAATAAACTGTTCACATTCAGTGGGATAGATTCCTTTCTCATATTTAATAGCACATTACAATTCAATATTATCAGTTGACCCCTCCTTCTGTCTCTCCTCCAGAAACTCCCTTTTCAGGCTTTAAATTTCTTTACCCCCCCCTTTTTTTTTCTTTTTGAAGCGGTCTTTTGATCTTCCTTGCATTTCCTCCTCCTTTGTCTTGTCGATGGAATACATTCATGAGTCTGCTCAGCCTTTCTGGCTATAATGAATAAATCATTGACTGCTGAGGTGACCTTTTCAGATATACTTTTTGTGAACAGAGCAGATTGTTGGGTTTGGCTGGTTTCCTCCCCGCTTCCTTTTGTTCCATTACCCCTTGCAGCCTTTCATATCAGTATTCCTTCTCAAAAGAAAGCCAATCAGCCTTCCTTCCAGATGTGGGTGGAGAGCGCCCTTCCCACAGGCCAAATTTGGTCTGACATAGTTTCCAGTTTGGCCCATTTCCTCAAATCATTCCCACCTTCCCTGCAGCTAGCATCACACAAGATATCAGGTGCACGGCGGTTAGAGATGCAAGTGGTTCAACTGCATGACTGAGTATCCCATAAGGAACTTGATAATACAGCTGATCGCTGCTGGAAGCAGGCTTGAAGTCACCACCTATCAGCTGATAGGTGGTGATTTCAATTCCGCTGGTCTGTGGTGGTTAAAGGACCACACGGGGTCAATGCAAGCCCCTATGTGGTGCTTTGAAGTCCCAGTGATCATCACCTGATGTTATTATGGTGGCAGGTGAGCCTATTCTGTCTTCCTCAACCCCAGGGTAGGAGAGATATGTATCTGGCCCACTGACCAGATCAGGTTCCCCACCCTGTCTTAGATTATAGGAATGTGAGAAAAAAATTAAAATTTAAACCTACACCTCTCATTTTACAAGTTTTCCACTGGAGAAAAGTGGAGTGGGAGGAAGAGAGACTTTAAAAAACTAATTTATGGTGTATTCCAAAGCCTTTAATTTCAGTGTGAGCCAAAGAGGGCCTGTTAGAGAGAAGGAATCTAGAATATTTTGACATGTGTGCCTATACACAGACTCTGTAAGATTTGTCTGTTGTCCTGCCAAGATCCTTTTTGTGTTTAAACAGACTGAAAATGACTTAATCCTTTTTGGTTTTGGTTTTAAAATAAACCCCCTTTCCTCCCCCATTAATGCCGGGGAATGAATGGTGCCTGCATAACAGCGACTGCCCTATTGATTTATAACTTTCCTCTTTTCAAGGCAGCAAGGAGGCGGCAGGATATTATATCCCTCAAGTTAATGCAGGGATTGCATTGATGTTTTCTGAATTGATTTATTTCCCCTAGATCCATGCAAAGGTCAACAGCACGCTCCTCCACTCGAAAACATTCCCAACAAACATACCAGTTTGATTATACCTTTAATAAAGAAAATTATGGACATGGCAGCCGCCTCAAATGTGAGCGAGGCAACAAGTAACATATCTAGGCCATTCACAATACAGTTGAATCCCACAAAAGGTGGTGTGTTGATCCATAGGGGGAAATCGCACAATCCTGTCAGTTTGCATTTCTTAGTGCAGAAAGTATTGATCTTTCCTATTCTACTTAATTCAAGAGGGTTCTGGAAGCTTCTGGAAGCTTCTCTGTGTGAAAGAAACAAGCAAAAGGGATGTGATGTTTGGGTTATTCCTTCAGAGAAGCTGAGTACAGCTGGTTTAAACTGGTTCTGTTACCTCTTTCTGTCAAGTTCATGCAGACTATAATAATAAGGCCAGAAGAAGCCTGAGTTTCACTCTTTCTATCTCTCTTTCCTTCTGGTGTGGTGTTTTGTACATAATATGCTTAGTGTTAAGGCTTAGTCTTATTATAAGTTATTGTAAGTTTAAGTTAAGTCTGCTGCAACTGGATTTCTTATGGACAGTGCCAGTCCTGAATGTATTGGATTTGTGACCATTATGTTCATTTGCCTTCAGTAGCAGTAAAACAATTGCCTCTGGTCTATACAGTCGTACCTCGGAAGTCAAACGGAATCCATTCCAGAAGTCCGTTAGACTTCCAAAACGTTTGAAAACCAGAACACAGCTTCTGATTGGCTGCAGGAAGCTCCCCTGGCAGCAAGGTGAGCAAACATTGATGCTTTTTTTGTTCAAAGCAACTAAGAAGTAATCTCCCCCCCTTTTAATTTCAGGTATACTATTCTTGCGGCGCACAGTTCAGCTTGTTGGAAAGAGGACTTATTTTATCACCTGGTTTCCCAAACAATTACTCATCGGGCATGCACTGTATTTGGCAGTTCTTTATCCCTGCTGGAACATACCTAATGTTGGAAATTTTTGACTTCGATGTGTTTGAAAGCATCAGCGAAAATCCACATGTCTGGGGTGGTTTCCTTTCCCTTCCAAAAAACACAAATGAGGAGCTTCCCCCCACTGAGGAAAATGCAGACCTCCCCAACACCATTCCTACTAAGGGTATAATTTTTGAAGAGTCTCACTCGAAGGATTTTTATAATTTTGATGATGATAGGTTTCCAGAGGCCACCTCTCAGAAACAGGAGTCCAAGCAATTCCAGCAAACACAAGAACCCAAAGAGTTAGCAGTTACTCAGCCTAGTGAACTGCCGTTAATGGGAGCCACCAATGTCACTTTGCCAGGACAAATTTTTGGTGGAGTACAAGGGGATCAAAACCCGAAGGACAAAATTATGTTTGCTCACCTTGCTGCCAGGGGAGGAAGCGAAGATTCAGAAGGCCCTAAACAACATTTAGGAAATGTGACTTTTGGAGAGGACGTGGCCATTTCAACGGTGGGCTTGCCAACAGATGCTTCCTCCACACCACCATCCTCAATTGATGTTTGTCCCCATGATGTCTTGTACGTCTCTGACCTCACTGCCTTCTCTTCTCGCTTCTGCGGAACAAATTCACCACTGAACAAGAACATGACTTTTGGGTCTTCTCTGAAGATGGTAGAAGTCATTGTGGAGCTGATCACGACCACGGATCGCGGGCGAGGCTTTGCGATGCTCTTTGAGTACAAGAACGATACAGAACTGGTTGCTGTGAGTGACTCAAACGAGGGGATAGAAAATATTATGATGCTGATGATA
Source organism: Zootoca vivipara (assembly GCF_963506605.1). Classification (NCBI taxonomy): domain Eukaryota; kingdom Metazoa; phylum Chordata; class Lepidosauria; order Squamata; family Lacertidae; genus Zootoca; species Zootoca vivipara. The sequence continues at coordinate 11,071,218 of NC_083292.1, read as the reverse complement.
ATAGCAGGGATAGTCTTCTTTGCACTTGTTCTTTTGTCCTCACTCTGTATAGCTTGCAGGTAGGTGCTGCTCTTGTTGACTCATTTTTGAACCCTTAACTAGGGATGGGGAAGAAGTTCAATTCAGTTCACATTTCAAGACCGACCTGCTGCATTTGCACTTTCTGAAATAATATCTGAACCAAAGCACAGCCATCCTAAATTTGCATTGCTCTGAATTTTGTGATGCAGTTCTCCAGCTAGGTAATAATGTGTACCAAAAATTGCATATACAGTGGTACCTCCGGCTAAAAACTTAATTCATTCCAGAGGTCCGTTCTTAACCTGAAATGGTTCTTAACCTGAGGTGTGCTTTTGCTAATGGGGCCTCCCGCTGCCGCCGGGCCGTCAGCGCGTGAATTCCGCTTGCATTCCGGGGCAAAGTTGGCTACCAGGAGCATCTACTTCCGGGTTAGTGGAGCTCGTTCGTAAGGAGGATGGTATGTAACCTGAGGTTCCACTGTATATTAGGGGAAAGTGTGCATTAAAATGCATATATTAGTGGTAATAACCTACAAAGTCGATTATATTTGGGGAAATTGCTTGTAAACAAGTCTGTATTGCTCAGCCTGGGTACAAAAATGTGGTTATTAGGATACTTTTGCACTAACAAGCTGACAAATGTTTTTTTAAAGATGTTTTAAAAATGCAAATTGCTGCAGAAATGTGGAGAACTGAATTTAAGATTGGAAAAATGAGGAACAGAGAACTGAAATTGAGAGATCCGTCGATCCCTACCCTTAACTTTCATTTAAGAATTATCGCTCTCAGCTGAGGGATGCCTTCCAATGAGGGATGCCAGGCGATAAGACTATTACTAAGCCATGTTTGATTACTTCATTAAATTAATAAATTTACAATATTTTAATTGATTTAAAAGGTACTCCAGACTAATGGGGCAGTAGAGTTCTTCTTAATTAAAAAACAAGTGCTTATATTAAACAAAAACCACCTGCACATACTATCTTTGAAGAGACATTGAAGAGAGAATACCTTGTAGGCAAATTTGTGCAGATTTTACTGATTTAATAAATTGACTGAAATCCATACGATTAATTTACTCTTTCCTTCATTGAGGGACATCTCCAAATGTAATCTTTGTGTCTGGTTGCACAGCATGCAAAGACGGAATAATTTACAACCAAGTGATTTTTGCCGTATATCAGAGTCATGGATGTCATATAGAGCATTTATTTATTTTTCCTACATTTTTATTCTACTTTTTATCTAAGGAGCTCAAGGTGGCATACATACTACTTTCCCTCCCCATTTTATCCTCACAAAACCCCTCTGAGACAGGTTAGGCTGAGAGCAAGTGACTGGCCCAAGGTCTTCTAGCATGCTTCAGGTCAAGTGGGGATTCGAACTCTGGCCTCCCAGGTCCTGGTCCAACACTGTAACCACAATGCCATGCTGGCTATCTTAAGCTGGATCCAACCTTACATCTTTTGCACCTGGCTCCAGTTGGTGAATCTCTTCTAATAAAACTACAAGGCTGTTAGAGTGAATTAGCCAATTCAGGAGGCAAATGCCAAGGGATGGAGAAGCAGACAGAACCATGTGAGTCATGTGGCTTGCTCAGCAACCCCTAAACTAGCATGCTGCCCCGAGGTGCAGTGGAGGACCCTGTCGCATGACTGGTGTTGAATAAAAAAGAGTTGGCTACAATTTGGATCATCTTTTATACAGTCGTACCTTGGATCTCAAATGCCTTGGCTCCTGAACAAATTGGCTCCCGAACGATCGAAACTTGGAAGTGAGTGTTCCCGTTTTCAAACGATTTTCGGAAGCCGAACATCTGGCACGGCTTCCGTGGCTTCCGATTGGCTGCAGGGTGCTCCTGCAGCCAATCGGAAGCCACGCTTTGGTTTTTGAATGGTTCCGGGAGTCGGAACGGACTCCCGGAACGCATTCTGTTTGAGAACCAAGGTACGACTGTACAGTGGACCCTCCGGAAATGAATTTAATTCGTTCCAGTGGTCCATGCGAACCCCAAAAATTTTGTAAGAAGAGGCGCCACTTCTGTGCATGCGCACAGCACAATAGAGTGCTTCTGCACATGCGCGAGGTGTGCAGAATGCTCTGCACATGCGGGCGTGACAAAACCCGGAAGTATACATTTCCGGATTTGCCACGTTCACAACCCGAAAGTTATGAACCCGAGGGTCCACTGTATATGGAATTGGGAAGGTGCCGTTTTATTTTATTTTTGCCTCAGGTAGCCAAACATCTTGGGCTGGACCTAGGGGGGGGGAACCCCAAAGTAAACACTCGGCAAGCCCCAAACCACTGCTGCAGGGTGTCTGAGCACCGAGGGGAAAGTGCTGTAGCAGAAACACTAATTATTCGTCTCTGTTACTGAAAACTGACTCTAGGCCCGCAGCGTTCAACCTCGGCTCTTCCCTAGCTCAACATCTCAAATTAGCTGGCGACCGTTTCTGTTGTAAAAGCCTGCACAAAAGAAGTGAATAACCGTGGGGTCCTCTGTTTTCTGAACGTGCCTTGCTTTCTCCTTCCCCTCACCGTGGCCTGTCCTTGGGAGAACCAGAACTTGGCTAGCCCTCACCTCATCTCTCCTATTCTTTATCATTACCATCCGTATTATTACTGCTTTTAATCTGCCGGTTGCTGGCTAAAAGTAGCAGCTCCCCACCCCTGCAGGCAGCCCGAAAGACGCAGGCCAAATCTAGCACCCTGGCACTCTTCTAATTGAGTGTGTGTGTGTATGTCTGTGTGTATCTGTGTGTGCCCGCTGGAGACACTCATTCCCTTCAGCCACAGAGAGCTCTCTGGGAAACTCCAAGATTTTGCCACACTGTTGCCTTTGTTTACTGGTTGGGGAAAGGAATGAAAGCCTCAGTTGTTGGTTGGCCAATAATTCTAATTACTTTTGGCCATGAAGCCCGGCCTGGGTTAGCAGCGAGGCTGTTTTTCACCCCTCTTCTTTCCCAAGCCCCCAAGAACAAGAGGCTCGTCCACCTTATTTAATTTGAATCGTGCCCTGCAGAGACCTGAGGGTTTGGGGGTCCCCCCCGCCCGCACTCTGTGGCTGTGAAGTATGAAGAGGCCTTGCAACAGAAACCAAGCTCTCTTGCAGCTCTGACCTGCCAAGGAGCCGTTTCTGACGGCAACCTCTGTGCCTTACCAGAAGAGAATGAGCTTGTTATTCCCTCTCGGCTCCTTGCAGGCAACCCCAAAGGCTGCCACCCCTGCTCTGTTTTTAAACTTAACCCAAAAATGAGGAACGCAGTAAGGCTGTATTCCTTAGAGCCCAAGCTGGCCTCACTCTGTGGGGTTGTGGAGCTCACTTGACCAGTTAAGAGCCAATATATTTGGTGACCAACGACTTGTGTGTCCCTGTACCCAGAATGTGTGTGTGTTTGTGTGTATTTGGGGCTCAAGTACCAAAAAGAGTCCCTTCCCCATTTGCCAACCATCTTGGACCCTACGATCAGCAGGTGAGGCCTTGTTGTTGCCGCCGCCACGGGGGGGGGAATTCATGGTTGCAATTAACCTGTGACAGGGCCTTCTTGGTGGTGGCTCCCCATTTGATGATTGTCCTCCCTGGTGAGGAGCTTACCTTCCCCTCTTTACTGACTTTCAGGAGGGATTTTTAAAACATTCCTGTTTTAATGGCTGAACCTGGCAGCCTTAGCTGAGATAATGTTTTTAGCATGCTTTTGCTATTGCACTGTTCATGTGTTCGCTGCTTTGGGCTCCTTTGGGAGGAAGGATGGGATATCAATTGAATAAATAAATGAGTGTGTGTTTGTGTGTGGATACCATGAGTAAGACAACAACTACTACTACTCAGTGCTTTCCCCCCAAAAAAGAATGTTTAGGGGCACTCTCATTTTCCTACTCATATTGAAATACTGCCACTCAATGAGGCCAAACTTAGATTCACAAAATGTTTAGGGTTATGTGTACCCCTGCGCCCCCAACCCCAGAAAAAAGTACTTCTACTACCACTACTTCTCAATGATAACTATAATATGTTCAGATGCTACAAATAGTGCAGAATTCAGCTGTGAGACTGTTGAATGAAGCAGGTACTAGGAATCCCCTAATACTGACTCAGAAAGATCTTCAATAGTTGCCTGTTCATTTCCAGGCTGAATTTTATGTGCTGGTGTTGACCTATAAAGCAAAGCTGGCACTTTTACCAATGTCACCTAACATTGTTCCACACTTGCTAGGAATTGACCCTTCAGTGTGACAGCACCTAAACTTTGGAACTCCCTGCCCCTTGATATTAAGTAGGTGCTTGCTAAAAATTAAGATTATTATTTAAGCAAGCATATCCAGACATATAAATACAACATTTATTTTAAAATGTAATTTTATTTCATAGTCTCTCTCTCTCTCTCTCTCTCTCTCTGTGTGTGTGTGTGTATGTGTGTCTGTATAGATATACATTTTATTAATTTTAATTTTAATCTGAAAATTTTTAGCCTAACTTGTTTTTAATGCTGGTTTTTATCAGTAATTTTAATTTTAAATTTTAATTAATTTTTAATTTTAATTTGATTTTAATGTATCTAAACTTGCTTGGAGGTTTTGATATTTAAGTGGCACATAAGTTCTGTTAAATAAAAACAAGTAAAATCAACATAAATGACTTGGAGCAGAGGTATCTAAATGAACAAATCTCACTGTGTGAGCCGGCCCAGGTCCTTAGATCAGTGGGAAAGGCCCTTCTCATAATCCCATCACCAAGGGAAACACAGCAGTGGGTGGTACAGGAACTTCTGTCATAGCACCACCATTGTTGAAATCCTCACCCCGAGAAGTACACCAAGTGCTGACATTTTTGATGCCAGGTTAAAACATGTCTGTTTTCCTGCGTGTTTATTATTATTATTATTATTATTATTATTATTATTATTATTATTAATCACCCACCATTCACCCTAAGATCCCAGGGTGAATTACAACATTAAAACACAATATCAAAAACGATTTAAAACAAGTTACAATTACAAAAATAAGGTGCGTTCTGAAAAGCCAGGGTTGAAAGCCAGGGTTAAAGAGATACATCTTCAGCATTTGCCGGAAGCTGTACAATGAAGCTGCCAGATGCACTCCTGCAGGGAGGGAGTTCCACAGCTTAGGGGCTGCCACCAAGAAGGCTCTCTCCTGGGCTGCCACCCTCTGCGCCTTTGAGGTTGGAGGAACTACCAAGAAAGCACCCTCTGCTGATCTTAGCACCCAAGAGGGTTTCTAGGGAAGGAGGCAGGTCTTTCAGATATTCATTGCTGTATTTGGGCGTCGTATTTCACTTCTGGGAATATAATGTGCAATTTTGCCCGCTCCAAAAATGGAACACCACTGTGGGTAGCCTGAATTTTTGGCTTTCTTTCTTCCTAGAAAGAGGTGTGGGACCTTTTTTCAAGCCAAGGGCCACATTCCTGTCCAAGCAGTCTTCTGAGAGCCACATACCAGTGGAGGGCGGGACCAGATGCCAAAGTGGGTGGAGCAATCCATGTACAGTAGGCTAGCTTCTACAAACATACACCTCTCTCTATGCTCCACCCATACAAACAAGAAACAGTATCAGAGCTCAAGGTCCAGCAAAAAGCAGAGCCTGTGGTGGGGTGTGGCCAGGGGAGAGTTCTAAGGCCAGGTAGAGAACCCCTGTGACAAAGGTTCCCATCTTCTGGTCTAGTAGGTGATGCTGAACTTCCAGCTGCAAGGGCTGCTGAAATGAGCATAAATGTGATGTTTCCTCTTGCCTCTTTCCCCCTCCCTCCCCTGCTCTCCCCACCCAACCCCTTCAGGAAGAAATTGTGTCCCAAAAGGAGTTCTTTGGATGCACGCAGTGACCGAGAGGTTAGTGCTAGTAGTTTGTGGTCTTGATGGTTTGTGCAGGTTCTTGGTTTTTTCTTTGATTCTTGTTGGTGTCTACCTGAAGATGTTGACTGGGGAATGTTTTGAGTTGTAGAATGGGATCCAGAATGCCGCTGTTGATATCAATGAGCTGCAGCTGGTGATGCCGAGTCAAGAGAATGAAAACAACAATCACTCTGTTGACGGAAATGGAGCAGGTAAGCAACAAATGCATAGGGTTTGCCACGGTACTCTCTCTCTCTCTTTAATTATGTTTATTAAAAAATTTCAACTTAAGATTACAAATCATATCATAATACTATATAGAAAAAAGAAAATAAAAAAGAAAAAAACAAATACAAAAATATAACAGAAAAGCTGGAGGAAATTCCAGGAAAAAAAGAAAAGAGAAAAAAAATCTCATTTTAATAACTTTGTCATAACTTCGGCTTCCCTGCTCCCCTCTCTCTCACTGGGAAAAATGATTCCTGGGCTTCCTCACACATTGGAGCTCCTTTGTTGTTACGTACCGTATGTCCTGTGCAACCTCTCTCACCGATTGCACTTCGATCGAAATCTGTAGCTCCTCTTGGTCTTCCTCCTTTACAACATTGATGTTTACAGCATCTATATCCTCAACCTGTGTCTCAAAATTGTCTGTGGGGAGAGGTTGGTGCTGAGTTTCAATCCATAACTTTGTAAGTCTTTTGTATTCTTTTACTCCTGTCAACACTTCTTGAACTTTTTCCCATACACTTTGTATCCCTTTCTCACACATCTCGTGGTGTTGTTTTGACTGTCTGTATCCTTTGTCTTCTCAAGTTACAATATGGCATATAGGCTGTTGTGCCAGAAACGAGTCCCAATGTTGGCCTACAGTTTCCCGTCACCGGTTACCGGAGAGCTCGTTAATATAAAGTTCCAATTTTTTACGGAGATCCACACAAATAAAGTAAATCGCCTTCCCTTGGCTTCGCTGCCACAGGGAAGGTGTCCAATTTGATTTTCAGAGAAATTCAAAGTCCCGTTTCAGCATAATGGCTGTAGGCTCGGTAATTGCATCTTGGTGTCTCGGTAGGGGGGGAAACGACCTCCGTTTTCTTTTGGATTCCCCTCCCAGGTCCAAATTCTTTTTCCAAATTGATTAAATAGATTTACTTACAAGTCCAAATCGATTTTTGGAGGCATCTGGCACTCAATTGAGACCGGCAAGGAGCTTTGCGCCTCAGAGTGAGCGAATTGTCCCAAGGCTCCGTCTCGCTCCGTCTGCTCTTGTCGCCCCCCAAAAGGGGGTTACCTGCAGCTCTGCTGGGTATCCATGTTCCTGGAAAGCCCAATCCAGGAGTTCTCCGGGAGGCCACTTCGCCCAAGCGGCTCTCCCCCCCCCCCCCGAGACGCAGGGAACCTCGGAGCCCGAGGTTTCCCTCGCCGATTTCTGATGGAGCCAGACCGGAAGTCCCTGCCACGGTACTCTCTATAGGACAGTACTGTTGCAAAACCAGCAACACCCTGATGGTATTATACTATAAATAATAGTTAATGACACATATTTGTGTTTTCTTTAGTCACTTCCTACGATGGCAGCATGGAGTGCTCTCCTCAGCAAACAGACCAGGATATACCTTCTTCAATGTCAGCAGTGACCACCGAGTCTGGAAGTGATGAGGTGTTTATTATTTCAGCCAGCCCTGGAGCTGGTGGCTTGAGTTTTACCTCCTACAGAATACAGGTAGAAGAATCCTTGGTGTGTTTTCAGTGAGACATTTTCAGTGAATGAAATCTTGGGCTGTGTTTTTCAGCATTTTTTTCTCTTCCAGTTGGGTTTGATTCACATGTGCATGTTCAACCAGTAGTTCTCAGATGTTTCAAAATCCAGGACACACCTATAACCTCAACATATAAGATGGGACTCACTTAACAATGTTTAGCTACAACTTGCAACCTTCCCATCATCCTACCCATTTGCCATACTGATGGGATATGGGACTCCAGCAACATTTTTGGGGCCACAGGGTTAGCCACCTTTAAATTATTTTGTTCTAACAAAAGGCAGCACATATTTTAAACCTGTGCTAGCCACACACACCACACACACACCAGGTGTAGCCATCTTGGTGCCCTCCTGATGTTGTAGACTACAATTCCAGTTATTCCTGATCATTGGGCCTTGCTGGCTGGGATTGATGTGGGTTATAGTACAAAACATCTGGAGGGCAATGTCTGCACAAATACATTGACTAAGAGAAAAGACAGATTTATATGAAATTCTGCGAGCATTTCGTCATACAGGAAAATACTGAAATAAATTATCCAAATTTCCTGGTGGTAGAATTGTGACTATAGTCTACTCCCTAGGATAGGAACATGCTCCCTATCCTAAATCAAGTCAGAACTTAGCAAATAAGTATTTGTTTTCCACTTAGTTGCTGCTGTTCTTTTCTTTTCTGGATGTTTTGCCAATGTTTATGGAGGTGTGAAATTTTGAACCTTGACAGTAAAAAAAGATCCCAGGATCACCTTCGTTTGAAATGCCTGTCTAGACTATGTGAACCCATAAGCGGAATTTTTTTGGGGGGGGGGAGATTATCTAAATCCTTTTAGTGAGAAGCAACTGTTGGTCAACAGTGGCTCCAGGATTCCTAGAGAGTGTGAGTCTGAGCTCTGATCATGGCAGGAGCCCAATGCTTCATGGATGAAAATAGGGACATGCTTGTAATTCCACTGTGCTCATAGCTAGGGTCAGCACCCAGCTGTCTTCTGTTGCATTTTTTTGTGTGTGTGTGTGTGATTTCATACCACCATTCTGCATAACATTCAGTGGCAGCTGGATCAAGCCACCATTTTAATTTCCCACAATGCCTCCAGTGAAAAATGGTGGTTAGGGCAGCCACATGGTATTGCTTGGGCACTGCCGCTCTCTGATGCTGTTGTCTACACCAGGTAACCCCCCCCCCAGCTGCCAAGTCTCCTGTTTTCCCCGGGAAATCCCCGTTTTTTCCAGCTGTTCCTAGCTGAAAAAATGGATTTTTTTGTTTATTCTGGCGCGGCGGCCATTTTGGAACTGGGTGGAGCATGCTCAGAAGCAAAATGGCTGCAGTGCGACTTCTGGCGTGGCGGCCATTTTGGAACTGGGCAAAGCAGCATCAAAAGTCACTTCTGAGCATGCTCCGCCCAGTTCCAAAATGGCGGCAACGCTACTTCCGGTCTGCTATTTCCGGCCCGGTCCCTTATTTCTCTGACAGCAACTTGGCAGGTATGCCCCCCCCCCCGCAGTATCCACTAACAGAGGAGGAGCTCACCAATTGAGCATATGGTGGTTGGATGTCTTTCTTTATAGAGGTCAGTCATCTATTTTTACAGCTGTCCATGATTTGCCATTACTAAGGAACAGGAAATAAGAGCTGTCTCTAGTAACTAAAGGTGGGATCTAACTAAATGCTACTTAGAGCAGACCCATTGAGATTATTGAACCCAAATTAGCAATGTCCATCAATTTCAATGTGTCTATTCCAAGTAGGACTAGCTTTGGATACAACCCATCCTTGGCCGCTTAATGGATTGCCAAAGGGGGGGGGAACACAAAATATTTGCATAACCTTTGCTAGTACATGTGGCTGCTCAGCCTCATATCCAGGAGCTAATTGTTGATGGGAACTTCAAATCCCCTCCTGCTCTCATTTGTTATAGTTATTGATCTTCAAACTGGATTTAGACTAGACAGCCCTTCAAACAGGACTTTCGCACAGAAGCCTGTCCTCTGACATCTCCACAAACAGAGGAATGTCCTCTATAAAGCACGAGATGTGGCCACCCTAAACAGGAGTAGTTGAGAGTTTATGCTTCCAGCAAGAAAGCTAATCCACCACTGTTGAGAGTCAAGAGTGTGTCTGTCTGGTAAATTATGAAGCATTATAAGGTGTTAATACTATGCCCAAGCCATTTGATGTATTTCCAGCTTTCTTTTATTTTCTATTTTTTTAAAGCAATTCACAAGTATTTGTGATTAAGACAATTGCTACTGCAAGAATCCTGGAACCAGCTTTGAGATGTAGGTCCCTGAGGGGAATAGGGGTCTCCTAACAACTCTCAGCACCCTTAGCAGTTCCCAGGATACTTCAGAGAAAGTCATGACTGTTTAAAATGGTATAAGACTTATTCAAATACATAGTGTAGATGGGGCTTGTGTATGTGTATACTGCAATTTTTAATCTGCAAGCACTATTTTAGGACTGAAGGTGCATGTGCTTGGCATGTAGAAGGTCCCTGGTTCTACGCGATTTGCAGGAGCAGGTAACTAGAGAGACTGGTGCCTGTGAACTTGGAGTGGAGTTACCAGTCTGAGGAGTCAGTGGTACAGCTAGGGCCCAGTCAGTATGGTCAATGTTCAGGGATTATGGGGACCGTCTTCCAACATCTGGAAGGCATACCTGCCAAGTTCCTCTCTGAAAAATAAGGGACCGGACCAAAAATAGCATACTGGAAGTAGCGCGGCGACCATTTGGGAACTGGGCAGAGCATGCTCAGAAGTGACTTTTGATGCTGCTGTGCCCAGTTCCAAAATGGCCACCGCACCAGAAGTCGTGCTGCAGCCATTTTGGAACTGGGCAGAGCAGCATCAAAAGTCGCTTCTGAGCATGCCCAGTTCCAAAATGGCCGCTGCGCCAGAATAAACTGGGGAAAAAATCCGTTTTTTCGGCTGGGGACAGCTGGAAAAACGGGGGTTTCCCAGGGGAAACGGGAGACTTGGCAGCTATGCTGGAAGGCACCACACTGGGGAAAGCTGATCCAGAAAAGAAGTATATGTTTTTGAGTCAGAACAATTGCTTTAATTCATATGCAAAATACTGTGAATTTAATCAATTGATTAATCAAGTAAAAGTCACAGAACCATAGAATTGTAGAGTTTGAAGGGACTATGAGGGTCATCTAGTCCAACCCCCTGCAATGCAGGAATATTTTGCCCAATGTGGGGCTTGAACCCACAACCCTGAGTTTAAGAGTCTCATGCTCTACCCGACTGAGCTATGAGATTTTAATTGGGCAAGAGCTTCAAGTATGGATTTTAGAATAAAATTCACTGGCCAACTGGATAAAGGTATCACATGCAGTATTTTTGTTTTGATTTATCTGTCTTTTTTTCCATTAGGACAGAAAACTGAAGAGAAGCATCACAAGTCCCGGCTCAGTTTCTGACTGGCTGACAGCAGGTCCAGTGGAATCTGGCATCAGTGCTACAAATATAGGGGTGGCACAAACAGAGAGCCATTGCCCAACTCAGCGAACATGGCGCGCTCGTACTTTTCATGACTTACTAGCTCCATTGCCTCAGCTACAGAAAAAGTGGTGCAGCTGGGCTACTAACAGCCCTTTCACCAAATTGGTTAACAGCAGCGTAAGTATTTGTAGAAAGCCCTGGGGGTGCAAGTTGAATGTGTCCTGCAGATCTGCTGTCAAAGTTTGATCAGTGGCTTCAGGTCTAGCCGGTTTCCCCTACCAGTACTGTCATGCCTGCATGCTAATAAGAATCTAGCACCTGCAAGTCAAGTAAGGACCGGTGTGGGTGGCCCATGGGGTCATTTTCACAGAGCCATGCCCATCTGTCGCACATGTAATGCCATCTATGGCATCGGGTGTGGGGCAGGTAAAGGCACAGCTGCAAAGGAAGCCTTTGCAGGAGCCTTAACAATTCGCTCCCAATTGTTCCTTGGCAAATGTGGCTTGCTGTCAACACCCAACAGCTGATAGGCACCAACAGCAAAGCCCCACTTGAGAACTCTGTAGGGCAACCAATCCCTGCCCAGCTAACCAGTGCTAACCAGCTGAGTGACACTTACAGCAAGCCCTGCATAGCCAATGGCCAGGATTGATGGGAGTTATAGTCCAGCAACAACTTGTGGGCCAGAAGTTCCCCATTCCTGACTTTGATTCTGTAATAGAAAAAAAGAAAGGAAGGAATGGCGGAGACCTTGTGAAATATTAACAGTTTTCTTACCTTCAGAACACTCCTTCCCACATGTGCATGTGTCTCCCCCCCTTTCTTTGCACTGACCTTCAAGTTGTGGGAAAGGCAATCATGAGCAAGGCACAGAGGGAAATGACAGTGAAGGAATAGAGCAAAATGACCTCTTTAACGACTTCTTAAAGAAATATTCACTTGTAGTTCCCTCAGATCTGATTATCAGAGTTGATGTTATGATTGCTCCTGCCAGGGCTTTTCTGCATCCACGAAAGACCAGACTGCAGCTACTCGGAAAGTAACTTCAGCTGCAGAAATAGACGGCATCTCCGAACCGGCTTACTTGGACTCATCGGCCAGCACTGCATCTTACCCACTGACGTATTCGGCACAGAAACAACGCAAGCTAAGCAGTAGCTGCAACTTGAAAAGATCCCGTTTCAGAAACCCTTACTTTGGGTTTTTAACAAGTTCTCCCGACTGTAACCAACCAAGGCTGTCTGATCATGCAAAGCATGTGGGCACAAGATCTCCAGTCAACAGTCCAGGCCAGGGTACCGAAGACCTCCTTGAAGGGCCCATCCAGCTCACAAGCAACATAGTCAATGGCTCAAAATCCAAGGCGCTCTCATTGGAATTGGATAAACCCAAACCTGTTTTTGTTATTTCTGAGGAAGGGGATGATCAGCAGCCTTTGGTTTTAGCAGAGCATGTGAATCAATGTGCAGATGCTTTATCTGAGCCAAATGTTATCCATAATAATATGGGGATGGGCATTGCAGATGAGCAGCCAGTGGACCCAACTCTTCAAGAAAGCTCAGTTGAGTCCACCAGTATCAGAGCAGACCTTGATCTTTGGGGAGAGTACCCAAATTCATACAGTGATTCCCTGAAGAGCTGCAGTGGTTACAAGGATAAAAACTATGGGCCTGTTTCAGACACCGGCACCACTAATTCTCATCCGAATTTTGATTCCTTGGCCTCTCACCAGTTGTGTCAAACCTCAGTTCAGTAACTCCTCCAAATATGGGTATCAAAACTGACACTGAACGTTGTAGGTTTGTGCAATTGGAAGCAATAAACATGTTCCTTTTGAGATGGAATGGAAACTGCATTGCACGTACAACGTGGAGAATGTGCTTGGGCAGCCCTGACTCTAAATGTTGGAATAGATTGTGTGTTAAGTTATACCCTATTGCATTGCCACCTCTTACTGAGCTGCATCTAATGACTGTTTTTTTGTTGGCTTATTGAGAGCTTATCAAGACTACCTGACTGGTACTTCTTACAAAGAAGACAGGCTTTCTTAAAGTGGCGTGATGAATATGGAGGCACTGTCTATTTCCATTCCATACCATACCAGGAAGCAAATGGTCAGGCTTGCATTGAAAAGAGGCATGCTGTTTTGGACATAATACTTTGAAACAGATCAACCAAATTCTAGTCACAGCTGGGGGAAATCGCACAATTCCTTACTGAAGTTTGATTGTGGCTTGGACAGGGAAGTGGCAGTGGGTAACAGTTAGAACTGTGTTTAGCAGAACACACACAAAGAAGTAAACGGTTAGCTACATGACCACAAAACAAAATGCACAGCACCTTTGCTTGGTTTTTTTTTTTTTGCTGCATTTGTGTGTAAAACTACATTAGATGTGAGACAGTTAGGATTGTCAAAAGTTTCATTAGCGATGGTAGTTCTGGCTATTCTTAAGGACTGCATTATAAAAGGATTGCTTCTTTCCTAAACCCTGCAGAAGGCTCTGCCACTTGGGGTAGGAGGATTTTCTCTTAATGTGATGCTCATACAGAAAGTACACTAATAGCATCATCTGGGGAAAGTGCTGGCAGCTTTGGAGAGATAAATGCACACTTTGGTAAAACATAACACTCTCATTGCACATTATTCAAAGAATACCAGCTGCAAGGTACTAGAACCTCATCAAACCTAGCTAACTACTGTTAGGGCAATTCACAGTGGCCAGGGCCAGTATGCTTGCCTCATATATGCCTGTTCTCACTGCAGCAATAAACACAGTTCCAAAGGTTGTCCCCTGCTTTCTTCGACACCCATTTTTGCCTCATACATGGTGTTCATTGTTGCAAAGATCATAAAGAGTGGAGATGCAACTTAAGGATGGGGGTGGGGGAAATCCCAACTGGCTTCAGTTCATTTCAGAGTATTTTACCTCTTGCAAATATATACATGGCAAAATGCTGGGTGGTAAATCATGAATAAAACGCATTGATGCGCACACATTCTCACAATCCCAAAAATGAATCACCAGGGACATTGCAAGTGCAACTTCCTGTTGAGTTAAACATCCATACAGATTTTGCAATCCTTGGTCTGGTGGTCTAGTTTTTTGGATGCCTAGGAAGTAAGTGTGTCTTTGAGGATATTTGGGGTATGCTTTGCTCACAGCCACAGCTGTCTCAAAAAGTTGCTTTGAGGTCCCCAGTATTCCTTGAGAAAGCAGGTCATGTTTGTCAAGTGCTTTAATAAGTTGCACCCTGGAGCTATTTTTAGCCTGTGATGAATATTCTGTTTGTACCGTGTTGTTTTTTAAACATCCAATCTAGCTAGTTATTGCTGATAAACACCTATTTGCTTCTTCAACCATTTTGTTTCCATTACTAAATAATGCATTTCTGTCACCACCAGGGCAGTCTAGAGACTTTTCAGCTTCAAGCAGCTGTGCAATTCTGATTCTAATGAAGTGTGTATTTTAAGGCTGAATGAAAGGAAAGCCTGCTAGTTTGATTATACCTAATAGCCCCTTAAGGATTTTAATTGCTTCCCAATGGTAACCTGGTAAGAAATGTATAATTACTTGCATTTCTTCAAAGGGCTTTTGCTATACACGAATGGAAGGGATCACATCTTGGGGAGCTCTCTGATTGCACCTGGTTTAGACAGCTGAGGAAGGCTTCCAAATATTTATTGCAAAGCAGATGCCCAGGAAGGAATGGGAAAAATCTAACCCTCCCTATCAAATGGAGCAATTTTTCATTTTTGCTATGCTTAGGGAGTCTTTAAGTCTGGCTCCTCCTAATATACTTAGTCCTGATTTTGCCCAGACTAATTTATGGTTTCACCTGCTGTTTAAATTTCCATCTGCTCTATCTTATCAGTATTGATAGCAGGTGTGGAGCATTTTGGGTGTGCGTGCATTTTAATCATGCATGTGGTCTCTATAGAAATATGAGCAATGGAGTTTAGCCATGGCTATTGACCAAGTATGAACCACATTTACAGTGCCTTTGAACTTGGAATTTTCATAATTTCTCCTCTTCATGATTAATGGGTAACACGCAGAAGTCAACAAGCAGTCTTTAGCTTTTTCTTTAACAAACCAATATTGTATGGCTCTGCAAAAACAAAACAAAACCCAAAACTGTTGGAGAAACCAAGAGGTCTATGACTGTTGCAGCCCCATGTTAAGGACAAGACCATAGCTGCCAAGTTATCCCTTTTTTAAGGGAAATTCCCTTATGCTTAATAGGCTTCCTCGCGAGAAAAGGGAAAACTTGGCAGCTATGGACAAGACATATGAATCACATTCTACTGTTGCAGTGAGGACAGAGGGATTGGTATTGTGTCTTATAAAATGGCTCAACAAATGGATTTGAAGCTAGGCAATGTAGGAGGTAAAGGTAAAGGTAAAGGGACCCCTGACCATTAGGTCCAGTCGTGACCGACTCTGGGGTTGTGCGCTCATCTCGCATTATTGGCCGAGGGAGCCGGCGTATAGCTTCCAGGTCATGTGGCCAGCATGACAAAGCCGCTTCTGGCAAACCAGAGCAGCACATGGAAATGCTGTTTACCTTTCCGCTGTAGCGGTTCCTATTTATCTACTTGCATTTTGACGTGCTTTCGAACTGCTAGGTTGGCAGGAGCTGGGACCAAGCAACGGGAGCTCACCCCGTCACAGGGATTCGAACCGCCGACCTTCTTATCAGCAAGCCCTAGGCTCTGTGGTTTAACCCACAGCACCACCTGCGTCGTAGCTTCCCCCAAAGACCTCTGAGACCTGTAGTTCGCTAAGAGTGCTGAAAGTTCTTTGGAGACCCCTTTTCCCCTCCTAGAGCAACAAAACCCAGAGTTCCCTGTGAAGAGGGATTGGTGGTTAAGCCACTCTGGGAGTTGTCATAGGTTGGCAGGAGCTGGGACCAAGCAACGGGAGCTCACCCCGTCACAGGGATTCGAACCACCGACCTTCTGATCGGCAAGCCCTAGGCTCAGTGGTTTAACCACAGCGCCACCTGGGTCCCCTAATGTAGGAGAGGTAGGTCTAAAACTTAATTGGTGCCAATCATATGCAGTCTACCTCCCCCCCGAGTTCAGTGGGGTAGACTCCCAAGGTTTGTTGCCCGAGATTGCAATCCTATACATGTTCTTAGCCCAATTGAACTTAGTGGCATTTACTTCTAAACAGACAGGCACATGACTGTGCTGTAACTAAACTAGATGCAAACTGTCTTCTTGACCTTTCCAAACAGTTCAGTCTTGCTTCTGTACTGTACATTAAGGTTGGCAGCTATGAGTAGCATGGGGGGCAGCATCACTTGGAATTAGGAGGGGGAAAGAGTGGGACTCGAGATTAGGATCACAGTGGGGTGGGAAGTGGGGTTAAGACAATGGAGGCAAAAAGTGTGGGGTTGCTACCCATCAGCTTACCTCGGGTACTTGAATGAGTGAACTAAGTTGGTAAATAAAGGTCTTTCCCTGCTCCCTTCCGACACGCATTCTGGACCGCAGAAAAGGAAAGTAGCTTCTAGATCCACCTTTTTTTTAGCTTTTTACCAAAAGATGTGGTTTGATGAGTCAACAGTGTAATGCAGCAGCAAAAAAAAGCTATCACTATTCAGAACACGGGCATTAATAGTACCACTCTATTTTGCCTTGGTCAGACCATACCTGGAATACTGTGTCCTGTTCTGAGCACCGCAATTTAGGAAGGATGCTGACAAGCTGGAACATGTGCAGAGGAGGGGTAACTAAGATGATCAAGGGCCTGGATACCAAGCCTTACAACGAGCACTTGAAGGAGCTGGGTAAGTTTAGCCTGGAAAAGAGACTGAGGGAAGATATGATAGCCTTGGAGGGTAGGACTCGAACCAATGGCTTCAAGTTGTGTGAGGGGTGTGGTTTTTTTGAAAAAATTTTTTTACGCCAGATCCCTCCCTGATTGGCAAGGTACACTTTGCCCTAATTTGATGCAATTCGGTTCAGCTGTTACAGTGTAAGGGTGTTATCTCCGCGCTTGCAGTGTCTACATTTTTATATATATAGATATATATGAAAGGAAATTAGATGTCATCATACACATGATATCACATGAAGTAGTCCAAAATTTGAGCTTTAATGGCAAAAGAAGGGAGGGAGCCAAGCTAAAATAGAAACTCAACAAAGAAAAAGACAATAGAAGCAGTTTTCATGAGTAAACTTTTTAATCCTTGACATTGCCACAAAAAAGGTTGGAAGAACTATTTGCCCACCTTCTTTACAGAAGAATATCCCAGAGAAGGAGACTAGGCCTTATTTAGCAATACACAATCCTCAGTTTTCCACATCTATCCTAAGAACAGACTATTCTCCAACTCCCAGTGTTTTGTCTCTCTCTCTCTTACAGAAGGGAGGTGAAGCCTGTACTTCAGAGAGGTTAAAATATGCCAAACCATTTACAGTTTTTAAACATCAAGTAAACTTTTAGAAGTTAACACATTAACTAAAAAACATCACCCGGCCAATCCATACAATTTGCTTTTTTGCTTTTTTTTGCTTTTTTAAAAAAGGACTAAAACATGTAAGAGTATGTAATACCCATGAACAATGGTGCTCTTCAATACTTAAAAGAGCATATTAAAGATTAAAGGTCAATTCAGCCCCACCAACATTGGCAATATTAATTATTTTCATTCTTTTAAAAAAGATACAGCGTATGCACAAAAAACCCTTTTCATTCCATTGCAATACTTCAATCGCCTAATGCATAGAAAAAGTAGATTTAGTGTGTATATATGTGTGTGTGAGAGGAGTGTGGTGGCATCAAATTCACAGCCCTCTGATGTGCAGCACAGCCGATTGCTTCAATTTCTTTTTATTCATAACATGGTTATTGATGTGCCCAGAGCAAGAATATACATGCCTAATGTGAACCATTACAAGTCAAGTATAAAGCACCATTTTTTCAGGGGAGTGAGGAGCCCATAATTTTCAACCCATCCAGCAATCAAAAGAAACTCTTTGCTGGATGCCAATTCTGAATACAGGAAGAAGCAACAGGGAATGCAAAGCATGCCCTGGAAACAGAAGTGCAAGGGGCTCCCCTTTTTCACATATGCAAAAAATGTGCTCACACGCACATGCTGAGCTGAAACAGAGACCAAGCAGCTGGAAATGCTCAGCCTTAGAGGATTCCGTAACTGCAGACTTTTACACTATTCCCCCCCCCCCCCAAGCTTTAAACACAAACACACACAACAGAAAACTCAAGTGTCAGAACTGAAACTAAATGCACATTTTCCATTTGTCAACTTCAAGGATTATTCCAGACCAGCTTTCCCCGTAAAAATAGGCCATTCCATACTATTTTGTAGGTACTAAACAGGCATCTTAAAAAGCCACCCATTCTTCCTGCAAAAGCTTTACAGATCCAAGTTCAAGATATACAACTTCACTCACCCTCTTCATCCCCAATATCATATACTCGCATTGCTAAATGTTAGTAACTCCCCCACTGATTGTGAGCTTGCAACTTGGCAAGTTATAGGCTGCAGTTTAAGTGAATCCTGTTACCACAGAAGAGATTAAGTGCAAGCTGCTAGATGACCTAAAACCAGAAGATAATTCCACTTTTAGTCTCCTGACTGCATGTTTGAGTACTCTCCCACAAAAAAAGTTCTCTTTATAAAGAAGAAAAGGTTAACCCCCTACTTCTGGCATGCTAATGTTTGTGATTATGGGAGAAGCATTGAGACATGGAAGTCACCATTGCAACCTGAAATGATACATGCTTGGAACAGCGTTACCCAAATGGATTATCCCAATTATAACAAACTTGTCCTTATGCTCTGGACTGACTTCTACTCTACCAAGTACAACAATACAGATATGCAGACACGTAATTGGGTACTATTACATAATTTATAATATTGCATATTTGTCTATCGTTTTCCTGGGTAAGTTTTAGGTCAGTTGGGTTGGGAAGCCTGTTTAAGCAAGGACTGCTCTAAGTTTAAATGTATACATGAAGAAAAAGCTGTTATTTCCCTTCTCAAGCACCATGCTATTTCCATGGCAGTAAGCTGCTTCTAGCCCTCTGTTGACGATAGTTGCCAGATTTGTGGTCCAGCACACCAGCAACAGTTCTTTAAGTGTAACATCTGGAGAGTTTGAGTTAAGACAACAGCAGTAATCGACTAAAAACATTCTTTTGTCCTGTGTATGTCTTCACCCTTTGCTTTCAGAATGAAATCCAGCAGTAATTCTGATTTCCCAAAAGGTAATGTATTTTACATTGTGCAGTATTGCCTTTTGGTCTTTCCAATGCCAGCACACCGTTAACATTATTTCAGGAAATGAAAGCACCACATAGTCCAAGAATACAACTTGACATCAGGCTGGGCTTGGGAATCTGTTTCAAACTTATGGTACTGATAACATAGAAACCACTTCCCTGTAGCAATTTCCCATGTTGGACTGGAGATGTGTAGGAGAGGTGGAAAGGACCTAAAAAAGTGTCACAGGTCAAATTGCAGTGGATAGACATAGCATGTGTTCTCCCCATCCTGCTCTCCTGCATCTTCAAGTCAGGGAAGTGGATACAGTTGTACCTTGGTTCTCGTACTTAATCCATTCCGGGAATCCATTTCACTCCCGAAACTGTTTAAAAAACCAAGGCGCGACTTCCAATTGGCTGCAGGAGCTTCCTGCACTCAGTCGGAAGCCGCGTTGGATGTATAGCTTTCGAAAAAGTTCAAAATCCGGAACACTCCTGGGTTTTTGGTGTTCAGGAGCCAAAACATCCGAGTTCCAATGTGTTTGAGAACCAAGGTACGGCTGTACAGGGAATTGGTTCCCGCACCACTAACAGGATTTATGGACAGGGTCCCCAGATCGTGAACCCAGACTTAAACCTACTAAGCCATGTTTAGGATGCAATCTAGAGCATCCAGTCAATTGACTGCATCAAGGTTTAAGGGCACCCCACTTAAAATTTTCCTATGGCTACAGTGAGCAGGCGCTCATTATGTTAGGTTGGCGTTTCGGGGTGGGGTGGGGTAGGGAATAAGTTTCTATTACAAATGGTTTGGATGTGGTTAGTAAACCATAACACTTTGGAAGCTCTATGTTTTTAAAGCCAGGAGTGAAATAACGTTTTTACACACTTAAAAGTGACAAATCCTTTTGTAAATGCCTTAGACCCACCCTTAAAGGACACTTGGGTAGGCAAACATCCTGGATTAGCCTGTTGGCTTTCTCTTTGGGTGAGTTCCCACATTACTGTTTTAGGGTATGGGAAGTTAATGTGTTGCACCATGCCCCATTATTACAAAAAGGAAGACTGTGCTCTTGGCATTATTAAATCTACCAGCACATTGATGTTTTTAAAAAGCAATCTTATGTTGTAAAAATGTACATTGCAAAGCATCATCTAGTGTATTGCTGAACAGTGGCATTGCTAATTTAGCAACATAATTCCAGAATTTGGGGGGGGGGGCGCCTGAGGAAGCAACTTATTTCTACATCCTACCCTGCTCAAGGCTGCCTTGATCCAACAGTTACAATCTGCAGCATAATTTGCAAAGTAGAAATGTTTTCATGCACAGATAATTTCAAAAGGCAATTCCTGATTTCAAAGGCAATTCCTATTATTTGTACTGCTTTGTGTGTAATTCTAAAGTCAAAAGGAGAGCTTAAAAATGCTTAGAATAAGATGCGCGATTCTACCACCATGCCTATCATATAAGCAGAGACAAAAACAACTTTCCTCTATGTGTAATGAAAAGAACGCAGGAAATATAAGACTAAGGGGAGGTCCAATCAAAATATGAAAAACCTTTAAAGTTATACTGACAGCACCAGCAACTAAAAGTTATTGACTTTGCTTGGATTGCGCCCATTC
The DNA here is from genome assembly GCF_963506605.1 of Zootoca vivipara. Lineage (NCBI taxonomy): Eukaryota > Metazoa > Chordata > Lepidosauria > Squamata > Lacertidae > Zootoca > Zootoca vivipara. The sequence continues at coordinate 11,050,267 of NC_083292.1, read as the reverse complement.
CGTACAACAACCTAGAGATCACCTTTATGGTCTAGGTAAGGAATAACAAGTCTCCAGTGTAACTGGGTTATAAGTAGGGGACAGCAAATGTCAACAATTGGAGGGGTTGCTCTAAAATATTACTTCCACTTCTCTCCCAATGGCTGTTAAAAAAGAAAAGAAAAGAAAGACTTGCATGAACACATTCGCTTTGTAAAACGAGGTCCAGGATTGCTGTTATTTTGATCTCAAAAGTCCAACGGTTGTCAAAACAAGAAGGTGACTGTCTTGCTATCCCTCTGGTCCCAAGACTGAAAAGCAAACGTATCTAAGGGGAGGAGAAGGGAGCAGAGCCTCAGGGATTCCAGGAAGAAGAGTTTGGATTTGATATCCCGCTTTATCACTACCCAAAGGAGTCTCAAAGCGGCGAACAATCTCCTTTCCCCTCCTCCCCCACAACAGACACCCTGTGAGGTGGGTGGGGATGAGAGACTTCAAAGAAGTGTGACTAGCCCAAGGTCACTCAGCAGCTGCATGTGGAGGAGCGGAGATGCGAACCCGGTTCCCCAGATTACAAGTCTGCCGCTCTTAACCACTACACCACACTGGCAAAAGCAAAAGACCTGACCAAAAAATAAAGAAAATAAAAAGAGATTGCTCCCATTTATCTCATCACCACCACAAATAAAAAGGGTACATTCCAGCTGCGCTGATTGGGCATTGCAGCACTCAGGAGCAAATGTTGCAAGAAAGGGCAGGGTATCACAAGTCGCCCCTGACAACTGGATAGGCCAGGCCAAATCCAGCTGTGATCTTTTTGACAGCCATGTTGATTGAAGGGCCATGCAATCGCCTTAGCAAGACCCTGTAGACACAGCCCCAACTGTCCTCCACTACACCACTTGGGTGGAGTGGGTAACTACTGCTGCCCATCTGTGTGTCAAGAAGGAGCTTATCGCTTGCCTAGCAACTTTTTGCACCCACCCTGTAGTCCTACTTCACCCCACAAACAATAGCTCTCAATATATTTGAACAGCGCAATTACTGCCACACAGCGTAGACTCCCCCTACTTTATTCAATGCCATTAGAATCCTTCAGTCCAATGATGATGTCATTAAGTCAAAAACATGATGAAGCAGGGGCAGACTAATCATGAATGAATTGCTTGTTCCACACTGTCTATTGAAGGAAAAGAAAAGAAAAAAAAGACACTGACCTGCTCATAAACTGTGAAAAATGTTTTACAAATCAAAAATATACACCAGAGCATCTGATGTAAAAAGAGTTACCAATTCCCTGCTATGAGGGAACAATGAAACAATAACTGTACGGTCAGTATTGCAGATTTAATTTTCCCCTCCTTTCCTACAGGCTGCGAGTATTCAGGCCAGTTAAAAAACCTTCAGTTTTTGAATCGTGTTTGTTCACAGATGTGATTGAATTTCCTGGAACAACAAAAGACTTGAGTTAAAATTTAGAAAACATAAGAGAAAACAAGCAAACAACAGTTGATGTGCTTTGTTTTGGCAAAGTTGTTGAGCTTCTTCTTCTTTGGCGGATGGGCGGGCATTTTTGAGCTGCTTTTAATGAAATTCGCCTTCCGAATTCTGGATTTTCCTGGACACAGTTTCCAACGAACAAATCCCACCTATCTCACCATTTTATAATCTTGAGTGCTATCCCCCACCTTTTGTTTTAAGTGAAGGCTCGCATTTTTAGGGTGGTTAATGTCAAATTTAAAGAAAAACACTATTGCCCCCACCCCACATGTGAACTGTTGAAACTGGCAGATTTCTGGGCAGCTCATGTTCTTATAATGTTCAAAGTGAGCTAGCACTGTCAAGTTTCCTTCCCACATTAGATGGGAAGTTTTTGTTGTTGATAAATTAATATTAAAACATACTATATTCAAATTATTAGCTGTTTTGAAATAATGCACTGGTTTGAATGCAACACTAAACATAGCATTGTGCTATGTGAATGAGTTTACCTGTAGTTTGCTCTGTAGTCCAAACTTAGGCAAACTGTGGTTAATGTTAACTTAACTATGATTAATTCAAAGTTGCCTGGTTTCCACTAATCACATTTGAAACTAAACACAGTTTACGGTTTCAGTGACATGATAAACTGTGGTTAAAGCAGAAACTTTCTATCACCTTTTTGTAGCTCTGCACTGGAAGACAGGAGAGCAGGCACGCAAGCCCAAGGAGACGCTGGTTTTATTCTTGCAACAGGGTTTAGTGCTATTTTTGAATGCAACCAATATCTAATACCTACACGGGGCTGCCTTTGAAGAGTACTCTAAAACGTCCATTGGTCCAGAACCCAGCTCCCAGAGTGCTGACTGGGCTTAAGTGCACAGAGCATATAATTCCAGTGCTGGAGTAACAGTTAGCATCATGAGAGGGAAATGATCTCTCATCAGAAGTATAGAAAAAGTTGTGCATACGTTTATTTTCCTGGTGGAACCATTACCCTGATCCTGAAATGCACACAGATTTACGTTCCTATAGAAAAGTATTTAGGGGATGAGGGTAGGGGCAGGGGCAACTCACATTGCGTGGTGAGCTTTGACCTGAGTCCGGCAATTGCGCCCCCAATAGCAATCAGGGCGTGACGTGACAGCCACTGTAAGAAAAAAACAACACCACATTTGATGCACAATTGATGTTAATTAAAAGCAGAGAGATTTGAGGGTGGGTGGGTGGGGGAGTCAGTCAATCAATGTTGTTCTAAAATAAGGTCCGGACAATTATTTGGTAGCAAGTGCAAAGCCATGTAAGTAGATTATCAGTTGGGGGACCAAACCAAACAACAACAATATGTATACGTGGAAATTATTGAAATTTAATAAGATACACCCGGTAATAGAAACAGCAACAGCAACATGTATTTTAAAATACTGATACTTAATGCTAGCATAGTGCATGCTAAGCTGTTACTGATGCGTATGCACATGGGTTAGTCTTGTCCTGGAATCTTAACACACACCATACAGTAAATATAGTCCTAATGCAGAGCAAACTGAATAGCCCTCCAAAACATTTGTATTGTGGAAGAGAAATAATGGGAGAGAATTACTGTAGGTTTCTTTTGCCCTTTGGTACAAGATTTAAAGATTCTCTCTACAATGAAGATTGAGTGACATACTTTCCAGCTCACATATGAGAGGGGGAAAGTTGTGAACGTGGGTTAGGGTCTGGCAGTCCTCAGCCATCTAAAACTGCTCAGAGTACTGCTGCTGTTACCTGCCCTTTCCAACTTCAGATTAGTAGCAACTTTATGTAGGTGTGGCACAGCTAATTGCCATCCCAAAATGCAGACTGACTGGCGACTGAATCACTCAGGAAATATAAATAGAAATATTTAACCAATGCTTCCAATTTTATTTAAAACTGATTTATTTCTAATGTTGTTTGTTGGCTTTTGTTATAAACCAGGGGGGAAAGGTGGGGAATAAATGAATGAATGAATGACAAAGACAGTTTTTCCATACCTGGCAATTCAGTAACAGGAATATTCTGCCTGTACTGATAAGCAAGCTCTCGGAAGCTGCGGAGGCCACAACAGTAACAGAGAACAGTTTCTCCAGTAATGCGGTAATCTGGAGGGCAGAGGAGAATCAGAGTTGCAGATAGTCAGGGGCCAAAAAAGCCATTTCATGAAATATTCGAAAAAGGCAGCAATTCGTCAAGAGTTCATATGCTTGCTGTAAGTTATCTGAAAGGCCTTGGTGAACTGAAAGGTGGTGAAAGGACCACAAAGATGGTGTCAGGCCAACGTCTCTGGGAAGGCTATCCCATAACCAGAGTGCCACCACTTAAAAGGCCTTCTCTTCTGGCAGTTAGCCAGTCACTTCACCTGGTGGAGATAGTTGCGGAACAGGGTTTCTGAAGAGGATAGGATCAAGGTTTGGGTAGGTACAAATGGGGAAATGTAATTTGCTTCCCTGAAAGCGCACAACACAGAAGATAAGCCTCTGGAAAGCTCAAGTCAGAGAGAAAAGATGGGGCTTACCTGGTAAAATAAAAACTCCTCTTTGAAGAGCTAGGAGACTTTCGTTTAACATATTTTTCCATGTTAAACCCCTGGATGCCAGGTAATCCTCAGATGAGAGAAAAGGGTAGTCAGCAGCATGTAAAAGAGATCCACTAAACAACTTGACCCACCCAACCACCCCATGGAAAGTAGTAAAAATGTATTCTGCAAACTAGGTTAAGCAGTTATAGTCTGTCAACTGATATACTTTAAAACTGAATATACCTTTAGAATGTCCGATTCATAGTTATTGCCATTAAGGACGCCATCTAAACACTTGTCACCAAGATTTATTTCTGTAAGGAAATGAAAAAGAGAGGGAAAATTATCCTTGCTCTGAAATACCCAAGAGGCGTCTTGTCTTTTCTCACCGCAAGGATGACCTTCAGTGCCTAGAAGTCATGATTTCAAGCTCACAGAACTGGAGTACTGGCTTCACTGAGATCAGAAGTATTAGTTTCCATGTGAAGGGCTGGAAATTGGATGCATGGGAATCCCCTCCTGCAGAAGGTAACACGCTCAACCAAGGGATAAAAAGTGTCTATCAACTGCTACTAGCCACAATGGCTATGTTCTCCCTCCACAACTGGAAGCAGGGAGCCTCTGAATGGCAGTTGCTGGGAGTCATAAGTGGGAGAGTGCTGTTTTGATCACGTCCTGCTTTCAGGCTTCCCATAGGCATTGGGATGGCCACATTGAGAACAAGATGGAGCAGACAGACCATTGGCCTGATGCAGCAGGACTATTCTTAGGTTCTCAAAGAGGATGCCACTAGAGTCCACATTAGGGATTGTGCTTTGCAGCATTGTCAGACAGAGCTTAGAATGCATGAATAGAAATGGGAACATTATAAATGGAAGCCATCGTGGATCTCATTCATGGTTCTCTACACCCTAAATCATGAATCTACCCAGCTCAGGGTCTTCTGTGGAGCACAATTTAGCTTTGTTTAGGAAGCCTTTTAATGGGCCTCGATTTCCCAGAGACCAGAAGCCTCCACCTGCCTGCAGAAGTTGCCAGCTCCAAGAATATTTATCAGTGCACGCTACAGGAATGCCTGCTTCCAACCCTCTCACCTGAAGTGCTCTTTCCCACCTGGAGAAAGGCATCACTGTCAATGGTAAGCCACCTCTTCCTGCACAATTTGTCTGAACCAGTAACCTCCACAGGGGCACAGAGGCTTCTCTCCATTGGGTGAGTTTAGTAAAATATTACAGTCTCAACCAGGACTGTGTTTTAAAATATGCCAAGGCCAACTTGGGTTGTGGAAAAACACTTTAAAGTTGATTACATTTACCAAGGTATGTATCAAACAGCTTAAGAGAAATTTCATGTGTTTGCTAATATTGCTGGGAGCCAAATTGTCTCAGCTTCCAATGGTCAGTGCTCCCAAATTCCTTAAGAGTTTTTGAGAAAATTCCATCAATAGCAATTCCTCCAACAGCAAAAAAAAAAAAAGACTCCTGGAGCGAGACAGTGGTCCAACCTACCACAGAATGGTGCCAAGCAACCAAAACATGCCACTCGAGTGCAACCCCAGTACATGTGACAGAAGGGTTGGAGACAGATGGTGCCTGTGAACACAGAGAGCAGAGAACATGTTGTGGCATCAGGCATCCAGAATATCAAGTAGTAAAGGACCCCAAATTCCTTATTAGCCATCAATGAACACACTTCCATTATATCTGTTGCATACAGTGAGTATCTTCACTCTCACTCAGCCAGTCAACCAACCACTACTTATAGGAAGTTGGGGGTGAGCATACAAGTAGCACCTTCCCAAAGTGACATCACTTCCTGATCAGCCAAGTAGAATAATTGGAAGTGGAAAGAGGGGAGGCAGAGGACCAGAAACCAAGGGAGGAACAACTCCCTTAAGGATGGGAAAGTGGTGCTCTGCAGTGCTCTTCCTACAGCAGGAAGAAAAGGCGAAACTGCACTCACCCCACTGGTGAAAAGGAAGGGCTTACATTCCTTCTTCAGTTCTTCCTACTGCACATTCCCCCAGCTCCCTTTACATAAATATATCCACAAGTAGTAGCCACCCACTATTTGAATCCCGAAGGAATTCTTGCACTGCCATGCGAGGGGAAGAAATTGGGTGGTGATATCTATTTAAACATATAGACCGTCCTGTTGCAAAGGTACACGTCATCAATATTTTTTTAAAAAACAGAATACTTCCCAACCCTTTGCCGGCTTAACTCTGCTCTCATGCCTCCATGGCAAAACCCTCCAAAAGATAGCAGTTTGGAACAAACAGCAAAAGTGCCTAACAGAGAAGGCAACCGGCTCGTAGCTCACATTGCTGGGGGGCGATATGCGGATTCTGTTCACGCTCTGCTCTGCGGTCTGGCATCGGCTGGAAACAGCAAGTGCATATCACGTGGCTTCCTTGAGAAGGACACACGTACTCCTGGACAGCTAGGTTGGGAGAAAATGACAGGGAGACACAGAAAGAGTTGGAGTGAAAACAGGGCATGGACAGTGAGCTTCATAGAATCTCAATGGTCAGGGTCAGGACCAGGGGCCACCCAATCCAGGGTAAATTAGACTTTTAGGGAATCCTTTCTGCATCAACCGACAGCTCTGTGCAACTGGCCCGAAAGCCCTGTTTGTTGCAGATGATTTGATCTTGATTGTTTAATTTCTATCTCATTTAATATTTTAAAAATATCTCTAAGCCATGTACAAAAAACTGAAGCAAAAACAGCCAGCTTAAACAAAATAGAAAGTTAGGGGTAATATAAAGTTACTAATATATAATTATCAATCATATTATCACTTAATAGAAATTCATTAGTCCATCTAGCTCAGTACTGTGTCCCAGCAGCAACCCAGGATTTCAGATAGGGAATCCCCCCCCCCAGTTGGTTCTAGAGATGCTGGGGATTGAACCTGGGACCGAGTTGTGGCCCTTCCCTGTAGATTGATCCAGCTGTTTGCTTGAAAGGTAGACCTATGAAAAATCAATATAACACCCTTGGCTAAGAATGCCAAGAAGCTCAAACATGACACTCTGGCTATATACACTTTTCCATGGGGAACAAGTTAACTGGTGATTACATCCTGACTGGCCTGGGGTAAGAGCCCATTGATAGTGTTGCCCCATTACAATGGAAGGAAGGAAGAGGAAACCTATTGGGGAGCAAAGAACTTGTCAGGCTAGACACAGCATGAAGGCCTCATGTTGCCACCCACTGACTGCATTCTTTCCCCACACTGACCTGTTGGAAAGTTGGCAGAGGTAGATGGTGCATCCCCTAAGGACTGCCGGGCTTCCGTTTCTCCTTCCTGGCCCGGAGAGGCAATGGCCGTAGCGGGTTGCCGACGATACCCCGGACACTGTCGGCACACAATGTATGGCTGACTGAAAAGACGGGTGCAGGTAGGTTATTGGAACTTGTGTGAAAGCCAATGTGAATTCAATCAGATTCAAGAGCCCCCACTGGACTGGGCCAGGAATTCCCACATCTTGTTTCCAACCGTGGCTTCTGAGAAACATTAGGAAGAACTTCCTGACAGTAAGAGCTGTTCGACAGTGGTATTTGCTGCCAAGAAGTGTGGTGGAGTCTCCTTCTTTGGAGGTCTTTAAGCAGAGGCTTGACAGTCATATGTCAAGAATGCTTTGATGGTGTTTCCTGCTTGGCAGGGGGTTGGACTGGATGGCCCTTGTGGTTCCTTCCAACTTTATGATTCTATGAAACTCAAGCCGGGCATGAAGACAGCAAAGCTGAATTACAGGATAGCGAAAGGTTATAAGAGGCTCAAGTTTAAGAGGGGCATGACCCTGACTGTCTAATTGGGATGAAAACATCGGGTAATCCTGGCACTCTTTAATAAGCAGCACACAGGTGAGATGTGGGCGTGTGAGAGAGATTTCTTTCATGGCTTTTGTGGACCCTTTCAAGAGCAGAAGGCTGAGTAGCTCCTGCAGCAGCAACAGCATCTAAAGCCCAAAGAGAGGAATTTTTTTACATCACTGGCCCCCTTCAAGTACCATGTTGGGCAGAAGATTCCTGCGTTGCAGAGGGTTGTACTATATGACCCTTGTGGTCCCTTCCAACTGTACAATTCTATGATATAATGCCCAGGATGAGAAGCCAATATGCCCCTGAACATCCATTATGGGCAACAATAGTGAGAGAAGAATACTACCTTCATGTCCTCCTTGTGAGCTACCCACACACCTCAAGCTGGTCACTGGGAAGAACAGGCTGCTGGACTAAACTGACTTTTAGCATGATTCAGCAGGGCCCTTATCTGTTAAGTTTTCCTCTTACTGTTAGCCACCTAAGATGTATGTAGGCAGGCAAAAAAGTGGAATAGTAATCTTTCAAAGCGGAGGTGGGGAACCTAGTTCAGCCCAAGGGCCACGATCCTTCATGGGAAGCCTCCTGGGGGCCGCATGCTAATTGGTGGTGAGTGGGGGCAAAAGGAAAAAAAACAGTAGGCCAACAGATGCAATTCTTACCTTAGTAGAATCCAACCATGCTACAATAAAAAACGTGTGTGTGTGTGTGTGTGTGTGTGCGCGCACACACACACACACACACACACACAGAGTTTACTCTGTCAAGGCAAGCAATAGATATCACAATTCAAGGGCAAATTCTAGGCAAGCAAAGGCACTGAAGGAGTCAGCATGGCCTGAGAAGTGTCTCAAAGGTAGATTCAAAATTCCATCCTGGTAGCAAGTCCCACAAAAAAAAATAATCCTATTGCCACAAACATACTCACCTAATATCAGAGGATTCGCTATCAACGTCAGACAGTTCCAGCAGATCTTCAGAACTTCCTTCTTCATCCGAAAGGGACCTTCGCACCTTTGGCTGAAGCATGTCTTGAGTGATTTTGTTCCGGGCATCCATGCTTCGCACATCTTCTTCACTGCGACACTTGTCTACAAACAGAGGAAACTTGACTAGCCTTTTGACCAGGAGTCGGTCCTGAGCTGCACAGGCTCCCATTCAAAAATGCATCTATGTTCATTTCGGAGTCACAGAACTTTCAAGGAATCCAGGAAGTCCTCTACGCTGGCTCTTAAAGTGGCTTTCAGTTCAAATGCATGTAAGAAGAGGAGGCGTTTTGGATTTGATATCCCGCTTTATCACTACCTGTGAGGGACAAGGGATACAGGGAAGTCCCTCCCATCTTAAGTTCCAGCCCATCACCAAGCGCTGGAGAGAGTAAGGAGAGCTCTGCCTCCAGCGGAGAGTCAGGAAGTGGTGTCCGAGGCTCAGGCAGGGTTGTGGAGCCCATGCCTCAGGTGGGACAGGAAGTTGGACGCACGGGGGGGAGGCCAATCCCCCCAACTCCCGAATTGCGGCGCAAACGTAGGGGGAAGAGGTTGGGTCTGCCAAAGTTGTGGTGCTGGAAGAAAACGCGCCAATCGCCATTCGGGAGTTCTGACACCTCACCTTAAGGATGCATTTTTACTGCTCTGAACACTGTAAATAATCAGCACTTAATAAAAGCCTTAAAAGACCATGCTGGAGTCGTTACTCTAGAGTAGCCATACCAGGCCCTCTGACAGCAACTCCCGAATCTTTTTTGGCTACTTTGGAGTGCAGCGATGAGCGCTCAAGAGGCTGAGCATTGGAGGCTGGAGGCTGAAGCAGCGAAGCAGGAGCTACAGACCCTCACAGCGCACGCACAGCAGCAATTGCATGCCGCTCAGGAGGAAGCGCGAGGGGCGCAGGAGGAGCTGAACAAGCTGGTGGACCAGGTGAGGACAAAAGAGGAGACTGAGAAACAGCTAAGGGTGATGGTATTAGACCTGCAGAAAAAGTTGGAAGAGGAGAAAGCCGCTAGAGGTGGGGGGGCACCCCAGCCGCAGCTAGTCCAAGTGAGAAGGGGACAGAGCCTAGTCACCAAGTTCAGCGGAGACCCGAGGGAGTACCTCGGATTCGAGACTGAGATAAATTATGCGCTGGAATTGCATGCAGCAGAATTCCCAGATGACGCGCACAGAGTCTACTTTATCATAGAGCATTTGACGGGGGCCGCCCGGGAATGGGTAAGACCGCTCATCGCGCAAAAAAATCCTTGCATGAAGAACGCAACTTTATTTCTAGAAGCTTTAAAATTAATGTACGCTAGCGACAGTGAAATGGAGGCCACTAAACAGGAGCTTCATGACCTAACACAAGGAAAATCGACAGTTAGAGACTACTGGGCGAAATTCACCATGCTGGTGCACAAACTGGGGTGGGATCTGAACAGTGAGCCAGTGAAATCAGCCTTCTACCTAGGTTTGCATGCAGACGTTAAGGATGAGCTGGCAAGAGGTCCTAGACCGCAGACTATGGATCAGCTCAGCAAAGCGGCGCTAGCGGTGGGGGTGAGGCAGGAATCCAGATGGTATGACAAACAAGCGGCGCGCGCAGCAAAACCTTGGTTCCCACGCTCTCAGGACAGACCACATCACCAAAACCCACCCCAGGGACCGCCCCCAGACCCGCCCAGACCAAGCCCAGAGCCGGAACCGATGGAGATCGGGGGAGCGCGCGCGCGGGCTTTTCAAACCCCGGCGGCGCCAAAACGCAAGGAGGGAAGAGGAGGGAATTGCTTTCTCTGCAACTCCCCCCGGCATCGCGTCAGAGACTGCCCTCATCGCAGGGAGTGGCAAGGAAAGGCGGGAACGGTTGTACCTTCCCCCACTGACGTAGCACCACAGCAGGGAAACGAGACAGCCTGGCTGCAGGAGACAAGGGGCAGCAGCCAGGCACAGTCAGCAGTGAACAGCCCCAGCCCGCCCACCCGCACAGAGAGGAGCAGAGCCAGCCCACCCCTCCCAGAGCAGGAGTGGTTCTAGAAGTCACGCTGACGCTCCCAAATGGCTACCCCCTGTCAGTCCTCGCCTTAATTGACAGTGGGGCATCTGCCAACTTCTTCTCGAGAAACTTTGCAGAAGAGCACCAAATCCAACTTCTGCAGCTGGATTTTCCCCTGCATGTGGCCACCATTGATGGCAGAGAGTTGCTGGGAGGGGCCATCACTCATCAAACCCCCCCCATGAGAATGACGGTGGGAAGGCACTCAGAGACACTGGCTTTCAACGTCACGACCATCTCAGACCCCCCCATCGTTTTGGGAATGAGCTGGCTGGCGCGCCACGACCCTTCCATAAGTTGGCACCAGAGATGCATCACGTTTGGGTCGGACTTTTGTCTGGAACATTGCATGCAGCACCAACCAGGGGAGGGGCCTCCGATAGCCACGGTGGCCACCATGCACGTCAAAGGGGGTGAGGCGATACCCAAGCCGTACTGGGACCTGCAGGAGGTCTTCAGCGAAGCGGAGTCCGACCACCTACCCCCACACAGGCCTTTTGACTGCCAGATCAACCTGGTGCCAGGGGCAACTATACCCCCAGCCAAGCTGTACGCCATGTCAGACCAGGAACTGGAGGATCTGCGCGCTTTCATCGACAAGAACCTCAAGCGGGGGTTCATCAGAGAAAGCAAGGCAGCAGGGGGCAGCCCGGTCTTCTGGGTGGACAAGAAAGACACGCAACAGCGCCGCCTGGTGGTGGATTTTAGACGGCTGAATTCGGTGACAGAGCCAGTGGCTTTCCCCATGCCCAGAGTGGATGATCTCCTGACAGCGGCACGCAGGGGCAAGATTTTCACCAAGCTAGACCTGAGGGGGGCGTACAACTTGATCAGGATCCGGGAAGGCGATGAATGGAAGACCACGATGTTCACGCCTCTGGGCTCTTTTGAATATCTGGTGATGCCCTTCGGGTTGCAAGGGGGCTCAGCCTGCTTCCAGGCCTTCATGCACCACGTCCTGGGGTCCCTCCTCTTCCAGAACTGCCTGGTCTTTCTGGATGACATCCTTATCTATTCCAATGACCCAGTGCAGCATGTGAAGGATGTCAGGGAGGTGTTGCAGCGCCTGAAGGACAACCACCTGTATGTGAAGCTGGAGAAGTGCAAGTTTCACACCAAGGAGGTGGACTTCTTGGGCTACAAGCTGTCAGACAAGGGACTGGCAATGGACAAGGACAAGGTGCAGACCATCCTGGACTGGCACAGCCCCAGGACGCGCAAAGATGCCCAACGACTACTAGGCTTCGCTAACTTCTACAGGAAGTTCATCCAGAACTTCTCTCGGGTCACGGCTCCCATCACCGACTGCCTGAGAGGCAAGCAGAAGTTCAAGTGGACACCAGAGGCACAAGCAGCGTTCGAAAGCCTCAAGAGGGTGTTCGCGTCAGACCAGCACCTGTTCCACGTGGTGCAGGATGCGCCCCTACGCCTGGAGACAGATGCTTCTGATAAAGCTGTGGGAGCGATTCTGTTGCAACTGGACGCCAACAGAGAGTGGAGACCCTGTGCCTTCTTCTCCAGGAAGCTGACCCAGCCTGAACGCAACTACACAGTGTTTGATAGGGAACTTCTCGCGATCCACGCGGCGTTCCAGCACTGGCGACACTTCCTGGTGGGCGCCAAGCACCCCATCCAGGTGTGCACAGACCACAAGAACCTGGAGTTCTGGAGAACGGCCAGGGTGCTCAACCAGCGGCAGATACGGTGGGCAGAGTTCTTCTCGAACTTCAACTTCTCCATCCACTACATCCCGGGGGAGCAGAACGTCAGGGCGGATGCCCTCTCCCGCAAGCCAGAGTACATGGAGGAGGAGTTGCCACCAGCACCCAGGCACGTTTTCCCCCCATCTGCATGGTCATGCGGTGCAGCAGTGGTGAGCGAGGCAGAACTCACAGCACTGACGGCAGCGGATGAATTTGCCACCCGCATCTTCAGAGACCTGAGAGGGGGGAGGGAGCAGGCCAAAGACTTTGAGGAGAAGAGGGGTTTGCTTTTTTACAGGGGAGCCCTGTACCTCCCGACCAAACAGCTGAGAGGTAAGGTTCTCAAGCAGATGCACGACAACCCAACGGCGGGTCATTTCGGAAGGGACAAAACCACTCACCTAGTCATGAGACACTTCTGGTGGCCAGGGGTGCGGGAGGATGTTCGGGATTATGTCAGGGGATGTGACACCTGCCAGCGAGCAAAGGTGGTCAGAGCGCCACCAGCAGGTTTGCTGGAGCCATTAGCCACACCGCACAGGCCGTGGGAAGTAGTGTCCATGGACTTCATCACAGACCTGCCGTCGTCCAGGGGCAAGACCGCAGTGTTGGTGGTGGTGGACCTCATGTCCAAAATGTGCCACTTTATACCGTGTGCCAGGGCGGTCTCGGCAGAAGAGACGGCCAAACTGTTTGTGGACCACGTATTCCGACTGCATGGATTGCCTTTAAGAGTTATTTCGGATCGTGGCCGCCAATTTGTTTCCAGGTTCTGGCGACGGCTCATGAACCTCCTGCAGGTGGAGGTCAGCTTGTCGACGGCTCGGCACCCGCAGACCAATGGACAGGCGGAGCGGGTCAACGCCATTCTGCAGCAGTACCTGAGATGTTACGTCAGCCAGAGGCAAACGGACTGGGTGGATCGCCTGCCACTGGCAGAATTTGCCTACAACAATGTGGTGCACGTCTCCACAGGGGTGTCGCCCTTTAAGGCCAACTATGGGCGCGACCTCAGATCTTTCCCGGAGAGGGAGGGGGAGGAGGAGGAAGAGGGCCCACAGGCCGAGGAGTGGGCAGAGGACCTGGAGACGGTGCACCAACAGCTCAGAGAACACTTGGAGAGGGCCAAGGAAGCGTATAAGAAGGGGGCAGATCGCCACAGGCGGCCGGGAGAGGTCATAAGGGTGGGGGACAAGGTTTGGTTATCCTCGGAAGGTCTTCCCACCAGGGGGCGATGCAGAAAGTTAGCACACAGGAGGCTGGGCCCCTTCACGGTCACGCAACAGGTCAACCCGGTAGCCTTCAGGCTAGCACTGCCGGAGGACATGAGAGTGCACCCAGTGTTTCATAGATCACTGCTGTCGCCGTACAGGGAAAGTACCAGGTTCAGGGACAGCGATCAGCCTCCAGAGGGAGGGGGGGAGACGGGAAACGCCCGACAGCTCAATGAGGCAACTGAGATTTTAGACTCAAGGAGAGGGGTGAGAGGACTGGAGTACCTGATAGCATGGGAGGACACTCCGCCATCCCACAATGAGTGGATACCGGCCACGGAAGTACCTGAGGAATTTTTAGTGGAAGAATTCCACGCCCTGTTCCCCCACAGGCCCAAGCCCTGGCACATGGAAAGGGAGGGAGAGGGGGAGGAGCAGGAGGAAGGGATAGCAGGCAGCAGCTCCCCATGGAGATGGGAAGCGGAATTTGAGGACACGGAAGAAGAGGTGTGGGTTTCACCGAGGTCAACGACGTCAGAGGCAGGAGAGGACTGGCAGAACATTTTTACTCCCACCAGCTCTGATGCCACTGACTTCTTGGGATTTCCGTCTTCTCAGGGGGAAGGAGAGAGATCGCAGGATTGGGGGGAAATTTTCACACCCACAGGCTCGGATGCCACAGACTTCTTGGGATTTCACTCGTCCCCAGCAAGCAGAGAGCCACTGGGGAGGAGGAGAGAGGAGCCTGGGAGGGGGGTGGATGTGAGGGACAAGGGATACAGGGAAGTCCCTCCCATCTTAAGTTCCAGCCCATCACCAAGCGCTGGAGAGAGTAAGGAGAGCTCTGCCTCCAGCGGAGAGTCAGGAAGTGGTGTCCGAGGCTCAGGCAGGGTTGTGGAGCCCATGCCTCAGGTGGGACAGGAAGTTGGACGCACGGGGGGGAGGCCAATCCCCCCAACTCCCGAATTGCGGCGCAAACGTAGGGGGAAGAGGTTGGGTCTGCCAAAGTTGTGGTGCTGGAAGAAAACGCGCCAATCGCCATTCGGGAGTTCTGACACCTCACCTTAAGGATGCATTTTTACTGCTCTGAACACTGTAAATAATCAGCACTTAATAAAAGCCTTAAAAGACCATGCTGGAGTCGTTACTCTAGAGTAGCCATACCAGGCCCTCTGACACTACCCTAAGGAGTCTCAAAGCGGTTAACGATCTCCATTCCCTTCCTCCCCCACAACAAACACTCTGGGAGGTGAGTGAGGCTGAGAGACTTTAGAGAAGTGTGACTAGCCCAAGGTCACCCAGCAGCTGCATGTGGAGGAGCGGGGAAGCAAACCCGGTTCACCAGATTACGAGTCCACCACTCCAACCATGTTGGCTCGTAAATAGTTACGAAAGTGAGAGACAAGTATGGCATTGTTTTATGGCCACTGACAGTTAGTATCACAGCCCAGGTTTCCAGCTTCTCCCTTTGAACCAGAGATGTGGAACTTCTGGGCCCTCCAGATGCTATTAGACTCCAACTCCCACCATCCTTGACCGCTAGGTGAAGCTGATGGAAATTGGAGTCCACCAGGTATCCTGTCTCCACTCTAAATGGTAGAAAGAGCTATGAATGGATTATTAGTATTATGATTTATTAGATTTATATACCGTCCATCACCACAAGATCTCAGGGCGGTTCACAGGATAATGGGGTTGGCTGGTGATAAAGATACCAGCTGCTCTTCAATCTGCAGTTTTCTGGTGCCTGGCTGGAAACTGATAACCTAGCCCATTTTGCAGTCTTTTCTCTCCAGGGGTAGCAGAAACGGATGCATTTAGAATCAGGAACTGGCCGAGGATGGAGACGTGTGTTGGATCAAAGGTGAACTGTTCCAGAAGCTCTGCAAATGCCTTCTTGGTAGTCAAGATAACCCCACAATCAATTGCAGTTGTTGCAATAATGAACTTGTGTATGTTTATATTCACTTGCTTTGATACAAGCTAATTAACTTGCTTTGATGTTATCCTTATCTGTGGGCTTGGGTGCTGGGCTCTGAGCCCAGAAAGCAGAACTATCAGTAAGTCTTGGATAGTTGCCACCTACATCAGGGTTCTCCAAGCTTTCCTTGCCTCGGGCCGGTGTCTCCAGCGATGATTGCGCGGCGGGCCGGAGGGCAGGGGAGCATGCGCCCACATGCTATTTCTTGCGCACTTCCGGGAGCACCGGAAATAGCTTGTGTGCATGCGCATGGGTCTCCTCCGACCCATATGTGCACCGGAAATAGCGTGTCCTCCGACCTGGAAGTGGGTCCCCGCACAGCCGGTAAGAGCGGGTAGCAGGGGTTGCCGCAGGCTGGATAAACGAGTCCATTGGGCCTTATCCGGCCCCCGGACCGTAGGTTGGTATCCCCTGACCTACAGGCTCTAAGGCATGGGTAGGCAAACTAAGGCCCGGGGGGCCAGATCTGGCCCAATTGCCTTCTAAATTCGGCCCGCGGACAGTCTGGGAATCAGCATGTTTTTACATGAGTAGAATATGTCCTTTTATTCAAAATGCATTTCTGGGTTATTTGTGGGACCTGCCTGGTATTTTTACGAGTAGAATGTGTGCTTTTATTTAAAATGCATCTCTGGGTTATTTGTGGGGCATAGGAATTCGTTCATTCCCCCCAAAAAATACATAGTCCGGCCCCCAAGGTCTGAAGGACAGTGGAACAGCCCCCTGCTGAAAAAGTTTGCTGACCCCTGCTCTAAGGGTCAGGTGGATTGATGAGAGGTTCTGGCCAAACTGATGTGTGCTGCTTTGTGTATAAAGGATGGATAAATGCTTGAGAGTGGACAAGCCATCTCCTTTCTGCGGTCTCACATCTGTAAAGGCTGGGAGACCTGGAAGGCTGATTTGCTGTGAGTCTACACCTTTAAGAAAGCACTAGAACTCATCCCTCTGCTGTTTTTGACACCCTTCTTTAGTTTCCCTGCACCCAACCACTCCACAAGACAACCCAAAGAAATGGCCCAACCAATGATCTGGAGAGTTGTTACCTACATTATATGATTAGCCCTGTGCCCTACCCCTCCCTTTGGCAATATTTCACTGTTAAAAGAGCTGGAGCCCTTGAGCTGGTGCATGCAAAGCCTAGCACTAGGCATACTGGATCAGGCTACAAGACTAGTACATACACCACCTGCCCCTTACATAGGAACAGAGGCATAGACATGGGCAAGCCCTGTTCAATCATTTGGTATGGGCGGGTATTGAATGCATGGAAGGGGTTTCGGAGAATGTGCCTGGCTGGTCCTGCATTCTGGATTTTGACTCACATTCCACCACCAATCCACACACCCATCTAGCCAACACACAGATTGCAACAGCCTCACCCATGTGTGCCTATCCACATAAGGGTGCAGTTGGGAAGGGCTCAATTCATGGAGATGCAATTTCTAGTGAACCAGGGTTCACCTCACTGTGGAGGGAGCCCTATTTGAATACACCCACATGCGCACAGATTGATGCCAATCGTGTCGGCCGAGGGGTATGGTTTGTATGCACGTCAGTGTCTGGGGGTGGGGCTAGCCAAATTCTCAGGAGCCCCTTGACGTGTTTGGTACCCTCAGCTACTAAATGACTGAATAAATTCACTGTGTGCAAGTGGAGTCGACTCACTATTTCCGAATGAATGCAGCTCATCTTGTTAGCCTGTACTTGATTACAGCACTATAGCGTTTGCCCCCACCTCCAACTGTGGTCTCTAGTATGACCAATTTTTAGATTGCAAGCTCCTTTGGGCAGGGACTTGTCCTCCCCCCACCCCTCTAAAGAGCCACGTAAATCTATCGTCAGCATCATCAACAAATATCTGCGGACAGTTTTCCACTTGCCTGGGTGCTGGATGAGGTAAGCTTCCACCAAATTGTTCAAAATATGGTTTTTACAGATACGTTCCACCGGACAGCGGCAAGTTGGACAGAGAGAGGAGCGTTCCATCCATCCTGAGTAACAAGCGGCACAGAAAGTGTGCATGCAGGGCTGCAAGCTGGAGAGAAAAGGGGAAACCTTGATATGAAGAGGAGGAGGAGGAGGAGGAGGAGGAGGAGGAGGAGGAGGATGTGCCTACAATCAAATGTGGTATTTCTCATTCTATGCAAACCATGGTTTCCAGAGTGTTCTCTCAAGTCATCAAACTGTGGTTTGACCAAACTAGAAAATGACCCATTAAGCTGATAATGTGCAGGCAGGAGGAAAGGGGAAGAGTAAGTGTGCAAATGCAAGGCTTCCTCCCAACACACCAAACCATTGTCTGCAGGATCAGAAATGTCACATCTCAGGCTGTGTTTATACTCCTGCTGGCTGTGTGTTCACCGATTTCGCAGCGCTGCATTTTTTAATCCATGTTCGCATGACCTTCTTCAAAATGCATAACATTATCCCATGGCTTTTATCCACATAATCAAATGCCAGCAAAGGTTCTGGGCTTTTATGTCAGCTCCAAATGCGTTTGAACACTTATGGAGAAAGGAATCAGTTCAACTTTCCTGAAATCAGCGACAGCTTTGGCCACATCCACACCACACATTTAAAGCACCCCTGTGCCATTTTAACAGCCACGACTTCCCCCAAAGAATCCTGGGAATTGTAGTTTGTCAAAGCTGCTGCCCTCACAGAGCACTTGTAACAAACCTCAGTTCCAAGAATTCCCCGTGACTAATAAGACATAAGACTGCTTTAAATGTATGACGTGCATGGGTTAGAGGAGCTTTGATTCTACTCAGTCTTGCCTCTCTGCGCTCTGCTGCTGGAGGCGTTTCTCTCCCCATCCTCAACCTTCTGTTTGGTGCTGAAACAGCTCTGCTGCATTGCTCTCAGGGCAGCAGAACCATGGAATATGGTTGGCGGAGCGGGTACGGTGGCTCGGAATGCTCATTGGCTTGCGGAACTGATGCAACAAGGGATGGATGCGGAGAAGGTGTTCTGAAGGAGCCAAGAGGGGCTGCACTTTCAGGGGCAAGAGAGCAGGAAGAGAAGAGAGGAGAGCTAGGGAGGCCGCTCAGAAAACTGGGCGGTGAAAGGAAATGGGATGTGGGGATAGGAGGTAATTGGAAGCAGGACTCAATACATCCTGCAGTATACCAATACCGAATTCCTTTGAGATTGCATGTGTGTGTGCTTCTCAGCGCTCCCTCTCCCACCAGCAAACATTTTCTCTCACTGGAAGAAAAATAGCGGGGGGGGGGAGCAAGTGTGCAGGACAGGGGGGGAACTGTTCCCCACCACTTCCCCTTCTCACCTGTCCCTAATGAGTTTTCAATCCCCCGCCACACGCATACTCTATAGGAACTCAGCAGTGAACTGATTCAAACACATTGGCCTACTGCCATTACTTCTGGTCTGGCCCACAGACACCAGGTCCCCCCCCCTTACCTGACACAGTCATACAGCAGCTCTTGGCAGATGATGCAGGTGAGTGTTTCTTCCATTTTGTCTGGCTTCACATTTGGTGACTTCGTGTCTTCAGTCCCTGTTTTAATTGCACATTCGTTTGGAGGAATCACCTGGAGATATGTGCTGGCGTCGCCAGCTGCAAGGGGCGGGAGGGAAACACACATCACAGCGCTGGGCACACACAATGGAACCCAAGACATTGTTGCTCAACAAACAAGACGCTGCCCAAGTCTTCCCTGCCCATTTTGAAGGCGTGGAGCTTCTCCGTGTCCTGCAGGGGATCTTCCCAGGCTAGGCTGGGGAAACAGCGGCCCTCCAGACCGTTGGCCATGTAATGGTTCCAAAGGGCATTCACTCATGGTAGTGGGGGGAAGTGGTTAAAACTGCCTTGCAGAGTTTGGCACCTTTCAGCTGGGTTGCAGAAGTTACACCAGGAACGGGTTTCAGGGAAGGGAAGATAAATTGCATGGAAGTTGTGGGGGGGGGGGGTAAGGGACAGTAAGGAATGCCCAAAGTTGCTAGGACGGAAAACCAACCAGATCTTGGACCACAGCCCTCTTAAAAAAAGAAATAACAGTTATTTATTAACCTGCTTTTATTTTCTTCCTGGCAGGCTCCAGGGCTTCCTCTTCATCCCTGCTTTTCAACTTGGGCATAGCCAACACGGTTTTCTCTTTATCCCCTGAAGAAGTGTCAGAAGTTTCAGTATTTACATTGGGCTGCTTGTGTTTAAGTGATGCTTCTGGACCACATGGTTCCAAGCCAGGCAGGGAAGGTGCAGGAATAAAGGCGTACGGTTGCGACCCTGCCCCCCCAAAAAGAAAGAAAGAAAGGGAAGCGCAGCACATCAGCAGAAAGCATTGCTCACTGATTGAACGCAAAGCGTTCCTGTACACAAGGGCAAGCAATGGCAGCTATGGTATTTATTGTTTGGTTAATATAGAGGGGTAGAACTGCCCCCTATTATAATGGATGTACTTGCTTGGTCTTGGGCAGGGGGTCAGCAAGGTTTTACTTACCTGGGCCAGTCAAGTCCCGCGGAGATCTCTGTGGGCTGGACCACGTGTGCGTGCACGATTTCAGGCGTCAGCGCATGCACAGACGTGATTTCCGCCGCCGTACTGCAGCAGTTTAGCGCAGCGCGTGGCGACTCGTCAAGCAGGCGGCTTGGTTCGGGGGGTGGCTTGTGGGCCGGCTAAATTGCCCCCATGGCCCACTTGCAACCCATGGGCCGCAGGTTGCCAACCCCTGGTCTTGGGATATAAAGAAAACCTAAAAAATAGCACTCCTCCTCCTTCTCCAAAGACTATTCTGGATTTCCACCCCCAATTTTTGCACAGCTTAGGCTTCAGCAGGAAGGCCAATGTGAAATGATCATTAGACACATGGGGCCAAGTGAACTGGGAATTTACCAGATGTTGAGGGATTATCCTGCTCCATGGATATGGACTCAGCGAGAGAGGTAGAAGCAGCATTAAAGAGGTTCGACGTGGAAGTGGATGGCTGTGGTTCGTCATAGCTAGCCTGGTTAGCAGACGGTGGCAATGCCGCCGAGGTCCCATCTTCGCTTTGTCTGGTACTTGAGGTATCTTTGGTCATATGGCACATGCTTTTGACAGTGGCTTCTGCAGAGGGGAAGGGAGCAAGGGGAGGGACGTGTCTCTGGGGCTGCCTCAACAGCTCAAGAGGCTTAGAGAAATCTCTGTTAACGGGATTCTGCAGAGCCGGGCAGCTTTAAAAGGGATGCAGCTAATCTTCACTGCTCATTCTCCCCTGCCTCCGCTGGCCTTGAGCTAATCGCTTTTACTTACCTACTGGCTCATTAGCTGGGTCCTGTTTTGGATTCAAGGATTCATAAAGATATGCAACATCTGAAGAGAGAGAAAATTGGTAAGGCCAATGGTTCCCAACAGGCAAGAAGTTGAGCTAGCTGGAAAAGGCCAATGGCCAATCTAGTCCAGCATCCTGTTCTTAAACCAGATGCCTATGGGAAGCCCACAAAAAGGACTTGAGTGTAACAGCACTTTTGCCGCTTGCGATTGCCAGCAACTGGCATTCAAAGGCAAACCGTGTCCAGCAGCTAAGGCAGAACATAATCATCATAGGTAGGAGCCACTGAGAGCTTTATCCTCCACAAATTTGTCTAATGCACCATTTAAAGCCACCAAAGTGGGTGGCCATCACTACTTCCTGTTAGAGTTCCCTAGTTTAATTACAGGTTGTATGAAGAAGTCCTGAATCTTCCAAGGAAAGATGGGTCTCTCCCTAAAGACAATTGTCTGGGGAGGTTCAGATGCCTCCCTGACACCCCCTCTTCCATTTCCAAAGTGCATCATTTCTTAGGCAGGAGGCAGTCTGCTAACCCAGTTTCCCTGCTTCCTCCCAACCAGCGCCATTGCAACAGCTCTGTGCTTCACTTATCGTTAGCGCTGGAATCTATCAAAAGCCAGTGTGCTCTAGTGGTGAGAGCACTGGCATAAGAGTGGGTAGGCCCAGGTTCAAATCCCTGCTCAGCCACGATGCTCACTCCATGACCTTAGGCCATTTACACTCTCTCTCTCTCTCTCCCCCTCATCTACTTCACACAGTTGCAGCGGGGATGGCAAGACAACCCTGGTCATGTGGCCCTACACCTTTCCTTAATGGCTAGGCTTTTGGCCCGGGAGTACAAGAGAGTACAAACAGATGCATCCCATATAAGCTTCACTTGGAGAAATACCGTTTGTTCTTTCATTTGTTTCTGCGCACATGCACACACGCTAACCCAGGGGTGAGGAACTCATGGCCCTCCAGATTATGTTGGACTCCAACTCCCATCAGGCCCAGCCAGCAGGGGTGCCGGGAATTGTAAGCTGGCAACGTCGGAGGGTGGCGCCAGCACAGGTTCCCTCTTCTTGCTCTAACCCAGTGATCTCCCACCCATCAGCCCCTGCACCAAAGAAGCCCATTAAAAAAAGAAGAAGAAGCAAAATCCCCTTACTGTTTTCTGGCTCATTTTTCCTGTAAATAACATAGATCACATCTCCAGTCTGTAATGGGCAAGTCTGCTTCTTCACCACCTTCTGTTTGTTAATAACCGTTCCATTAGTGCTATAAAATATAAACAAGGCCTTCTGGTGAGTAACAAGGGAGTAGGTGTGGGGTGGGCTACATAAGTGGCTAACCAGAAACCTGAAAGAAACTCTGAGGGTCATGTAGTCCAACCCTGCTGCTCATTGCAGGAATCTTGCAACGACAACATCCCAGATGGTTATCCAAGGCTCTGCTTAAATACCTCCAGTGGGGAAGAGCCCACCACCTTCCGAGGAATCTCCTTTAAAGCTGCTTATTCACAGCTAGCATAGACAGAGAGAGGACTGAGCAGGCACAGAGTTCACCTGTTCACAATCCTCCCCACTATGCCAAGATGTACTTTATTTAAGCTACTGCAATTGTTATATCATATGCTGGGAAATGATATAGAACGAATTGAAAAGGATGTTTAAAATAATGTTTGTAAAAAAATTTATAGGGACAGAACTACCTAAACCGTACAGAAACTTATTCATGTATGCTACTACAGCGGCAAGAATGTTACTCACCTCAAAATAAAAAGAAGCAGAAGTCCCAGCAAAGGAAGCATGGATAAAAAAAACTTATGGAATATGCAAAAATGGAGAAACTTACCAGAAAAATAAGAAATCAAGATAACAAACTTTTTATAAAAGAATGGAAATGGTTTATTGAACGTTTACAGATAAATTGTAAACAGATAAGAACATTGGCAGGATTATTGTAATAACCTGCAGTCTCATAAGAATATATATTTAAAGTAGATGAATAAATGAATAACGAATTAAGTTAATTTGGATATGCAGAAGATATTAAAAATAAATTTAAGGAACTGCAGAAAAAGGGGGAAGGAAGTCAAGTTTTGAAATGTTAAAATGATTGTAAAATTATTGAAATGTATAAACCTGAAAAGCATAAATAAAATTTAAAAAATAAACTACTGTGATTGTTTCTAAATTGGCACCTATACAGTATAAGTCAGCATGTGCAAATCTGTGCCCTCTTTAGTCCTTTTATTTTATTTTTTAACAATGTGTCTCCTCTTCTTTAGTTATGCCTAAACTGGCCACCCTAGTTGTAGTCAACTAATACGATTACTATTTTATTTTTTTACTTGACAGGTCATGATTAACTTTCAGGGGGAATTTTAAAACATTCCTATTCACCCAGGTATTTTGATGGTTGAAAGATAACTGTTCCTGGCAGCCTGGACAATTATTAAACTGCAAGAGCGACAGTTTTACATGATTTAGATTTTTTAAATGTTTAAATTGCTTTTAAATGTTTTAATCTTAGTTTAAATTGTAATGTTCTATCACCCAGGCTCTTCGGGGAAGAAGGGCAGGACGTCGTCCTCAGAACAGCAGCAGTTCTTGCACACAGTGATTCATATCAAAGTCTGGATGATAAAGTCTATCTAAGAAAAACAAACGGCCATTGCTGCCATCGGGTGGACAAACCCTGTCTTTACAAGATACTGAAGGGAAGGTGCTAGAATTGGGTAAGAAGAGCTGCCCCTAAACAGCAAGGAGGAGACAGAGGGAACCTCACGCATAAAATTCTGCCCCCCCCCACAGCATCCACATGTTATCTTCCTCATCAAAATGACATCCTGTATTATATCCATCCCCATTTAATATAGACTTATGCAAGAAACCTGACAAATAGAAACTGTAAATCCAAATTAAAGTCTGGGGAAAATATGGGATGGCATTTTAATGAGGATAATATAATTACCGAACAAAAAACCCCACCCTTGCTCTGCTCCCTCCTCTTCCAGAGCTTTGATCTCAAAGAAGCCCGCTTGTCTCAGCCCCATGGGGTCCCAGAGAGTCTAATACCAAGAACTGGGGAACACCAGAGTTAACACACTTTTTACTCAATGCACAATTTAACAAGATGCAAACTGGATTTTGTCACTGGGGTGTGAAGAAAGGTAAGCAACTTTGCAAGACAAGAGAGACCTTGTTAATTTACAGTTGCTGATTAAGGGAAAAGTGGGGGAGGGAGTTGCCAAGTGAGGAAAACAGTTTGCTAGCCTTTCTGATGCAGAAAGCAGGAAACCTTTTCCCCAAACTGGGAAACTGCAAAAAGGGGCATTGCTTTTGCATAACGCTCCCAATGCTACTTTTATGGGCCTTCTAAAAGAAATTGTATCCCCTCCCCTCAAACATAAGAGACTCCCAATTCATGTGCAAAATAATCCAAGTACTACTTTTTTACAGAAAGCTGTTGACTTTCTGCAGTAAAAATGCAAATTAAAGCTGCTTCCTAAACAGAGAATTGGGGGTGAGGGAAGATGCAAGAGAAATATAGAACAGGTATCTCAGCTAAATTTGGAAACATTTCTCTTGCTTATTTTTATTAGCATTACAGCTTGATCCTATGCATGTTTGTTCAGAAGTAAACGCCAGCTCCTTTAATGAAACTTTCTCCCAAGCAAACATGTATGGGATAGTAGCTTTAATTAGGCTACCCAACCTTGTTTTAGTAGTGCTGGAAAGCTAATCATTTAGCAGCAACCAGAAAAGCATGGCCAATGGTCAGGGGTGGCAGGAGCTGTGGTCAAACAACATTGGGAGGGTCAGAGGTTTCCCACCCTTGCTCTAAAAAGCACTGATGGATCTTTAAGATGGAAAGACAAGGATCCCATGCCCATTCATGTAAATCTGGGCTTCAGCTGGATTGAGTTCTGACAGCTCCAGCATAGCTGCCAAGTTATCCCTTTTTTAAAGGGATTTTCCCTTATGCTGAATAGGCTTCCTCGCGAGAAAAGGGAAAACTTGGCAGCTATGAGCTCCAGGTCGCCCTGAGTCAGGTTGGTTCACCCAGAGTGATTACACATGTGTCTGTGACTATTCCATACCTACCCTACTTGTAAGTGTTCCAATTACTAATGCTCT
Organism: Zootoca vivipara; assembly: GCF_963506605.1. NCBI lineage: Eukaryota > Metazoa > Chordata > Lepidosauria > Squamata > Lacertidae > Zootoca > Zootoca vivipara. Next base: position 11,025,120 of record NC_083292.1, on the reverse strand, counting down.
CCATCAAATCTTTTATCATCCTGCCAGCAAAACAGATTGTACTTTGGCTGCAATAATGTTGGCAGCTTGCTAGCTACAAAAGCCTGTGAGACCTCTTACTCTCTTATGGCCTGTTTACATTTTTAAATGGCTTCTGTATGCAAGCAAAGCAGACACATCATGAAGATGATGTCGAAATAGTTGAACGGATTACTTCAAAGAGAGGCGAAGTCACAAGTCATGCACACAGGATACAGCTTAGTCAATGCAATCCCTTCTTGTGAACTTCTTATAAGTTTTATTACAATCAAGTTGATATAAATTATATAAAAAGAAAAACAAGAAATAAAGTCAATCTTACAACATTCTGTGCATTCAGATACTCCGAAAAAAATATAGTGTGCTAAAAAAGAGAGGCAGCATACCAACTATATATTTAAAGCACATGGCTTACCCCAAATAAATATGGGATGTGTAGTTTACAAGGCTGCAATTCCCAGCACCTTAAACTAGTTTCCGGGGTTCTTCAAGGGAGGTCATGTGCTTTCAATGTATAGCAGCTTCTCTCTTTATTTAAAAAGTGTATGCAACCATAGAGAGACAACCCCCTTCCCACAACAACAAAAATCAACATCAGGGAAGTTGGCATGGAAATCCCTTCCATAGAAACAGAACACTAGAAATAGTTAAAAGCTCTGACGTCACAAAAGGGGCAGGAATTAGTACCAGAGGGTCTCAACCTTGTGGCAACCTAAGGAGCAATCGAGTCATCTCCCGTCCAAGGAACCTTGGGAACTGCAATCTCAGTTAACAATTTTAAGGACTAGATGATGGGATAATCACTATCCTCACAAAATTACAGTTTGCATACGGAAAGCACATTAAAAAATAAAACATGGTCCCGAGAGAGAAATGGGATGCAGAAAATAGCAACATATTGCCTTGTAGTCAAATAAGAACCACCAGGACACTCCCCCATGAACACTAACCAAACATTTTACTCAACAGAACCAGGCAGGGAAAGCAGAAAGGGCTCAGGCAAAACTGACCTGGTATCCTCCAGTGATACTTGACCAGATTCTTCATCCACCCTTATTTTACAGTGATCTCCAGATACCAGTTTGTTGCCAGGAAAGGACAGGTCGCAACCTTTGTGACAAAGATGTTAGTGTCATTAGATTTGCAGATATTCCTGGAAGAATTCGGCCTTACTGAGACCATCACAATTTCTGGGATGCTCACACACAGGGTATGAGAAGGCTGGCCATCCCCTTTTATTGGTACCCACTTTGTGCTCCTCAGGGATATACTGCCTCTGCATATGAAGTTTCTATTCTGCTATCACAGACGATTATTATTATTAGTAGTAGTATTAATTGAATTTATACACCACTTTATAGAGACGTGGATGGCGCTGTGGGTTAAAGCACTGAGCCTAGGGCTTGCCGATCAGAAGGTCGGCAGTTTGAATCCCTGTGATGGGGTGAGCTCCCGTTGCTCGGTCCCAGCTCCTGCCAACCTAGCAGTTCGAAAGCACGTCAAAGTGCAAGTAGATAAATAGGTACCGCTCCAGCGGGAAGGTAAACGGCATTTCCGTGCGCTGCTCTGGTTCGCCAGAAGCGGCTTTGTCATGCTAGCCACATGACCTGGAAGCTGTACGCCGGCTCCCTCGGCCAATAACGCAAGACGCAACCCCAGAGTCGGTCATGACTGGACCTAATGGTCAGGGGTCCCCTTTACCTTTACCCCTTTACCACCTTATACCTGGGTGTCTCAGGGCAGTTTACAGAATAAAATCAAGATATAAAACAACAAAATACATAAAAAAACAACCCAATAGCCCATAATTTGATAGCCACCCTCCACAAATTTGTGACACGCATTTTCAAAACCAGGACAAGTTTTTCATATATCACCAGAAATTCCAGGATAGCCAGTAACAGCTTTCTCCAGCAACATACCCTCCATACTATGCCTCATTGGCAATGCTAGATGGGGCTGACGGGAACTGTAGTCTAAATTAGCATTTGGAGGGCGCGAGTTTGCAGAACACTGGTCTATACTATTTTTGTTCCAGAGATGCTGCTGCTGACTTACAAAGCTCAGCCCAACTGCTAGACCATCCCTGTCCCATCCTATCCCCAAACCCATCAGCCCTACATATCTAAGAGTACTTACCATGAAATAATTTCCAAAAGGATAGCAGTGTGTAAGTCTTCTGGCACATTAAAAGGCTAGCAAATTTATTATGGCATGTGCTATTCCATGAATGTGAATCAGCACAGGTGAGGTTCCCACCTCCTGAACAGAGCAGGCCACTGGTGATTATTGAGAGGGGAGAGTCAAGGCATGGAGTGCTCAGTGCTGTGTGGCAAAGCCAATCCAGTGCTTCTGCTGTGATGCACAATGCCATGCTTTCCCCTCTCAGTAAGTGCCAGCTTACCATTTTATTGAAAAGCCAAGAGAGCAACAGAATCCCATCTATGCCACCTCACTGGTCACTGCTGAGCTCATTCTATGATGTTTTAGACTCGGTCTAAGGTGCCACAACACTCTTTTGACCATGAAGTAAGTCCCACTACATGTCTGAGGACTTATGCCAAGGAAATATGTGATCAATCAGGCTCTGAAAGGATCTTACCATCAGAGAACATACACCATCCAAAGGTCACATGCACACCACACATTTAAAGCACATGGGTTCCCGCAAAGAATCTCAAGAACTGTATTTTTATTAAGGGTGCTGGGAAGTTAAGTAGCTATGGTGGGGTAAAATACAATTTCCACACTACATAATTTTTTTTTGGGGGGGGGGAGCCATGTGCTTTAACGTACACGTTATTTGGATGCGTTCACAAGTGATCATAGTTTCTATATTTGTATTCATGCTTTTATGTATTTGCATTTGTATATCATGTGTGATTCTTCTTTAACATATATTGAAAGCAGCTTAAAAGGAAACTTTTCCTAAACTTTTCCTAACAGCATCTTACAGAGAAAGGCTTTATTAATTATATCAATGAAAGAGCACAAGTGGAAAAATTAAGTCAGAACTTGAATCCACATCAACAATTTTGACAGTTCATATAATGATTTACTATTCTCTCATACAAGCTGGAGGGTTTAGTACAACGTGCCTAACAACTACTTAGGCTGCAATTCTTTACGCAATTACCTGCGATTATGTCTAATGGGGCCTACTTCTAAAACAACATGTATCAGATTGCACAGTAAGCATCTTTCACTTTTTAATATAAAAAACTGAAATGAAAATAATGCCTTGCAAAAGCAACCAAATATTGCAGCTGTGAATCACAGAAAAATTGACTATTATGTCAACTTAGAAAAATGTATTACCCATGTTCTTTGGCTCAGTTTTCTTGAGAAAGTAAAACATGGAGTCCTAGCTTATTTTCCAAAACATAAAAAACAAAACAGCTTAGTGTACGAAACAGGAAGCCCGATAAAAACAGGCCCTTCAAAGGAAAGCTCCAAGTCTTTTGATTGTTGATGATTAACAAGAAACTAAGAAAGCCTTCTCAGCTCACCCGAAGAGAATACTACCAACAAAAATCCTCAACTGTGGGTTCCCTATGGCTGGGTAGAAAACTATAAACAAGGGAATGAACGATCAGCTTATGCATACCTCTCTGCCATCTTATAGCCCACACATCCACTGCACGACTATTTCTGGAACCATACCTTTTTTCCTCCCAATTGTCCACTCTTTCTTCAGCAACAAGAGGTGAGGCTCGGCTTCCTCTGCCCCCAAGCGGATCAGCTTTCCCCAAGGCTTCCGCTGCCTTTGCTGCTGTATTTGTCCTCTGACTTCCGAGTGCTCCATCTGGATTTACATCTGTAGAGTTTGGGACGGAAAGGAAAGTTAAGCGGCCGGGTGGGGGAAGTTTCATTTTAGCTCCATCTGCTAGCTTCTTGCAATTAAGATGTTTTTCGGGGGGGGGCGGAGGGGTTGGGGAGAAAAGCAGCATGCCAGTTACGACGAGAGGAAACAAGAAACAAACTCCTGAGGAAGCACGTGTTTGCAGTAAAATCTTACCGTCCGGTGGAACAATTCTTTTTAGGGGAGAGGAGGGAGCAGCTCGGTAGAGGTGCATTTTCACTCCCACCTGCTTCCCCACCTTCTGAGCAGTAAGTCAATGGGGGCTTAACACCCCCCCCCCAAAAAAACCTGTTTAGAATCTCAGCTTTGACCCTGTAAATTCCTCCCTAGCGTCTTCTCTCTCACACGCTCCCCCCCCCCATGTCCTTTGGGCGGTGGGTGGTTCTTCCTCCTTTTTAGTTTCCTTTAGTTGCTCAACTCCTCCGCCTTCTGTTGCGTTTCTAAGTTTTTTTTTAGACAACGTCCCTTTAGGCTTAGAAATTGGGGGAGGGGGTTGTATTTGTGGAAGAAAAGCTTTCTTTTAAAAAAGGGTGGGGGGGGGAAACGGGGAAGAGGAAGAATAAGAAATAGGGGCCTGTGCCAAATACCTCCCCCTTGCTGGCATCCAGGCTCCTCCAGAAGGCCTCTGCGAGGTCTGGGGGGAGAGCTGAGCCCGTGGGGTAAAGGGGGGCCTTTACAAGGCTGGAGTAACTCTTGCACAGCGCCCCATATTCACAGCGCCAGGATCCCACCTCCCTTCACTCCCCCACCGCCCAGCCCAGGAGGGAGAGCAGTGGGGAGAAGAGAGCCCCACTCAGTCCCCTCTCCTTCCTCTCCCCTTCCGCCCCCTGACCCAGCCCAAGAGGCTGAGCTCCCCCCCCCGCCTCACACCCTGGCAGCACCAGCCCCACCAGCCTCTTACGCCCGAGTCCTGCCGCTGAGGCTGCTGCTGTCAACAGACATTGCCAGACCTCAGCTGATCAGGCCCTGGGCGGAGCTCGCCAGGCCTCTTAAGGCCAGCCATTGGCCGGTCTACGTTCGAGCGTCACCATAGAGAGGAGTGCGGGTGAGGCCGGGAGAGAGGAAAGGAGAAAGGGAACCGGAAGGAAGAGGGCGCCGCCGCTATCTATGGCACGGGTGGCGGCTAGAGAGTCGCTCGCTGTGCTTACCATAGAGTCCTTGCCTATTATTATTATTATTATTCGCACTTTTCACTGACGGGGACTCAATGCAGGTTACATTACAGAAAAGGCGGTCTACAACAGAAATCTCAGTGCGTTGTTTATCTCCTGCCTGGCAAGTTACATGTTTACATTATCTAGGTTTGGGCCACTCTTTTGTTATTATAACTACTTAATTCCTGAATCCATGGGGTCAAGAAGAGTCGGACACGACTAAACAACAACAACAATTCCTGAATCTAGGTCACAGGCTCACACCCTGTTCATATCTTGAATGTGCCCTTAAGACAGGATTTGTGAGGAAAGAGACAGTGGGGAGGTTTCCCACTTTTACCTTGCAGAGAAATATTTGAGGTCAATTTATTCAGGACCTAATCTGTGGGGTTTCAGACATGTGGTTTATATATACAATACAGTTCAGAACATTTTTTAAAATATATATGACCTTAAAATTCTTATAACAATTTCTATATCTATATATATCATACACGCATCCCTATGTGTAGGATTGATACACAAGGCCTGTTTGGGTTTTAAATAGAGGTTTTGCCAAAAGAAAGAAGCTGCAGCTATACACCCCACACAGATAATTGGGTGGGATTGATGGCCGCTGTGAAATACACTATTAATACAAACAATTAAAAACAACAGCAACAATTGAATCTGAGAAGTAAATTAAAATCTGCTAAAACAATGCAATATACATATGACTTATGACTGGATAATTAAACACAACTGGGAGCCCAAAAAGAGTACATGGTGGCTAATATCGGTCTGGCGAATCTACCAAGTGTCATAATTAAAATGCATCTTGTATCTTTAAACTTTTTTTGTAGTTGGTAACTGCAATATGCAGAAGCACTAGGGCCTATTTCTGTATTTGGCAAGCTAGTAAATTACTGCTTACTAGTGATATTTATGCTTAGTATATATTCACATAAAACTGCCAGAGGCAAAGGTCGGCAGAGCAATCAATGCAGATTTCACCCTCCTACAGTAGGTTACTGGTAGTTTCTGTACCAACAAATAGGTTGGGGGCCTCTTCAAGACCTCAAGTAAAGGAATTTCAAATTTCATACCACTGCATTATAGTTCATTAAAATGTTCAATGCAAGTAATTTAGGTCAATTCCTGACCCACTGCAATTGTCAATTTAATCATAACTTCTAAAGCTGGTTGTGTGGTATCTGGTAAAGTGGACTCCAGTGCTGCGGGTGGGGTTGAGGTCCTCCAGAAGTGGTCCAGCTTCCACCCCAGCCAATCCCAGCCAGCAAAGCCAATGCTGGCTGCATGGATGCTATAATCTTAAAGCACTTATTTCACTCAAAGAATTCTGGTTGCTGCCTTGTTAATGGTTGCAGGCAATTGTAACTCTGTAAGGGGTAAACTAAAGTGCCCAGAATTTTCTGAAGGAAAGAATATATTATGAATGTGCTTTAAATGTATAGCATATACACAGCCCTAGTCCAACCACATCTGGAGGCCAGAGGTTCCCCACCCTTTATTTAAGGTGCCATAATAAAGCGAGAAAAACTAAACGCCACAACCCCAGAGTCGTTCACGACTGGACTTTACCTTTAAAATATTGCAATCTTAGCCCTGCTACCTGGGAGTAAACCCCACTGAATTCAATAGGATTTGCTTCTGAGTAGCCATGGTTATTTCCTTCTGAAAATTGTGTAAATCTCTGTAAATCTCTGTAACTGTGTTATGTGCTATATACACCTGAATGTCTCATACAGAATGAAGAAAGCCTCCAGTATTTATCACAGTTACGTACCACCGTTCTGTCATAGCACCTAAGGCAATTTTAAAATACTAAAACAAATGACTTTTTTAAAAAAATATGAGGGCCAATATGAGTGTTGGACTACGACAGGCATCCCCAAACTGCTGCCCTCCTGATGTTTTGGCCTACAACTCCCATGATCCCTAGCTAACAGGACCAGTGGTCGGGGAAGATGGGAATTGTTGTCCAAAACATCTGGAGGGCCGAAGTTTGGGGATGCCTGGACTAGGATCTTGGAGACCAGGGTTCAAATCCCCACTCAGCCATGAAGTTTACTGGGTGACCATGGGCCAGTCAGTGTTTCTCAGCCTGTAGTGGAAATGCTGAAGAATTGTAACTGAGGAGGTGTAGGTAGGATTGTGCAATTAACCCTTCATTTAATACAGACTTAGGTGCTTGCAGGTGCACTCCTATTCTTGGAGATGGCCCAGTTGTGGGTTGATTGCTTTGCAGCCAAGTGAGGGTAGTACCAGTCAAGCCAGGTGAAAGTAGCTGAGTCATTTAGCCTCATACCTGGAACAGATAAAAACCATAGGGCTTCAGGTAGCAAGGGGCAGGGGCTTAGAGATAAAAACAATAATTGTTTAAAACAGAAAAAAAATCATTAGAAAACAAACATTAAAAGAATTAAAACTATATGCATATAGAAAGTCTGCTTTAAAAATACAAATAAGTACAATAAAAACAGCTACAGCTCTTTAAGCCAGTTGAAGTTCCTCAGTACTTTTTTTACTGTGTACTTTCAGAGGCAGCCCCATGTAGAGTGTGTTACAGAAATCCCAATTTCTCAGACTCTACATACAAAAAGTCTGAACGCGGCTTAACAAAAACATTTATAGCACAATCTGAACGATGTTTAATCAGAAATAAGTATCAATGAATTTGATGGGGTTAGACTAGCCGGTTTAGTATGTCCCTCATCATTTTTATCTCTACAGTACTGTACGTCTGTTCCATGCGCAAAGAGGCATGTATTAGAAATTAAACACAGCTCTTCCGGTTCTCAAATGCAGCTGCTGTGAGTTTCCTCCATTGGCGGGGCAGGGGAATAATAGACAATGAGTTAAAGAAGCCAAATCCCATGGGGGTTCCTGCTGTTGCTTTACTGCACTCTCATTGGCTGCAGAGTAATTGGATTCAGGCTATTGAGAGTGGTTTTCTTTTATGAACTAGAGGTACAAAGGCAAAACTTTTTTTTTTAAAAAAAACCCCACTGCTCCTGTCTCCTATTGGTCCAAGTAAATTGTTATTCAGTTGGCAGAATTTTTGTTTTTGTTTTATTTTAAGTACTTTTAAAAATCCTGCCTTTTGGCCTACCAAATGGTCCCCCAAGGCAATTTTAAATAGCATTTTTAATTATCTTCAAGGTTGTTGTTTTTATTACTGTTTTACGCTGTATTTTATTTTTTGTTGCTTGGTGAAATGCCCATAGAACTCTTGGCTATCTAAATGTTAGGAATAAAATGAAAACAAACAAAGCCCAAATAAAATTCAAAATGCAACAGAAGAACAAAAGCAGAGATCGGAAGTTTATATACTCTGCTAGCAAATGAAAACAGACATAGCAAGGGAGATCAAGAAACCAAATAAACTTTTAGATTTGCTACAAAACAGTTACTTTGTTGGTGGCAGATGTTATTTTTGTCATTTAATCAGGGTTTGTATTTGCTCATTACCGGTAGCAGCCCAGTGAGAAAGGAGGTAAAGTGATAAAAGACCACACAGACTCAAGATTTTAACTGTAAACCATTTTAAAAGCCTCAGATAGAAGATAATGATATTATTAAATGTGAAAATAAACAGCAATATAGTACCTTTAGAAAACAATATGGACTAAGACCTTTAGAAGGCATCTCAAGGCAGCCCTGTTTAGGGAAGCTTTTAATGTTTGATGGATTTCTGTATTTTAGAATTTCTGTTTTTTTGGAAGCCGCCCAGAGTGGCTGGGGGAACCCGGCCAGATGGGCGGGGTATAAATAATAAATTATTATTATTATTATTATTAAGAATGGCATAAAAATAAAAGCTTGTTGTTTCCTCTGCTAACAGAATATTTCAGCCCCTTCTTTCTATTTTGATACAAACTCAAATCTTTTAAAGTCTCTAGCTCCTTCTTATTTGAGTGTCAGTTGCTTCCATGAGCAAGGAAGAATCAGCTCATTTAGTTTGGAGCCAAGGGCTCCCTTCCTGTCACCCTGTCCTTTCTTTTTTCTCTTTTGGGGCGTCGGGCCCATCGTCATTTAATGATGTTCTGAGCACTGGGTTGCATTTGTGTGTGTGGTCACAACTAGTACCGTAAATACACTGCTATGGCCATTAAGAAGAAAACTGGCCATAATTCAAGATGCTATATGGCTTCCATGTGCTGGAAGATTTCATATTAAAACCCCAGGAGGTCAAAAAGAAAATTGAAAATCTGAAAATGTTGGGTTTTCTGGTGGGGGGGGGGCTTTTCACATTTAATCACAAAGAATCTTGAGTTTTGTAGAGCTCTGGGGATTTGGGGGGGGGAGAGAAGGACATTAGAACATTGAGTTTGAAAACAGCTTTATGCAAATGAGTATTAGGTTTGTGGCTAACCATATCCTAAATGTGGAGGGAATGGTTTAATTCAGGCATCCCCAAACTTCGGCCCTCCAGATGTTCTGGACTACAATTCCCATCTTCCCTGACCACTGGTCCTGTTAGCTAGGGATCATGGGAGTTGTAGGCCAAAACATCTGGAGGGCCGCAGTTTGGGGATGCCTGATTTAATTGCTTCCATGTTAAGGGAGTAAGGATCTTGTGGGGAAGACAACAGTTTGAACTATACATAACAAGCAGGTTAGAAGACAAGCCACAATGCTCTTACGAATAAGCAGACTGGGCATGTGTTGCGTGCGCAGTATGACTGCAGTCTGTGGATTACATAGGAAACTGCCTTACACAGAGTCAGACCTTTGTGCCATCTAGCTCTGTATTGTGCCAGCAGGAGCTCTTGAGTTTCAGACAGTCTTTCCTAGCCCTATTTGGAAATGCTGGGGATTTGAACCTGGGACCTTCTACATGCCACTTTATGACTAAGGCCACAATCCTAACCCCACTTACAATAGGACTTGCTTCTGAATATACAGGGTTTCAACTGCACTGTTCCTCTTCATCCTTTGAATCAAGTTTGTCAGAGCTAAATGAACCGGCATGAATTCTGCAGCTACTTCACTTCCCAATAAGTGGGGCTTTACTTAGTTCTGCCATGAGAAAGGCTCCTATTTAAAATAAATGGCAGCCACTTCTATGATTAAGGCAGCTCTATTAAGGTCTAGAGACTCCAGTTTCTATTTCTGTTTCATCTGGTGGTGATGTGCGGGCCAGACGTTCATCGCTTTGAATTTTGGTGAACACAAGAGTACTTGATCGCTGCGGTTTTTGACAGATGGATAGAGGGAAAGGCACCTTCTTGTAAGTGATGGTATGTTAATCAGAGCCGCAGCTGTCTCCCTGAATACAAATTGTGGGCATCAAGGAATCACCTGCCTCCATTCTAAATATGGCACAGTACTCACAAAGAACCGTGTTGCCAGCAACTCGCTTATACAGATGGGTCAATTCAGGCTCTGTGTCCCCGTTACGCTTCAAAAATCGGATCAGGATGACCCCCTTATTAAAACCTCAAGGCAGTTTATTTAAGAGATTGGTTGGAGATAAACCTGTTTCTGTCCTAATTTTTCTTGTGGCAGAACCAATTCAACCTTGTCCTTCCCAGGCCGGTCTTTTCCATTTGATTTCAAATTGGATTTGGACCTCCGGGGATTTTTGATGTCAACCTCCCTAATGTAGTGTCAGCAGGAAGACACAGAGAGATAAAAAGTCAGTTTCACTTAAGAGCAGATTTATCCTTCACCCCTCCCTCTTCCAGCAGCCTAACCTGGATTTTCTTGGCCTCTCAGTCTCTTGCATTTGTCTGCTAACAACCAAAGTAAATAGGTTCAACAGAGATAAGGCCCTACTAAGGGCAGTCTTTGCTCATGGTGAAGCAAGGCAAGAATGCATCTGGAAGAGAGCTTCCTATATATTTATGTTCAGAGAACCAGGCTGTGTGCTTCAGTGTTTTTTAAATTATTGATTAATATTATGACTACTGTTGCTGATAATTTGATTTCTTACCCTCCCTTCACCATAAGGTCTCAGGGCAGATGACAAAAATTTAAAATTCAATGTTTAAAACAGTGTAAAAAAAAATTACAGCCACAGGAATAGGGTGGGCCCTGAAAATATATATCTCAGGCGTCAAAAGGCCAACATAAAGAGGCACGTCTTCCAAACAGGAGGAAAGAATATAATGAAGGTACCAGACACACTCCCCCCCCCATTAGTTTTATTAATTTCCACATAAAGCATATTACATACCGGTAGTTAAACATTTAGTTACATTACATTTGTTACATTTACAGTTTATCTTTTACATTTGTCCATATCTTTGTTTCCCAGTCTTCAGTCTCAGATTACCAATTCAATTTAAAAATTACAAACTTAAAATTACAAATTTGACTTCCACACTGCTTTCTTCTGCTATTTTTGGATTCATATATCTGGTTGCGAGGTATAACATTCCTTATAGTTTCAATCTATTTTCGCCTCTTTTCATATCATTATCAAACCTTTATCTTCTTACTTATATTCTGTACTTATATCCTCAGTTCTTAAACCCTATATATCATTTTTTTCCTTTTCTGTTTTTTGTTTGTTTATTGTACATTGTATTTGTGTTTTCTGTCTATAAATTCAATTAAGATTTCTGTGGGGAGGGAATTCCACAACCAAGCAGCTGCCACAGAGAATGCCCTCTCCCAGGCCATGATCTCCACACTGTTAGGTTTTTCCTTTAAGACTGATGTGGTCAATGGTGCTACACAGAGATGTGTGTTTGTAACCTTGATCTGAATATTAACACACCTGTGAGCTTTTGCTAATTTGAATAATTGAAGGTAGAGTTTGCTTACTGTAATGTGATTGGGAAATTGACTATTCTGAATTCTGTATTTAAGCTACCCAAATGGTTCATGGGTGTGGTGATGTATTGTGAAATGAGAGGAATGGAGTAGAGGAGTGTGGTGTATATAATTGTAAATAAAAGCAAGCAAAGATACTGAAGACGACTTTGTTATTTCGTCGACCCTGCCACTGTTGCCACTTGGTTAGTGCGTATTTTGCCCAACACATACAACCTTTGAGGGTTGGGGAGCTACCAAGAGTAAGTTTGCCATACATTTGCATTTTCCCAGACATATCCAGAATACAGCAGGCGACAGCAGCGTCTGGGCAGAAATCAGGTAAATGTCTTTGCTGATTTCCCATAAAAATAGCTCAAAAATGGCATTTTGTGTGTGATTTCCCCCCAAAAGCTCAACAATTTAGGCAACACAACAACAACAACAAAAACCACTCTCCTTTCACTCAGCATGCTCAATCTGCCCAACCAAAAAAGCTATGGCATGGTTAGTTTGGAAAGGTGCCAGCACAGAATAACACCTGTCATAAAAGGTAAAGGGGCCCCTGACCACCAGGTCCAGTCGTGTCCGACTCTGGGGTTGCGGCGCTCATCTCGCTCTATAGGCCGAGGGAGCCGGCGTTTGTCCGCAGATAGCTTCCGGGTCATGTGGCCAGCATGACAAAGCTTCTTCTGGCGAACCAGAGCAGCGCACGGAAACATCGTTTACCTTCCCGCCGGAGCAGTCCCTATTTATCTACTTGCACTTTGATGTGCTTTCGAACTGCTAGTGTGGAAGCCATTTCCCTCAGGTGGCAGATTCAATCCACTCCCTGGCCTCTTCCTGTTCCTGCCATTGGACCACTGCTCTCCCCATGCTACGAACACTGCACCATTGCCCTTGCTGCTGCCATACCCTCCAACATTTCTCTGGTGAAAATAGGGATGCCCTATTCCCTAATAATAATAATAATAATAATAATTTTACTATTTATACCCTGCCCATCGGACTGGGTCACTCCAGCAACTCTGGGCAGCTTTCAACATATTTAAAAGAACATAATAAAATATGAAATATGAAAAAACTTCCCTATACAGGGCTGCCTTCAGAAGTCTTCTAAAGGTTACATAGCTAGTTACCTCAAGAACCTCCAACATTTATCCGATGAAAATAGGGACATTTATGAGAAAATTTATTGGGCTGGCCCTGATTATAAGCCACATATTTGCACTCAAGAGGCTTAAGGCAACTGACGTAGTACAAATAAAAGAACAAATACATTTAAAATGGGTGGCGGCGGGGTTGTTGTTTTGTTTTGTTATTTATTACCCTGTATTTTTGTGCTGTGAACCACCCTGAGATCTACGGATGAAGGGCGGTATTTAATAATAAACATATGGGGACAGAAGAAGGGGGAAAGAGAGAAAAGCTGTTACAGAAGTGAATTTAAAAGAACCAGGGAGGAAGGGTGAAATAAACTAGCAGTTTTTGTTTGTTTGGCGGGGAGGGAGGCAGGAGGTACAGTACAAGGTGAGAGTGAAAGGAAAATGGGAGGAGAAATTACAGGAGATGGGTAAAAATACTTTGAGTGGTATGCAGGGGCGGGAAGGGAAAATATAAAAGAAAAAGCCCTTCCTACTTTGAGTTTCCAGATCAGCAAATGCTGCCTAAAGCAGAGAGGCTTTCTGAATAGCGGCAGAACACATGTTTGTAATTCGCTTGAGGAAAGCTGCTCTATGGACAATGAGAATTCGACGAAAAAGAATTTAGCATTTCCCAAAGATGGAATTGGATCTCAGCGCAAAACGATGTCAGCTCATTATGCCAAACTAAGCCTCCAGTTGCCACCATTTTGTGATTGGCTCTGCCCTTGCGCCACCATTTTGTGACTGATTGGACTCCATAATTATTAGTCATCTTAAATGGGCCCTGGAGGTGGAAAGTTCGACAAACTCACATCTATACTGATGTGGCAAAAGAAGATAAAAGCTGTAGAATTTATATTGTTTGGGGCAACCTTTTGGAAGTATGAGCCCAGAGGTTTGCCCTTCAAAGCACATCGTTGATTAGGCTTTAATAAATGGAGTCGTACCCTGATGCTGTGTTTATCCAGCGTCCCTTTCTTGGGGATAAACACTGACTGGCAGCAGTGTTTTGGGTTTCAGGCAGGAGGCTTCCGCACCTTTAACTGGAGATACTAGTGACTTAACATGGCATCTTTTCCATATAATGGATATGCTCTACCGCTAAGGCACTGGACTTTGTGTCAGAACTTCACAAACTCTGTAAATTAGAAAGAATTTAGTAGCTGGGTGTCTGTATTCTACTGAGCTGTGTTCGTGGATTGTTGTAGGGAAAAAATCTGCTTGGTTTTTCTTTTTCTTTTAAGAGCTTTTGTGTGTGTGTGTGTGTGTGTGAGAGAGAGAGAGAGAGAGAGAGAGAGAGAGAGAGAGTTCCCAAATGAATAATTCCAGATGTTTCACTGTAAGAGGCCCCCAAAGCTACCATTCCCACCCCCATTCTATCCCATAAATGCTGTGCAAGTGGTTGGAAATTTTTGGCACAGCTTCGTTTGTAGATCTGGAAATCACCCAGATACAAAGATTAACACCCTGATTCTTACTTGGCATTTTGATGGGATGATTTAACACAGCCCAAGCACCTATAATGGCCTTCTGAGCCAAGTATTTGCTGAACACCCACCCTGTTTGGCATAAAAGATAAGGCTGCAAGCTGTAGAGATAGGGAATGGGTGTCATTACAGCAATTCACAAAGCTCTAAAGGCACTGTGTCAATAGTAGGTGCTCTAAAAACAACTAATTAGAGAACACCAACAGCAGATTATGCCTTTTGGATTCAGGCACCCCAAGCAATTGCAAGGCATGTAATTTTAAAGGCATGACAAGCAATTTGCTGATTGGCAACAGTGGCTCTGCTTCTCACCTTTGGATTTTGCAGGATAGGCAGTTCCTGCCAACTGGCTTGTTGGCGCAAACTTCCTCCCGCACCAGCTGGTCTACTCTGGTGCAGGCTCAATGTTCCAGCCTTTGCTTCCAGTGCGGCCTGCCCACCTAAGACTGGCTCTTGTAGTTTATTTCCCACAGAACGGCTTCCAGTTTTTCACTTACTTCCACTAAGGATTGCCAATTTCTTTTTATATACAGCACTTCTATATGTATTTTGACAACTGCAAAGCAGGTATAAATCAACGGTGAACCTTTCCCCACGTTATGCAGACATAACACTAAACCATGGTTAGCACAAACCATGTTCGTTGCCTTTAACCTGGGTAAAGATACAGTAAAACTATGGTTTAGCATAGCATGTCATGCTATGCCTTCAGAGGGCCTATACAAAGAAATATGAATAAGCTACTGATAAAAAAAAAATCCTTCCAGCAGCACCTTAAAGACCAACTAAGTTTTTATTTTGGTATGAGCTTTCGTGTGCATGCACACTTCTTCAGATACACTGAAACAGAAGTCCCCAGGCGCTTATGTAGAGAAAGGGTGGGGAGGGGGTATCACTCAGAAGGGTGGTGGAAGTCTTTAAGGTGCTGCTGGAAGGAATTTTTTTATTTTGTTTCGACTACGTCAGACCAACACGGCTACCTACCTGTAAGCTATTGACGCGTGAGCAAACGGAGTATTTGTCAGTCAAAGCAAGCAAACCAGGATTAAGACATCTACACGGGTGCCTGCGTTATTTTAGATAGTTTTAACTAGTTTGGCGTAGACCAGTGATCCTGTGCCTTTAATAAAGAGACTTCTAGTATATCTCTCTAAGCAGAATTGATATAGCTATAACATTTAACACGATAGAGCTCTCAGATCTGAGGTTGAAGCTATTGGCAGGTTTTGTTTGTTCGTCTCATTTACACCTCATCATGTAGTTGAGCTGCAGGAGTGGGGGACTTTTTGCAGCCCGAGGGCCACATTATCTCCTAGACAGCCTTTAAGGGGCCACATGTGGGCGGGGCTGCAGGCTAAAGTTGGCAGAGCAATAAATGTGAATTCTGTGTTTGCCCGGTGAGCTGGTTTCTTGGCAAGCGGCTCCCTTCCCCTGTCTTCCATCCAGACAAGCAGGAAGCACTACCAGAGTGCAGGGACACATTCCAGAGCTGGTGAAGGGTTTGACTCTGGAGGCATGTAGCCTGGGGAATGCCCTGAGGGAAAAACAGAGAAGCTTTGAGAGTCAACTCCCCCCCCACACCGCTCCAAGGTTTCCTGTCCCCTGTATTCAACTTCCAGTGTGGTGCAGTGGTTAGAGTATCACCCTAGGACCTGGGAGAGCAGGGTTCAACTCCTCACTTGCCTCTAAAGCTTGCTGGGTGAACTTGCGCCAGTCACGGTCTCTCAGCCTAGCCTACCTCAGTGTTGTTGTAAGGATAAAATGGAGGCAGGAGAGCCATATATGCCACTGTGAACTCCTTGGAGGAAAGGGTGGGGTATAAATGCAATAATAAATAAGAATAAAATAAGTGTACAGAACAACACGGAAGAATGCCAAAACCAGCCAATACAATAGCGGCAGCAAAACAAGCAAAAGTGTATCCTGCTGAAAACTAACAAAGAAAAAGCGTTGTATGTGCGATATAACACTGTGCCACCAGATGGCAACGTGGAGTCCCGTTTTTTCTACCTGTTTTCCCTGTTTGCATTTACAACGCTTTGAAGCATTTACAACGCTTCTGAAGAAGTGTGCATGCACACGAAAGCTCATACTGTACTAATAACAAACTTAGTTGGTCTCTAAGGTGCTACTGGAAGGAATTTTTTATTTTGTTTCAACGCTTTGACTGAAACACTTCTTTGATGTGTCTAGATACAGCCTAAATGAGATATACAGTATAACGCATTATATATGAGCAGAGACTGGGCTATAGCTTTGTGGGATTCAGGGTTCAGAAAGATTATTGAGTGGGCAGTGGGCACCCAGACCTATATGAGATTGAGAGCCCCCTCCCTTGCCAATATTTACCAGTCTACTGTAGTTGGGAGTTATTTCTGTCCATCTCCTATGCTGGCCAATGATCTCAGGACACCACAGCCAATTGCAATCATCACTAAGTTCCCACCCCTGTTTCCAAGGTTAAAAAATGCCACCAAACCTACTATGTTACGGTAGATAGCAAATTTAAAACCCTTCTAGCAGGAATGTGCCTCTATTTTAATTCCCCCTTTAGCTTTTATCCCTTGGTTAGTTAGTCAGGAGTACCTCAGCAACCCATTGAAGGCGTTAGAAGGTTTGGTTGGGATTATGACCGTCCTCCCCAACCAATCAGATGTATTCATTTGCCACACCTGTTCTTTGAGGCTGTGCTGGTTTTTACCTCCTTTTGGAAACAGCAGGAGAAAGAAGTGTGATACTAACTTCAGCTAACAGTGTCTCTGTGAGTTTCTGGTGTTTATTACTTCTAGTGTGTGTGTGTAATATGTAAATAGAGCTCTATAGGAATGGTGGTATACTACGGTTATGGCCAGAGGCATGTGGGGAAAACATTTTAAAGCTGTTTTTTGGAGGGTTGGAAGAGCAGGTGTAATGGCGTTTCTGCTAATTTATCTTGTGTGGAGGCTGCACTGTTAATATCTGACTGTACTTGCTTAACTGAGCTCTTTTTCTCTTTTGTAGTGTAAGGTTTAAAAAACTAACTTTGGGAAAGGGGAACTGCGCTTTTCATAGCGGTATAATAAATTCAGGAATGAATTTTGACTTATACATAGAACAGGGTTTAGGAAAGCTGAGCAGCACCCAGAGCAAATTAAGGAATTGCAAAGCAAGAGCAAGAATTTCTCCACCTGCATTTGTGTCCTGCTGGATTCAGTGGGACTTACTCCAAAGCAAGTGTCTGTAGCATTGTAGCACCACAGCGCAATGCTAACTATGTCTAGCTAACTATGTCTAGAAGTAAACCCTATTGACTTCAGTAGGGCTTACTCCCTGATTAAGTGGAGTTAGGATTGCAGCCTTAGTATTTTATTATATTGTAGGCGCCTTGGGGGAGGCTGTTAGGTTGTTCTCTGGCCCTTCATATAGATTTTTCTATGCTAAAGCAATCTTGAATGGGCTAGAGGTAGTTAGTGCCGGATTTTATTGAACTTGTCCAGTGAACTAATGTTGTTTGGATTTTCTGCTTATCCGTTAAGTCTGTTACTTCAAGCAACATGCAACTTTTATAAGCGACTTTTTATTGCTTTTAGTTTTTTTAGTACAGGTATTCCTTTTTTAAAAAAAGGTACCAGTAGTGTTGGGAAGGAAAAGGATAGAATAATTAGTAGCTATTCAGCAGAGAAAGTTTAGGAAGGGCTATTTGACATGTTGTTGTTGTTGTTGTTTAGTCGTTTAGTCGTGTCCGACTCTTCGTGACCCCATGGACCATAGCACGCCAGGCACTCCTGTCTTGCACTGCCTCCCGCAGTTTGGTCAAACTCATGTTCGTAGCTTCGAGAACACTGTCCAACCATCTCGTCCTCTGTCGTCCCCTTCTCCTAGTGCCCTCCATCTTTCCCAACATCAGGGTCTTTTCCAGGGAGTCTTCTCTTCTCATGAGGTGGCCAAAGTATTGGAGCCTCAGCTTCACGATCTGTCCTTCCAGGGAGCACTCAGGGGTCAGTTTTGCACACCCTCATTCCTTTTCTAGTGATGAAGGAGCCCCTGTGGCTCATATATTCTACAGGAGCTCACTAAGCTGTCTTCCAACCCAGTTCAAGCCCAGAGTCCTGACACCTGTTGTATGAATCAGGAAGTCTCTAGTCTGTAGTTGTGACCAAAAAGTCGTGAATGCACTAGGTTTGCTTAGGTATGCCTATCTCTCTAAGCCTCAGATATGAAGATATGATAGATATGATACGCAATATGAAGATATGAGATACTAACGTGTTTTAGAGAGCTGTTGCAAGGATACAGAAAGATAATATATTTAATTAGTAGAGGCTGGCCCGCTAGGGTGAATGGGGCCTCCCTACCAACCTCCGTTTGCTCTTGGGCAGCTTCCTCCTTCTCCTCAATCTCGGTGTTGCCTGTGTAACACCTTCCTCATCGGGGAAGAGGTTTGGGATATAAAGCTTGAATTAGTTGGCTCTGGTTGTCATTGGCTCCACCTGCCCTCAGCCTCCCTGCTTTCCGCCCTACCAGCCCCAATTGTTGTTGTTGTTTAGTCGTTTAGTCGTGTCCGACTCTTCGTGACCCCATGGACCAGAGCACGCCAGGCACTCCTGTCTTGCACTGCCTCCCGCAGTTTGGTCAAACTCATGTTCGTAGCTTCGAGAACACTGTCCAACCATCTCGTCCTCTGTCGTCCCCTTCTCCTAGTGCCCTCAATCTTTCCCAACATCAGGGTCTTCTCTTCTCATGAGGTGGCCAAAGTATTGGAGCCTCAGCTTCACGATCTGTCCTTCCAGGGAGCACTCAGGGCTGATTTCCTTAAGAATGGATAGGTTTGATCTTCTTGCAGTCCATGGGACTCTCAAGAGTCTCCTCCAGCACCATAATTCAAAAGCATCAATTCTTCGGCGATCAGCCTTCTTTATGGTCCAGCTCTCACTTCCATACATCACTACTGGGAAAACCATAGCTTTAACACCTTATTCCCAAGTGGCGGAAATACCATCAATGTTACCATCTAATGTCATAGCCCTTGTGTGAACTTGGGAATGTTTCCAAGAAGTTGTCAGTCTTTCTGAGACACCCTTCAAGTATTTTTGTGGATACCCTGATTGGGCCGGAACGAACTTAAAGTTAGTTAATTTGCTCTGTAACTCCCTCCCATTATCTCCTTTGCACCACCAGCTTTCTGCCTTGTTATGCCTGTTGGTCACCAACTGCTACTGAAATAGGGCAAACATGTCCATGACATCAGTCAGTGAGTCAACAACAACCAGTATTGTCAATTACATCTATAATTCAGATTCCACTGCAGTAAAAGGCCCTTGGAAGCCAGCTACTTCGCCATGGAAGGTGTGGAAGGTGAGGGGATTCAGAGAAGAATTTCTGAAGAAGATCCGGATTCACATCCACATTTAAAGCACATTGCTTTCCCCCGCCCCAAAGAATCCCCAAGAACTGCAGTGTGTCAAGTGTGGTGGGAATTGTAGCTCTGTAAATCATAGTTCCCAGAATCCTTTGGGGAAACCAGGCGTTTTAGGTGTATGGTGTTCTTGTGGCTGTTAGTGGGCACATACTTTTGGGGAAACAGTCTTTTCTCCTCCAGTTGACATAACATCAATTATTTCCTCTGTCGCAAGACTCCATTCAGAGTGGATGGATCAGAGACCACCCTCCACTCCCAAGCACTAGCAGACCCTTCCAGGGACAGTCCCAGATTTAAATAAGCCTTCCTTGTTTCTGTCCTTGGGGTGTTGCTATTTTCTTTGGAGAAATGTTGGAGGGTATGGAGTTACCCAACCCCTGAGTCAAGAAGATAAGTAACTATACAACCTTTAGAAGACACCTGAAGGCAGTCCTGTATAGGGAAGTTTTTCAGTGTTTAATGATGGTTTTATATATGTTGGAAGCCACCCAGTCAAAATTGTTGTTTTTGTTGTTATTGAATATGACATCACTATTTTCATTGGAGAAATGTTGGAGGGTATGATGAAGTTTATATCTATGTGCCATGGGTGCTGACCGGGGCTGATGGAATTTGACTGTCACAAGGTGACAGTCTAGCGATAACCTCAGATTACAAAGCTGAGCTAAGTCTGACTGTAGTGCTTTGACACTAGATGGCAATGTTGGACTTTAGGAACAGCATTTCTGTTTCTCTCTCCCCGCCCCCGCCCCCATTTTCTCTGTCTGAAAATTTGGCACAGGCAGATAACTTAGAGATTTCAGTTTAGCTGCTTTGTGCCTGCCACTGTTATCTCCAGCCGTCCCCCTCCCGGGCTCTTGTAAACTCTTTGTAAGCCCTCAGGCTGTTTTACAGATAAAATGCGGAAAGGGGGGGGAGGAAGCCACAACGGCTTTCATTATCACACCTCTCTAACAACTACAGCTTTTGCCTTTCTTTTCAAATTGGATTTTACCCCGATTGTCTGCAAAATAAAGCTTGAGCCTCCAGACTGACAACTGGACTGACATGCATTAATGGCAAGCTGCAAAAAAAGGGGGGGGAGCCTGGTGCATTGGAGATGCACACAAAGGGGCTGGCGATGTCTGTTTGGGCTGCTGTGGAGCTGTAGCGACTCAAGGAAGACCCTCAATAGGGCTGTTGGTGGCTGTCTAGCGCAGCATTTTGTCAGGGACGGTGCTTGCGGTACAGCAGGTGATGGAAAGGGCTTTCCCAGCTTGGCAGGACCACCTGGGATGGCTAGAACAGCCATTGCGCCCCAAAGGAGGAGGAGAAGGCTCTGTTCTTTCTCCTCTTCCTGCCTCTGAATGCCAGTTGCAAGGAATTGCAAGGGAGGAAAGCACTTTAGCTCTCCGTTGCTGCATCACTGCCTGCGTGTGGGCTCCCTGTGGGTATTTGGTCGACTTATTTTGAGAACAGGATGATGGGCTTGGTTGGGCCTACGGCCTGATCCAGCAGGATCTTTTGCTCTAAATGCTTATGAGGCTTCTTTCTTTTGGAGGTTTTTGGCACAGGAGGGTGTACAGGGTCAGTTAAGTGTTGGGGAAATATTCTGGGTTTAAAAATAAAAAAGCCTGCTCTTAATTTAAGGGGTTTGGGCTGTCCGCAAACTTTGAGTCTCCTATCACTGTAGAGGAGGGAAACTGGTTTTTATTAAAATGAAACCTGAGATTCGTAGGAATCTATCTATCTATCTATCTATCTATCTATCTATCTATCTATCATCTGTCTGTCTGTCTGTCTGTCTGTCTATCTATCACCTATTTTGCCCTTCTCCACAAGGTCCCAGGATGGTTCACAGCAATGCAAAAACACATTAAAATCAGTAAAAATGGTGTCTAGGTCTGACTGATATCCCTTTTTTCTGAAATGAGGTATTACAACTTTCTTGTTGCTGTTTAAAACCTTTCTTTAGACCGAAAACAAGATTCTTACCAAGCTGACTGCATGGTGGGTTGCCCCCCCCCACCCCGCGTGCAGTAAACTAGCTTTATCTCTCTGCTCACAAGTGCAGCTTGTTTTTGTTTTCACCTCCGGACTCCTTTTTAGTGTTTCCAGGTTTCATCTGCTTAGTGGACATCTGGATTGTAGATTATTCTTCCTCTTCCCCCTCAGAGATGTAGTTTTTGCCATTCTATTGCAACTTAAAATTCATTTCTGTCCTAATGTATAGCTTCCTTAGTTGCCAAGGTGTTAATCTTCTCTCCTTTTAGTATAATCTGCACATTTCATCAGCCTTCCTGACTCTACCCCTTGGTGCCGAAATGCTGCTTTTAAAATAACAATAGGGAAAGGCGTTTTGTACTTGCAGTGGATGCTGTAAGTCATTTAAGCATAGTCATTTGCCCTGAGCGCCCTCCAAATTAAATTCTAAGGAGTACACAAATTTTCTACATAGAAAGCGCTTCAGTATGTGAAGAGCATACAGTACTGCCTTTTTAAAATAGAGGAAGATTTGAGTGAGGGCTGTAGCTCAGCCTCACCGTAGACAATACAAGGTTTTATGGTTTGACTCAGTAGAAAGGAGCTTCTTGTTAGGAGAAGAGCTGTAGTAGCTCAGTGGTAGAGCATCTGCTTTGCATGCAGAATATCCTAGTTGATGATGATGACGATAGAATTGCTATACCACCCTTCATCCAATTTAATGAAGAAGTAATACTGTGGGGGGGGGCTGTTTCGTTCCTATGCTGTGTCTTTTTTTTGTGTTTTATATTGCGATCCTTGGATGAAGGGTGGTGTAGAAATTAAATAAATATCCAGGTAAGCTGCGGGGACGGGGGACGGGACACGGGACACGACAACTCCTTTCTGAAATGCTGTAGAGCTGCTGCCAATCAGTGTTGACAATGCTGAGCCAAACTGGCCAATTGTCTTATTTTGTAGAAGGCAGAATCCTGCTTTCCTCATATTCTATCACTTTAGCATCCTACTTGCATTCTGTAGTGCAGGCATCACCAAACTGCGGCCCTCCAGATGTTTTGGCCTACAACTTCCATGATCCCTAGCTAGCAGGACCAGTGGTCAGGGAAGATGGGAATTGTAGTCCAAAACATCTGGAGGGCCGAAGTTTGGGAATACCTGCTGTAGTGCATCACAAGTGATACAAATAGAAGAAGACGCCTTCACCCTGGTATGGCTCCCCTTTATCACATACACAGCCCAACAGAGAAACCAGTAGGAGAACACTTCAATCTCCCAGGACATTCTATACAAGATCTCAAAGCAGCTGTTTTATTACAGAAAAATTCAGAAACAGACTGGAAAGAGAAGTTGCTGAATTGCAACTCATTAGCAAGCTTAAAACTATGGAGCCACCTGGAATGAACAGAAACACAGGATTCTTATCTCATTATACATGATCAAGCTTTCCTTAGCACCTCAGCCCTTGCTTCCCCCCCCCCAAGACCAATTGCAGTCATTAACAGTCGTTAACAGTCATCAACAGGTTTACCACTCCTATCAGCTCATCACCCATTCCCATCACCCCACCCCCCACCCTCTGAATATACATAAGGGTCTGGTGACTTCTGCTTTAGTGTATCTGACGAAGTGTGCATGCACACGAAAGTTCATACCAAAATAAAAACTTAGTTGGTCTTTAAGGTGCTACTGAAGGAATTTTTTTGTTTTGTTTCGACTCAGACCAACACGGCTACCTACCTGTAAACAGCCCAACAAGACAGTGACAAAAATCCACCAACAGCATACAAATCAATATGGCTAACCTGATCCAAAACACCCACCCACCCCACTCACACGTGAAAACAAAGCTTACCACAGCCAATCACATACTAACAACCACACCCTAGGCCAACCCCAACCTCTCTCACCACCAAAGGAACACAAGTGAATAGCAGAGAACCTGCACAAGCGACACTGACACAAAACCCCACACATATCCACATGTTTGTGGATTACGGGAGTGGGGGGAGAGATGGGCGGAGTTGAGCCAGCTTCCTCCCTATCATCAGTCTTCTGTTAGGAGGAGGAAGGTATTAGTTGAGGAATCTGGGAGGCGTGTTGGATAAAAAACAAACAAACAAGAGATCAGCGATAAGGTAGAGTCTCTTTGGTGCATAATTGCCTTAAATGAAAGCCTGTTGGAGTCTAATGTCGGTGTGTGTTTTGATGTGCTCTGTGGCTCCCTGCTTCACCACCCCAGGGCGACATTAATTCCCAGTGATGGCATGCCGGAATGACAGACATTGTCAGGAAGGGGCAGTGGGGAAACTGAGAGAGTACGATTGGGGGTGGTTTGGAATGGACAAGTTCCCCTGTTATTCTTTGTGGCAGGCAGCGAACTTGTCCATACAGCCGGATCCTCTGTCAAGACACATTTAAGAATCTCCTCCAATGACACTCCCAGGCAAGCTGACGACTGCCTCAAAGTCACCTTCCTTTCCCTGTAAATGATGTGCCATGTCTCTTTGCCGCTCCATCAGGCGAAGGAGAGCCGCTTGTTGCCTGCCGCTCCAATCCTGAAGGATTAAGCTGCGGCAGCGCAATAAACCTTTTGTCGCTGGGGAATCTCAAACCCAGGGGCCACACAGAAGCATGGTTGGCTTCTTTCCATACTGGTTATTGTAGGTTGGAGGGAGAGGGGAGTAAAAAAGGAAAGGTTGTTGTTGTTGGTGGTGGTGAGCTTGGTTGTCAGGGCCAAAACTAGGCTTTCTGTCACCCGGGTCAAAGACCCAGTTTGGCACCTCCCTCCCTGATGCATTTTTGCATACCTACATACATACCTACCGTATATTCCAGCGTATAAGATGACCCCCAAACTTTTCCAGTTAAAATATAGAGTTTGGGATATACTCGTCGTATAAGAAATACGACCCGGCGTATAAGATGACCCCCGACTTTTGAGAAGATTTTTCTGGGTTAAAAGTAGTCTTATACGCAGGAAGAAGTATGCATGCACACGAAAGCTCATACCAATGATAAACTTAGTTGGTCTCTAAGGTGCTACTGGAAGGATTTTTAAAATTTTGTTTCGACTACATCAGACCAAAACGGCTACCTACCTGTAACTATACATACATACAAACACCCACCTCTCAACACATTTATTCATAAAGGGCATAAAAAGTAGGCAAAATATCATTTGAATACAAAGCAATCCTTAGAAGTACAGTAGTATGACTTTATGATCAAAGGGAAAAAATGAGCATCCCTTCCAGTGGAAGCAACTTGTTTGTCAAAAGTAGAACTTCCACGTGCAGCAACGGTCTACCTGAGGTCAGGTTTTGAATTGGATTTATTTGGTCACAGGATCATTAAAAGACTGCATTTCCATAAGATCAGCCGAGACCCTCTGGTTTCCTTTTACTGTAAAATGGTTTTTGCCCTCCTGCTCCGGCTTCAAGATTCCTTTCGATTTTATTTTTGTTTGATGACTCATTTCAGGAAATGATAATTTTGTAGTCATTTTAGGTTCCATTTAAGGGGGGGGAACCCCAAAGTTGTTGACCTTTTTAAGAAAAGGTTCCCCAGCAGAGTTGTTGACCTGAACTTGGGAATTCCACAGATTTCACTACAGGGAAGGAAGGGCAAGAGCTGGGGGTTGGGGGGAACCTACCCCTTCCTTTACTGGATGAAACGAGAGAGAGAAAGTGGTGAAGGGAGAGATTTGCCAATTGTGTTATTGAGCTGAATCTGATCATATAGTTTGCATTGTATAATTCTGATTGTATGGCTTAGCCCCCCCATATCCCTAAAATGCTTCTTAAAATGCTTTCCTTTTTGCCTCTGCGTCTGTGCACCAAAGTGGGCCAAAGTGCATTCAATAGCAAGACCCATTCAATAGCAAGCCCTGCTAAGCTATCAAGGCCGGATGACTGTCTTGTCTGATGCTAGCAGTCTGACGCAAAGAGCAGGCAAGATAGATAGGAATTCAAGCCCCCACTCAAGGCTGAGTGAGGACGCTTCCGGGGTAGCATGAGTCAGCATGTGTTTATGCACAGGACCAGACACGGATCTTCCTTGTATGTACTTGTGACCCCCTTCGTGTTTATGAGAAGGATGGGATATGGATTTTCCTAATATGGATTTGTAACCTGTGACCCCCTTGCATGCGCACATTTACAGAGGAGGGGGAAAGGAGCCCAAGAAGTGTATAAGAAGCTTTGCAAATTTGTGTTTCTTTACTCTTGTCATGGAGCTGATCACCAAGAGTCTCTTAAATTTAAGAATTCAATTCTTTCTCTGGATTCAACCCTCGGTGTCATTATTGGCTATCTCTGTCCCTGCCTGGGCGCAACTTAAAGGACCCTTAGTAGCTAATAAGGCTACAGTGGGACAGAGGAAAGCAGAAAGGAGAGGGCATTTAACCCACCGACGGAGAGGAGAGGAGGGTGCTGGTCAGGAAGCTGAGCCGGGGTAGAAATAGCGTGGCTCCTCCTGCAGCCAAGAAGGAAGGACAGCAGAAGGGTTTTAACACAAACACACAGGCCAACCCCAGTTGCTCCCTGATCCCCTCGAAGTGAGTGGGTGCGTGGGTGCAGCGG
This sequence comes from Zootoca vivipara, assembly GCF_963506605.1. Classification (NCBI taxonomy): domain Eukaryota; kingdom Metazoa; phylum Chordata; class Lepidosauria; order Squamata; family Lacertidae; genus Zootoca; species Zootoca vivipara. The sequence goes on along the minus strand of NC_083292.1, from coordinate 10,998,752 downwards.
GACAGCAGCAGATTGTCCTCACCCACGACCACACACACAACATATGGGGTGTGCGTGTGCAGCCCGCTGCATTTCGCAATGCTACTTAAAGGGAGAAATAAAGGTGTACTTGGGCACAGCTAAGGGCAGGTCTGCTTCCCTTCTGCCTGCCGAGAAGCCGCCGCACCGAAAAGGGAGAGACGGGGTCCTCGCTTGCTGGTGGGGAGCTTTGACAGGGAGCTGCTGGGAGAGGCTCCAGCGTCCCCATTGAAACCGTTCCGACTCGCCTCTTTGGGGCTTCCCTCCTGCACTCCTGCCATGCACAGGAGACTTGGGAGGCAAGCTGCACGCCCAGCCACGCAACTGAGCAAAGGAGAGCGCAGCTAGGAAAGAGGGAGGAGCAGGAGGGCAAAAACAAGCCGGCGGCGTGACTGAGAGAGCGAGTGCAGCACAGGGGAAAGGAGGAGGAGGAAGAGGAGCCTCACGTGATCCTCCTTTCGTTTCATTCCCATCCCCAAGAAGGCCTTGGCTCCCAAAGAGGGCGCGCGAGGGGAGGGTTGCCGTGTGCTGCGCTCGCTCAGCCACCCAGTTTAGATAAGTGTGTGTGCGCACACACACACACAACCTCACAACACCGCCAGCGAGCAACTATTGCATCGCCCAGGATGCAGGAGCACTGTGCATGCACCAGGCAAGCGAATTCTAGGAAAAGAGGGCGCCCCTGAGAGGCCGGCGCTGTGGTGTAATGCGTCACTAAGCCCTATAGGAAAGCCCTCTGGTGTAGATAGTCTGCAAAATGACTCAACCTTAGCTATTTAAACACATTCAAAGTTCTGAAGGAATCATAGAATTGTACTGTAGTTGGAAGAAGGATCATCTATTGTAGTTGGAAGAAGGATCATCTAGTCCAACTGATTCTCTTCCTCGGTTTCCTGCCCCTCCCTCCATCCCTCCAGAATTTTTCCTTACACAGTAGAAAAAACAGGAGACCCTATCTTCTGCTTCACTGGGGAGAGCCATGCAGCCTCTCCAGATTTCTTCAGCTTCATGGGGAAAGGGGAATGATGGAGCTCGCAGTTGCTGTTCACTTTTTCATCTTTCTCTCTGGCTGAAGCCCAGACATGCTGGGAAGCTAGAAGCCTCGATGGCACCCCTCTGGAGGCTTCACCTGGGGCAGAAACCCTGGCTAGAACCCCCCCCCCCAAGCTATGGCTCTGGGGTTGTTTAGGGCTTTAGACACTTAAGCCTCACAAATCTGAAAAAAATGGCCTCCTTCCTCTACAGACCTTTCTGGGTATTACTATAAGAGGGGACCATCTTGGTGCGTTTCGGGCGGTGGGCAACCCAGAAGAGGGCATTCTCTGTGGCAGCCCCAAAGCTGTTGAGTTTCCTCCCCACAGAGTTGCGTCCGGGAACACTTGCAATGTGTAGTTTATTTGGATTCTCTTTGTTAGGCTAGGTTGGGGAAGCTCTTCTTTGCAATCCAATTCAGACGAAATAGATGATAGGAACATAGGAAGCGGTGTTGTTATGAAGTCAGGCCGTTGGTCCACGTACCTCAGGGTTGTCTGCACTGACCGGCAGCAGTTCTTCAGGGTTTCAGACAGTGACATTCCCTACCTGGAGATGCTGTGGGCTGAACCTTCGGTGTGCAAGGCAGATGCTGTACCACTGAACTACAGCCTGTATGGCTTATTTGTAATGGTATGAAGTGGTACAGGAAGTAAGAAGAAAGCGAAATTAGATCCTTTACAGATACATGTTTTATAAAGTAAAATCCCCCCCACCCCCGAGTGCTTTTCTGAGACCTGTTTGCAGATTAGTGTGTGCTTACCTATTTTAGACAATTCGCTATGTTTGGTAGTCATGTGATGCAAAGGCCCATGAGCCTGTAAACTACTGGAAAACCGATTTCTGGCTTCTGAGAGGCCTATTTTTTCAGTCTGTCCTTGTAGCCCTAAGGATTAGTCCTTGCTTTTTGAATGGAAGCTGTGATTCTGAGGATGCCAAGTTCAGACATTTGGGCTATCTGTGTGTTGCATCAGAGCCTTTTTTTGGGAAGCAGTACTGTGTTAGGAAACTCAGTTTCAGAGGTGGCCTTGAAAGGGCCTTCTCTTCCAGGACTGTATTAGTGAAACAGATTTGTGTTTTTTTTCAGGAAATGAAAAAGAAAAATTCTTCCTGGACGCATCTCCTGACCTGATTACGATAGCTTTTTATCTCTCTTTAACTTGCCCTGCGCTCCGTGTAACACATGAATGGGGGGGGGTTAGATGCTGTCTGAAATTAACTAATGGCATATGACACGACAAGGGCTTCTCCCCCCTGCCTCCTTTATTTTATTTTATTTTAAAAAAAACAAGATTAAGAAATCTCCTAGGGTAGCAGGAATCCTCTGGATATGCTATTAACTCATGATAACCACACCTTTGAAATTGCTTTATTGCTTTAATAACGAGGAGGAGAAAAGTAAGTGGGGTGGGGATGCACCACATTTATTATTTACTAGTATCATGAAGCCCGTTAAATTAACGGGTGCTAGAACATATGTGGTGAAACATTTGTAATAACAGCTCTTTTAAATTTGGAAAGTACGGTGCACGATTCCCCCCTCCCATTGCCACTTTCTCTCTTCCTTCTTTTCTCCACCCACATGCCTCCCTGCATCCCTTTATGGCTGCTCTGCACGTGCGCATTGCTGCGACGCTCTTCCAGTCTTTCCCTGCGCCGTGGGAGGTAAGTGCCCCCTCCCCCGCTTAGTCCCTCCACTTGGCCGCTTCAACACTTCCACCCGGCCGTCACCAAAGCAAGAGGGAAACCAAAGCCTACTGAAACCCTCTTTGTAATTTTATTTTTTGGGGTGCTATTCGATTGTTAAGCCCCGCCGCTCCCTCAATATATATACAGTATATATTTTTAAGCACCCATACAGTCACGAAAGGGACCCTCCCTGTGGCAACATAAAAACACACACACACACACACACACACACACACACACACACACACACGACTCACCGGTTCCTCACAGGGTCACTCCTCGCCGTGCCTCCATCCATCCGCCTGGTGACGGCTGGGAGTAGTTATCCGCTGCCCCTTTCCCTCTTAAGGCGCTGCTCCGCTTCCCCGCTCCCCTCCTTGTCCCCGTCCCCCCAAAAAGCCCGCAAGGGGCAGCGGGGCGAGAAGTGGCCACTCAGCCTCCTCTTCCCCCCTCAGAGGTACGGAAAAGCGCCCCCCGCTCAAGACCTGAGCCGGGTGGCGATGAGATAGGGGAGCGCGTGAGCGCGTGAGTGAGCAAGGGCGAGCGCTGGCGAGCGCTCTGTGTTATTATAGAGGATGCCAGTAAAAGGTTACCATTTTTTTTAAAAGACTTCAGCAAAATGGGAAAAGCCTCATATTTACTGCATCATCTACAACATCTATAAACGCCCCTGTCCAGCTTGGCATGGGGCAAATTAGCAAATCGGCTTCCTTGACCTTGTAGGAAGGAGCATGGCTCAGTGGTGGAGCCTCTGCTTCTCATGCACAAAGTTTTGGGTTCAGTCCCTGACATCAGGGATAGCTCACTCAGTAGAGCATGTGACTCCATGCAAAATTCAGTCGCTTGACTGGTATATGTGACTGTTTGCCGAGTGTTCAGAGTCCATCTCAATATTTAGCCAAAGCTTCAGCAGCCTGAATAAATGAAGCAAATTAGCTGGAGCAAAGGGGGAGAGGTGTGTGTGTGTGAGAGAGAGAGAGAGAGAGAGAGAGAATCTGGTAGACTTTCACGATGGATACTGTTCTGACTCCCTCTGTTGTGTCCATCTTGCAGAGAAGGAATATGCTGTTTAGGGCTGCCTTATCAGTGTTTATAGGTGTAGGAGTTCTGCTCCATGTAGCAGAACCCCAAGCTCTTTTTAAACCTTGACATCAATACAGGCAGTGATAAGATAAGACCTGCTTATCCTGTCCTGGCTATTCTGAATAAGATAAGCCGCTTTTAAAAAATCAAAACAAGCCTCAGAGTTTTTGCTGTGTGTGTGTGCGCTGGGCAACCTCCAGTCAGGCTCAGAGCCAACAAACTGAAACCCCCCCCCCCAAACCAGCGGTCTGGGAGTCCTTGACATTGCTTATGAGACCAGCTCTGTCAGCTCAGGCAGGGACACTGCTGAGCAGTGAGGCAGGCGCTAAACCAGCAGAATACCTAATATTTCCCAATTGCCCAACGCCAGGAACACACGCCCTAGGTTCCACAACTCCCCTTCCCTGACCCTCAAGTATTTCCTGATGCTGCACCGAGTACCCAGGTGGTCACAGCTGGGTGAGACCGGCTCCACCTTGCTCACCTACCCACGTCTCAGTGCTACAGACCAGATCAGCCTCTCCGCATCCATAATCAGATAATGCATATGAGAGGTCTTACTCAGAGCTAACCTGGCATTCAGCAACAGCAGCTGCAGACCTGAGGGCTGGCTGATAGGACAACCACAGTTTCCCAGGTTGGAAGAGGGACTGGCACATGGCACAGTCAATGCCTGTCTCGTGTGCCCCTTATCTGGCCTGCTCCACCCTCCATGCCATACCTCCCCTTGCCCAGAACCACTGCGATTTTGGTCATCCCTGCTCTCTCTATCTCAGGGGTCCCCAAACTTACCCGGCTTTGGGCTGGATGCCCGCCGCGCCGACCTGGAAAGCGCCGGAAATAGCTTGTGCGCATGTGCAGAAACCTCCTCTGACCCGGAAGTACACCGGAAATGACGCTTGTGCGTGCGCACAAGCTATTTCCGTCGCTTTTCCGGGTCAGAAGTCGGCAGCCGCGCCACACTGTGCCGGTAGGAGCGGGCGGCGGCAGCGGGCGGCGGGGGTCCCCGGGGGGCGCATAAAAGAGCCTCGGGGGCCGTATGTGGCCCCCGAGCCGTAGTCTGGGGACCCCTGCTCTAGCTCCTCTCTTTTCCAGGCACATCCTAATTCCATCTACAGTATTTAAAAAAACTACAACAACCCCCATCTTTTTAAAGAAAACAAAGTTTTTTAAAAAATTAAAACATTTTAAGCCCCCGGGCTTCTTCAGCAGCCTGATCGCTGCCTCTTGGCCCCCCTCCTCTCCAGCCTCCACTTCTGCCTCTGATTCTGGACTGCCTTCTGCCACTGCCTCTCCCTGCTCACTAAACTCTGTTGCCTCTTCTCCTTCTGACACCTCCTCCCAGTTTGCTCCTTCATCATTCTCTGACCACTCATCATTGTCCCACCACCAATCCCCTGGCTCTGAGCCGTCTTCCCAGCTGGTGCCTCAAACCACTCTTCTGCATCCTGCCAAGTGTCGTGACTTGCCTAGCTAGTGATAACACACAGTGTGGCCATTTAAAGAGTTTATGTGGCACCCTTGGCATACTGTAGCATGGCTTATCCAAACAGAAAAAGAATGGAGATGAATGAATGTGGACTGGCCATTTTGGCCAGGAAATAATTTTGCTTTTAATTAGGGAAGAAGAAGGGCCAAAAGGGGAGGGGAATGGGGGAGTATTTTCTCTTGCAAGGAGACAAGACTAATGAATTTACAGCTCTGGGAGATGACCTCTGAGCAGCCTTCTCCAAAGCACTTGTGCAGAAGTGTTTTCCTTTGTTTAAAAAGTTCAACAGCCTTGTATTATTTTTTAAAAAACCACAGCAGAATGAAGGGAAACATCTGATGAGGGAGGCTTCAGACAGCTGCTGTCTGTTCCAGCAGGCTCTAACAGTCTGCAGACACACCAGCACAGCTTTCCAAAAGGGGGAGAAAAGCAACACACGTTTTTCTTTCTTTCTTGAGCTGGAATAGCGCTGTGTGTAAATAATGTCACGATGAAGCTTTGAGTTCTGCTTCCTCTCATCATGCTTCCCAGGATTCAAGAAGGAATGCGTGGGAGTGCATCTCAATCGCTATTAGGGATGGGTGAATATGTCATTCTCAGTCCCTCATTTTCCCCAAACTTAAATTCATCTCTCTACAATTCCACATCATCTTGTACATTTTTTTTCTTCAAAAACACCTTATGAAAACTCACCAGCTTTTTAGCATGATGTAGTAAAATTTAAGCTGGTTCCTATGAACCCAGAGAAATGGATCCTGACCCAGGGAGCGCCCAAGGATCCAGGCAAGCAGACAAATTTAAGCGTCTCCTGCCCACCAAATAACAGAGACCAAACCAGGACGTACGAAGCAAGGCACTTTTATTTCGCTGTTGCAACAGGGTCCTTCCTCTCACACAGGAGAACAAGGAAGGCCCCCAAACAAAGGTGTCCTGTCCTTAAAAAGAAATTTGAAATTGGTTTCAGCCCACCCCCCAGAAGCATCATCCATATGTCACAGAAGGGGTGTAGCCCAAGACCCCCCCTCCCTAGATTCATCATAGGTACATCATGAAAGGGGAGGTCTGGTGGCAGTAATCTGAGCATCCTGGACCCTGCCCCCTGCCCCCAAAACCTAATCAACAAAAAAGAGAGATATTTACATTTCCCTGTTTCCCAGCCAAGTTAATCACACCCTTTTGTCTGGCACTCAGGTATCAGGATGCCAGGGATTATCACTTTAATTCCTGAGACAATGAGAAGGTTCCCCCCACCTTCTTCCTTGCAGAGGAACCCCAGGTCTGAGAGAGTCAAAATGGTGTCAGAAAGGCCTGTCTTCCTGTGGTGCTTCAGACATGTGCCTGTACTGTACATTCATGTACATGTTTTTATGAACAATTATTATATATATATATATGACCTCAAAATTCTTATAACAATGACTTTCTCCTAACATACACATTTTTGTGTGTGCAAATTTGACCAACATACACATTTTTGCAAAGCAATTTCTCAGTGTGTTTTTGTATGTTATTTTCACAAATGCATGCACTTGCTTCACCTTTCCTATAGAGTGGTACCTCGTGTTGCGTAACCTCCAGGTTACGGAATCTTCTGGTTACGGCTGCAGCAAACCTGGAAGTGGGTTTGCCGCTCGCGCGTGTGCAGCAGAAGCAGTCCTCTGGTTACGAAATTTTCAGGATACAGCCGGGCCTCCGGAACAGATCCCGTTTGTAACCGAAGGTACCACTGTATATGCATTTGGTACTAGAGAACTGCACCGCAAAATTCAGAGAAGTGCAAATTTCAAAAGAAGGCTGTGTTACAGTTCCAAAATTGTTACGGAAATGGAGGATTAGGGAGGTTTGGATTAAAAAGTGAACTGGATCGAATTTTTACCCTTCCCCCTATGGAAGCACTTTTATTGTTGCTTTTGTTAGCAATTTCCAATCCCCTCACACTTACCTGTCAGTTTTGTTGCTGCATACAACATCACCATGCACCTCTTTTAGGGACTGGCTCTGCCCCATAGCTGCCAAGTCTCCCGTTTTCCCCGGGAAATCCCCGTTTTTCCAGCTGTTCCTAGCTGAAAAAATGGATTTTTTTGTTTTCCCCTGGTTTATTCTGGCGTGACGGCCATTTTGGAACTGGGCGGAGCATGCTCAGAAGCGACTTTTGATGCTGCTCCGCCCAGTTCCAAAATGGCGCCAGCGCTACTTCCGGCCTGCTATTTCCGGCCCGGTCCCTTATTTCTCTGACAGCAACTTGGCAGGTATGCTCTGCCCATGTTTCCACCATATTCACAGCACCTGTTTCATTAGGATGCTTATTTTAGTGGTCTTGCAGGGTGCAGTACCCATGCATGGTGGTGGTCTCTCTTAAAGTGTGTTGCTTCCCATATATATCCAGCCTTTTCCCCCTATGGTTGTGGAATTCTTAACACGGCCCTCCTCTTTCCCCCCCACCCCATAAAGCTTTTCTGGTGTTATATTCTAAGCCATTGTTCCTACAGCGCCGGCATTGCGGGGGGGGGGCGCACCCTGCTGAGCTGACAGCTGTGTAGCTTGAAACAATGGTGTGTGAGTTAATGGGCCAAAAGGCTCATCAGTGTTTTTCCCATTAAAAGTATTTTCGAAAATACATATAAATAATGTGATGACCATAACTTTTCTCTCTCCACTCAAGTATCGAGTAAATTATTGCTGCGTTATCCTGTTGTAAATGAGACCACAGGATCATAAACTTTTGTTAGTTTTGGCTGCTCTCTGGTTTGTCAGCCCATTAAACCAATTCATTATTAGTGCGAGTGCAGAGGTGCAGGTCCTTTTTTTTGGGGGGGGGAGAGGCTTCGTGAGCTAATGTGAAAGCTTTGTCTGCCAAGTAAGGTGGCTATAATCTGAATGGCTTTTTGTGCACGTGTCTTTGACTGGGTTGACAGTGTGGGCCACAAACAAAGCTTGGGTATGGATTTCAGATGCCTAGGTTCATGTGTCCTCTATGGCTGTTGAGCAGCCACCTGAGCAGGTAGGGCATGTCATAGTAGAGTGACCAAGACTGTACCATTTGAAGCTGCCCGTGAAGGGGCTGTAGGGGAAAGGGACCATATAGCTCAGTGGCAGAGCATCTGCTTTGCAGGCAGAAGGTCCCAAATTCATATCCAGGTAGGGCTGTGTGATGGTCCCTTGTCTGAAACCTTGGAAAGATGCTCCCAGACAGTGTAAAGAGCTTGGGGGGGGGGCGGGGAGGAGGAGGAGGAGAAGAGGGAGAAACCAGTGGTCTGACTCTATAAGCCAGCTTCCTATACCCTTTGATTTTATTTTTTTACCACACCCAGAATCTCCCTTCTTATAGAAGGCAAGCATGTAAAGGGTGAGCTGGTTAGTAGAGCATGGTGCTGATAACACCAAGGTTGCAGGTTCAATCCCTGTATGGGCAAGGTGATTGAGTAAGTGGTTGCTGAATAACTCCAGGCACGCCTGGAAGAAGCGGACCATTTGGGATCCCTTCTAGTCGGGATTCAGGCCTCGCCATGGGACTGAAACTGCCTTGGTCGCACTGGTTGATGATCTCCGGTGGGCTAGGGACAAAGGTGAGAGCTGTTTCCTAGTTCTGCTGGATCTCCCAGCGGCTTTTGACACAATCGACCATAACATCCTTCTGGACCGTCTAGAGGGGTTGGGAGCTGGGGGCACTGTCATACAGTGGTTCTGCTCCTTCCTCCTGGGCCGTGTTCAGAAAGTGGTGGTGGAGGATGAGTATTCAGACCCCTGGGCTCTCACTTAGAATCATAGAATCATAGAGTTGGAAGAGACCACAAGGGCCATCCAGTCCAACCCCCTGCCAATCAGGAAACACCATCAAAGCATTCTTGACATATGCCTGTCAAGCCTCTGCTAAAAGACCTCCAAAGAAGGAGACTCCACCACACTCCTTGGTGTGGTGTGGTGCCTCAGGGTTCTGTCCTCTCCCCCATGCTTTTTAACATCTACATGCAGCCGCTGGGAGAGATAATCAGGGGGTTTGGGCTGGGTGTTCATCAGTATGCGGATGATACCCAGCTCTACCTCTCTTTCAAATCAGAACCAGTGAAGGCGGTGAAGGTCCTGTGTGAGTGGCTGGAGGCGGTCAGAGGATGGGTGGCGGTTAACAGATTGAGGTTGAATCCTGACAAGACAGAAGTACTGTTTGTGGGGGACAGGAGGCGGGCAGGTGTGGAGGACTCCCTGGTCCTGAATGGGGTAACTATGCCACTGAAGCACCAGGTGTGCAGCCTGGGAGTCATTTTGGAGTCTCAGCTGTCCATGGAGGCGCAGGTTAATTCTGTGTCCAGGGCAGCTGTCTATCAGCTCCATCTGGTACGCAGGCTGAGACCCTACCTGCCTGCAGAATGTCTCACCCAAGTGGTGCATGCTCTAGTTTTCTCTCGCTTGGACTACCTGTACTGCAATGCGTTCTACGTGGGGCTACATTTGAAGGTGCCCTGGAAACTACAACTAATCCAGAATGCAGCAGCTAGACTGGTCACTGGGAGCGGCCACTGAGACCACCGGTCTTGAAAGACCTACATTTGCTCCCAGTATGTTTCCGAGCACAATTCAAAGTGTTGGTGCTGACCTTTAAAGCCCTAAACGGCCTCGGTCCAGTATACCTGAAGGAGCGTCTCCACCCCCATCATTCTGCCCAGACACTGAGGTCCAGCGCCGAGGGCCTTCTGGCGGTTCCCTTGTTGCGAGAAGCCAAGTTGGAAGGAACCAGGCAGAGGGCCTTCTCGGTAGTGGCGCCTGTCCTGTGGAACGCCCTCCCATCAGATGTCAAAGAGAAAGACAACTACCAGATTTTTAGAAAACATCTGAAGGCAGCCCTGTTAAGGGAGGCTTTTAATGTTTAATAGATAATTGTATTTTATTTTTCTGTTGGAAGTCACCCAGAGTGGCTGGGGAAACCCAGCCAGATGGGCGGGGGATAAATATATATTATTATTATTATTATTATTATTATTATTATTATTATTATTAGACAACTGCATATCCCTGCATTGCAGGGGGTCAGACTGGATGACCCTCAGAGTCCCTTCCAACTGTACAATTCTGTATCAGCAGGATAGCTCAATTGGGTAGTGTGGTGCAAACACAAGTGTTGCAGGTTTGATCCCTGTAAGGGACAGCTGCAAATTCTTACATTGCAATGGGTTGTACTGATTCACAGGGTCCCTTCCAACTCCTGTTCTGTTCTATTCTGGTACTTCTGGAATTCTTGGGGATTTTTTTTTCACATGAAGAAACGTGCATATATCCTTCTACTTTGAACCACTATATTCATCTGCATGTGGAGCTCAGTTAGGGTTGCCATATTTCAAAATCAGGACACAAATTAAGTTGTTGAGGGCCCCCCCCCCCGCACATTTCAGCATTTTCTGGCCCCAGACACTGTTTCTGACAGCCGAATCCTGGCTATGTCTGGGCAATTCTGGATGTATTGCAACCTTATTAGTACTCCACAGTTCCCCTGCCTTGGGGCTCCCCCATGGGGGTTGGGCTGGTGGTGGTAGGAGGGAGCTTGTTTCATTGTCGTAGTCCCCCCCCCCCCGCCTAGGTGCCCTGCAAATCTCCCTCCTCCTGTTGTAAAACACAGTCTGGCACTGGGGAGATCTAGTTAGCATGTGGCTGTAGTAAAATATGCCTGACTGAAATGAAATGTGAATTGTAACTGCCTACCCCAAAGCATGCACTGCTCCATCATGTCCCCCCGCCCCACCCCCCTGAATAAAATGCACTGTGGGATTTTTGTGTGTGTGTAGCCAGGGTGTTGACAGCTGGGCTTCGGGATTTCTTCAGGACCTGCTGCTCCAGCGGCTTCTTGTTGGAGGAGTAATCCTTGTGTCACTTGTCAGGATGTCGGCTGCTCGCCACCACAGTAATAGAGCTCCTGGGCGCAGCTGGTGAAAAGCCAACCTTTCCCTGTCATCTCCTGCAAAGTGCTCCGAAGGATCAAATGTTTCAGCCAGCAACGCGAGAACAACAACAAAAAAAAACTAAAACGGACCACGTGGCCCTTCTGCAGGAAAGGGTGGCACTCATATCCCACTGGGTGACAGCGTTCCATTATCCAGGAAAAGGGGCCAGCCACCGCTTCCACCTTTTTGCTGGGAAATGGTGTTCGCAGACCCTGCTAGGAACCCTGATTTAGCAGCAGGTTTTCCAGCAGGCAATGGTCTGGGGCAGCTCCATCACCGCTGGTTATCTGTTTGGTAGAGGAAGGTCTACTTCAGGTATCCCCAAACTTCGGCCCTCCAGATGTTTTGGACTACAATTCCCATCATCCCTGACCACTGGTTCTGTTAGCTAGGGATCATGGGAGTTGTAGGCCAAAATGTCTGGAGGGCCACAGTTTGGGGATGCCTGGTCTACTTGGAGGTGCCTTCCTGGCAAAGAGATCTGCACAAGCAAACAGGCTGACTCAGCTAATTGGCTTTGGCAGGTGAATCCAGTAGCTAACCCAGGCTAACTGAAAAGCCAGGCAGGGCAATCTGTGCCCAGCCAGTTGGCAACCTCACTGCTAACAGAGAGGAACTGATAAATAATTAGCAAGGTGGCATTCGTGTCCCATTTCACAGGTTCTTCCAGTGCTCATTACTCTGGGGCTGGCTCTGGTCAAGGGCTGTTTGGTGAGGGTTTTGCTGCGGCTCTTGAAAGTCAAAATGGCCCTTGCGGAAATGCCAGTAAATGAACACACAAAATTAAAACAAGATTGCACCCAGATACATAAACAAACCTCCTACCAATGGGCCTCAAATTGCACACATCTTGAATCCTGCGATACATGTTTTAGTTGAAGCAAAGGAGGGGATAACTGTGTAAGCCTGAGGGAGGAGACTTGTAAGGTGACCTCACTCGCAGCTTTGCCAGCACATGTTAAAGGATCAGTCTGCACAGATTACGTTTAAGTGCTCTTTCAACAGCAGGTGCCAGAAGTAACAGAAGGTAACTCCTTTTCTTAAGCTTGCATGTGGCTTTGATGGTTTATTCTTTTTTACAGGGATGTTTGCCCCTCCTGTTCTCTTTCTCTCACTTCTGCCCACCCCACCCCCCAGCCTTGCATCAGTTAAGGCCTCAAACCACAGTTTGGATTTTCCATTATGTTCTGAAATGGTAGCCTGTAATTTCACCTTGTCATTTCCACACAAACACACGCAGCCCCTCTCTTCCTTGTAACACGTTGTGTTGCTAGAAAATGGCGTATTGCTGATAAAATATTGATCGTGGAAGCTTTACGGGGTTGTGAACTCAGCAGGGGCAATGTCCTTTGAAGTTTCTCTGATTTCCTTCAGGATTTTCTTGGGCAAAAAAAACTAAGCGGATTCCAGATGCAGAATTGCTCAGCCTGCAAAAAAACCCCCCTACCCCACCCCTTAAAAAAAACAACCTTCACCCTCTTTTTGTGAGGACCCTGCACTGTGAATTCGCGTCTCTCCTTGCAGAGAGTAATAATGCAAACAGAGAGCAAATGCTTATGATAAGAACTGCAGAAAAGGTGGCTGGACATGGTGTATATTATAGTTCACTGCTGTTAGTGTCTGTCTCTTGCCACATCTCCTCCCAATTTTATCTACTTCACAAATTAGACCAAATGGAATTGTAGGACAAGTTAACTCTCACCCCACACTCCAGTCTGAATACAACTGCTTAACAAGTGAGGCTATTCTTGGATGTCCTTTAGGAGGTGGAAGTTTACACAATCTGGTTGTGTATGAGTATATTTTTGGTGTGTGGGGGGACTTAAGATTAATTGCCCCCTTCCACCCCCGCCCCCACCAAACTAGCTGTTCATTGGAAACTTGTGCTTAGGGGGACGGATACATGATTTTTGCGCCTCCCCACCCGTTCTATTCGTGTGTAGCGTGGTACATCAAACTCAGCCAAGATTCCACGACTCTCCCATATGCAACATGGGCCATGAGCATCTTTGAACCAGGGAGACTGCAAGAGAAGAACCAGCAGATGCTCAGCTGAGCCACATGACTCTTTAACGTCCAAATTTGCCAAAGGTTTAGTGCCGTTAATAGGCTGAGCACGTTCATCAATAAACCATTTACTCTCCCTCTCGCTCCCGGCAGTCGCTCTGACTAGATCTGACACACAAACACTTAACTACCTTTTTCATCCAAAATCAATGCTATATTTATCTTCAATGATCTACAAAGAAACCAAATGTTTAAAATTACAAGGCAGGGAAAAGGGTATTTGCCGGGTGGGGGTAGGGAGGAAGGAAAGGAAATAGTGTCGAGAGAAGAAAACATCAGCAGATGTTTGAATTAACTAGAAAGCAGAAACCCAGAATAATATAAAAATGTGAATACTGGATATATGGAAGGAAGGGGCACAATGCCTATATATCCTTAGCAGGATGAGGGGTCTGGTCTGGTATAAATACAACTAGGGGCTGCATATGCATTTTCCTTCTCTGAGCCAGATCCGTGCAGAGCCCTTCCAAGCTAAGTCTATAAAGTTTTCCACTTGGGTGTTCTATCTCCCTGCTCTGCTTTTCCTGCCCTGTTGAACTGGGCCATAGCAAAATTCACATACGAAAAGCAATATTATAAATCAAATGGTGGCCAAATAAAGCAGCAGCAACACAAGGCCAAACTCAGATGGAAACAAGCATTTGAATATGGTCATTGCAAACTTCGGGTGAACGTGTTAAGTATCTTAAATTAACCCTTTGGACTTCTTCCCCCCAATGCCTTAATATTTTTTATAAACCCATAGGGATCCACAGGAGAGAGTGCTTCCTTGCTCACGTGCCTGGCATTGACGAAGGAAGGCAGCCCACTCCCCCTACTCTCCGGCAGGGGAGGGAAGTGGAGCAAGAGAAAGGGATTTGTCGCATATTGCTGTGTCAGTCGTGTCTGTGTAGCAGAAACTTCAGTAATAAGATAACCTGGATCTTTTCCTTACGTTTATTGAACATCCGTGTGTTAGGCACACAAAACAAAATTGAAATTATGATTTAGATAAACACTGTAGGGTTTGTTTTGCGGTAGAACAAGTTTCCTCTTCCCGTAACGATCGCCCTTTTCCTACGAAGCTGCATGCTTACATTGAATGCATTTGGGGCGGTTTTTCAGGGTGTGTGTGTATATTTTTGTAAATGCTTTTTTGCCTACCCTCACATCAACCAGGACCTGCCTCCAAGTTATTTTGCATAGTTGAAGGTTTTGTGCCATAGTTGGGGTTCTTTGTTTGTTTTCAAAGACAGTGACAATGATGTGTTGGAATAATGTTAACAAATAACCAGAGAGTGGTTCTAAAAACCATTTTTTATAAAGTCTACCTATGTTAAGAATTCAATATTGGTGTACATTTATATTAACAGAATATTTACATATTGTTTTCTTTTTTGTTGTTTAAAACAAGAAGTCAAAAAAAATTCATTTCTCCATAATATAAGGCAAAACCAAACAATTTTGTACATTATTATTAATTATTATTATTATTTTAATATATATCTGTAACTTCAGTTCCAAAGTACCAAGAGAAAGTGAGTGGCCTCAATTGGGAACCTCACAGTGGACTGTACAAAACTACAGTATTTCCATAAATAATACTTTCAGAAACCCTGGGTGTGTATTTTGTATTTACTTAAGGATCTGAGGCCATTAAAATTTAAACTAAAAAAAAAGCAGCTCTTTATGTAAATAAAGAGCACACAAAATTTAACAAAAAAATACAAATTCATTAAAAATGCTTCTCACATTTGGGAAAAAATGTACAAACCTGGTAATATTTTAACTCAGCACAGAAGCAAAAACAAAACGGAGAAATAAAGACCTATATATTAAATTTCAATTTTCAGTAACCATTTGCTTGGAAGGTTCGTAACCTATAACCCTCCTGCTCCCCAATTATTAATGGAACTGTGCTTAATTTCTACAAATTTTACAGTTTAAAAAAAGTTTACAGCAGTGCATTTTTAAAAGGTCTCTTCCCCCCCTCCCTCTTTTATATTTACAGGTGAGTTTTAAAATTCATCCTGTTTGTTTGTTAGGGACTATCGTGCCTCTACTTCTTTGGGGTTCCTAGAAGGAGAATAGTCTCTCGATTCAGAGTTTGTGAGTGGCGTAGTCCGGCGGGGGGAGGGTGGTCTTGTACTACTAGCTGGTACCAAAGGAGGCGGGGCACTCAAAGCGGCTGTTGGTGGGTTCCTATTCAAGATTCCATTGTGCATGGCAGCTGAGGGGCTGAGTCTGGGATAATGCATCCCACTGAGATGAGGCATGAAAGATGGCACATGTGCCAGGTGGCTTTCAATAGGGGACGAGTGCAAGTGATGCATCCTGGCACGCTCAAGTTCTTCCCGTAAGTGCAACCTCTCTCTCTCCTCCGCTTGCCTGAGTCGCTCCTGCTCACGCCGTGCTTCAAGAAGATTCTCATGGTTGTAGTCGTGGGGTTCTCTGTCTCGGTAAGAGCGCTCGTGGTCATAGAACCCAGCGGCGGTGGGGAACCTATGGATGGGATCAGCGCGGAGCTGGAAGTCCATCCGACGGTGCAGGTCCAAGCTCCGGTAAGCATCTCGCAACGGGTCCCTCACGGGGTCCCAGGAGAACCCAGGATGGGGCAGTCGCTCCCTTCCCGGCAATGGATTCATGCCCATTAGAGGGGTCATCATTCTGCTACGATCCAGGACATTCATATTGCTCATCTGATGGACAGCGCCCATGGAGATGGGCATGGTGGCTGCCATTGTGTGGGGCAATGGTAACCCATGCAAAGAAGGTGGTGGTGGGTGTTCAACAGTTCTGGAATGCTGTGAAGGTTCTGAGCTCACAACCATCACGTCACTGTCCTCCTTGCGCTCCTCTTTGACCTTGATATCATTCTTGATCTTCTGAAGGTCTGCTGGAAGCTCTGGCTTTCTTTCAATATCCTTGTTCATTAGATTGCTGAGTTTTAAACTCTCGCTCAGTGCAGGTTTGCTATAGGGAGATACAGACTGGATTACTGGCTTGGTGTTGTCCTCTGAGGATCTTTTTTCATGGCTTGGTGGTTCTTTCACTGGGGAGCGGCTCTCTTTGATCTTGTGCTCCACAATTGGAGGAGGATCCCTTAGCCGGTCAGAAATATCTCTCTCCGGTTCCTTAGGCCTTTCTCTTTCACTGAGGCCAACTTGCCTGGTGAGATCACTGGAGGTCTGACTGTTGCTGCGAATGAGGTTGCTAATCTGGTGAGTCACTGGGGCTGAAGCTGGCGAAGATCTATTTGAATGCCTATTTTTATCCAGAAGGTCCCTGCAGGAAAATATATCATATTGTGAATATGTTGCTGTCTTCTAACAATTTTGTGTTATTTTTATGCATCTGTGGCAATACTGTCATTATTTAACAAAAGTATCAGTCATTTCATCATCAGACCGTGGTTCAAATTTTCCACTCGGCCATGAAACTCATAAAGTAACCTCGGACCAGTCACAACCTCTCAACTGAACCTACTTCACAGGGTTGTTGTGAGGATAAAACGGGGGGGGGCACTGATGCCACCTGGAGCACCTTGGGGGACAGGTGGGATATAAATGTAATAATAAATACTGTATGTCACATTGTCTGGAAATGCTGAATGCCGGAAGCTTTCAGAAAGATTAACATGGAAAAAATGTCCTCTATGCCAGTGTTTCCCAACCTTGTGCCTCCAGATGTTTTGGGACTACAACTCCCATCATCCCTAGCTAGCAAGACCAGTGGTCAGGAATGATGGGAATTGTAGTCCGAAAACATCTGGAGGCACAAGGTTGGGTGGGAAACACTGCTCTATGCAACTCTGGATAGATTTAATAGTTATTTGTTTGTCTATTTGGGCCTGGACGTTATTCCAATCACCCTTCGGCTACTGCTTCTATCCAATTCTTACAGACCCTTGAGCTTTTTAAAGCCTTCTAACTAATCAAGTGATGCCAGCAACCCATGAACATCCTGTATTGAACAAGCAGATGGTGAACCACAGAAACTTTACCTACGTATCCTCAAATCCCCTTTCTTATTTGGCATTTAACTTTCATCATTCACTCTGATCACACAGCTGGATTTCCTTAGGAAACTCAACTGCTGTGATCAGAGTGAATAATAAAAAATATATGCCAGGTGAGTTATTCTTTTTTTCTTTTTATTAAAGATTTTTCTTGATTAACAGAAATATATGCAATGTCTCTTGTAACATTTTTACAAATCGGTTTCATTTGTTGAGACATTCGGGAAGAAAGAGGGGGATAGAAGTAGATGGGGGAAGATGGGAGGGTCAGGTGACAATGTTTCTATTTTAGTTAATATATGTGGGGGGTTTGTCAGCGTCACTTGTGCAGGTTCTCTGTTGTCCCCTTGTGTTCCTTTGGTGGTGAGAGAGGTTGGGGTTGGCCTAGGTATGGTTGTTCATTTGTGGTTGGCTGTAGTGGTCTTTGTTTCGTGTGTGGTGGGTGGGTGTTTTGGATCAGGTTAGCCATATTGATCTGTATGCTGTTGGTAGATTTTTGTCATTGTCTTGTTGGGCTGTGTATGTGATAAAGGGGAGCCATACCGGGGTGAAGTCTTCTTCTATTTGTCCCCGTGTCAGTTTCAGCTTATTGGTTAATTTTTCTAGTAGGGCTGTTTCCCTTACTATTTGGTACCATTGGTCCATGCTTACTCCTGACAGGTCTTTCCAGTGTCTGGTTATGGTGCTTCTGGTTGCTGAGAGTAAGTGAGTTATGAGTTCTTTGTAGTGTACTTGGGCATTAT
This sequence comes from Zootoca vivipara, assembly GCF_963506605.1. Lineage (NCBI taxonomy): Eukaryota > Metazoa > Chordata > Lepidosauria > Squamata > Lacertidae > Zootoca > Zootoca vivipara. The sequence continues at coordinate 10,980,704 of NC_083292.1, read as the reverse complement.
TGTCTTGGAAAAGGTTTAGTAAGGCCAATTCTGGGGTCATTTCTAATGTTTGCTTGGTTATTTTACTTATTTCCCATATGGTTGTTGTCCAGAATAGTTGGATTTTGGGGCACTCCCACCACATGTGGACATATGTGCCTGTTAAGGTGAACCCTCTCCAGCATTTTGGTGAGGTTCCTGGGCGTATTAGCACTAGTTTTCTTGGTGCTAGGTATCACCTGTAGGTGAGTTTCAGACTTGAGTTCTTTCCTTTTTGTTGATATGGATTTAAAGGGGGGGTTTAGACCACTGAGTGGGATTAATTTTGTAGCCTATGTCGTCTTCCCATTGTCTTTTGATTGTGTCTAGGGGACTTATGGGATTTTGGAGTAGTATTTAATATATTGCAGATACCATCCCTTTGCCATGTCGTTAGGAGGAGGTTTTTGAAGGTTGTCAGGGGCCTAGTTGCTGCTGATTTTACTGCTGGATTGTCTAGGAGGGCATGTAGTTGGTGTTGTGCTAACCAGGGTATTTGGGTGTTTTTTAGTTTATCTTGTATTTCTTGTGTTGATAGAGGTTTGCTATTTTTATAAAAGTCTGCTAGGCGATATAAGCCTTTGGTTTGCCAGGTTTTTATCTGGAGGTTTTGTGCTGCATGGTGGAATAATGGGTGGTAAGCCAGGGGGGTTAGTGGGGTTGGGGATAGTTTGCCTGTTTCTGTTTTCCATGCTTTGAACATGGTTTGTGTGTACCTATTAAGTGTTATGGGAATTTTCCTAAGTTTGTTTGGGAGGAATGGGTATGCTGTGGTACAGATACTTTCGACTGATCCCTCTCTAGGTGTATCCATTGTTTTGTCTCGTCTTCTAGTGTGTATGGGATTATATGGTGTATTTGGTTGGCTCTGTAATATGTTTCTATGCTGGGGATGCCCCATCCTCCTGCTGAGGTGGGGAGGTGTAGGTATTTGGCGCTTATTCTTGGTTTTTTATGTGAGAAGATAAAAAAGTGTAGTTTTCTCTGCCATCTGCGAAGTTGGGTTGGGAGGATCCAGATTGGGAGGGTTTGGAATAGGTAGGTTAGTTTTGCGAGGGTAATCCAGGTGAGTTATTCTGAGATCTGTTTAACTTAACTCTGCCAGAAATATTTGTGTGTTTTGCTGGGTTCCTTTTGAGAAGGACCAAGGCAGTCACATCACTGACACTCATGCTTTTAAGACGGTATTGGGTGATACGGAGCAAGTTTATACAGCAACGTTTTTTGAGGACATCAGTTAGAAATCATCCTATAGCTCAGCTGGCAGAGCATGAGACTCTTAATCTCTGGGTTGTGGGTTTGAGCCCCACATTGGGCAAAGAGATTCTTACACTGTAGTGAGAATCTTACTGCATGATCCTTGGGGTCCCTTCCATCTCTTAACAATTCTATTAAATCAGAGAAGTTTCCCAACATTTGCAGGAAAAAAGGGCCCCAGAAACCCACAAAATTTCCATTAAAAACATATACTGGGTACGAAGTGAACTTATCCATGTTTATAAAAAGGAACTGCAAGACAAGAGTGAGAAAAGCCGAATGACGGGAGGGAGGGAAGTCACAGCTCGGCGGAGCGAAAGGCTGAGATGAGGGAACACACACACACACACACACATATATATACTGGGTAGCTATACAAATTATGTGATGCTATGAATCGGGGCCAAGTGGGTTCCAGCACCAGGATTTTGCTACAGGTTGACTCAAAGGGCAGTGCCTAATTAAGTCCTCAGAAGCAATATAGGAAGCCTGGGCTCTGCTGACCACACACTTCCTAATGGATCTCATGGGATGAATGTTGGCTATAGTATCAGCAATGCCAATCAGTATCCAATGTGGCACCAGTTTGCTGCAACAATATGTTGATGGAGGCAAGAACAGTGGGGAGGCTGAGCCTGGGCACCACAATCATGGGGATCCCAGCTCCACAGGGATCAGATGACTTTCAGGAGAGGACCTGATCAGGAGGATTAAAAAAAGCAAGTTGGCTGGAATATAAACCTTGGGCCAATGGTGATATCCTAGGGCCTGGCAGGAGAACATTGCAGCAGCACCCAGGAGACTGCCACCTTCACTCTCCTGACCAGAAACCTTTCAGGAGGAGCTGAGTTGTGCTCACCTGTCTCTTCCTCCACCAGTTCCCATCCTCATGCCTTCCCCCCCTCCCTTTACAGGCCGGTTAGCATGCTATGGTATATGGCGGTGAAACTATTGTAATAACTCACCACGGGACTGCCTGATTTATCAGGCAATTTTTCAGTATGTTCCCCAAATGTTTCCTTTTAGTTCGCTATGATAGCAAGGGGAACTGGCCAATCAGAAAGGTTGCGGTATATCATGGTCAGGGAACCTGCCACCCTCCAGTTGTTACTGGACTCTCAGCTCCCATGACCATGGGACATGCTGCCTGGAGGATGATGGGAGTTGAAGTCCAGCAGCAACTCGAATACTCAAAGGCTTCGCACCCCTGGCAAATGCAAACTATACACCCCATGATGCTTCTATACCACTTTAAAGGTTGAATTCAGGCTCCTGACTATTAATTACGCCATATGATATTTCTGACGTGGTTCTGCTTAATAACACTCTAAGTGGAACATATCCGTTTGCAGAGAGGTAAGTTTCACTCTGCCCAATCTGCAGTAGGCGGCCTCCCTTCCTCACCTGTCCTTATCTCTGTCTTCTTTACTTGAAGATATCTCTCTCTTCTCTGACTCTCGGTCTCTGTCGTGGTTTGTCACAGAGGAGCTTCGCTCAGAGTCGCCGGGCTTTGGCCACTGTGGAGGTGTTGGGAACGATGGTGGCGTCCGGTGGAGTCTGTTCCATGGCTCATGGGGGTTGTTGAAGCTCTGGACATTGGGTCCTTCTTTGTGAGCAAAAATGCTATTGTGACCTAGAATTGGGAGGAAAGGGGAAAAGACTAGGTTAGTTCTCTTTGTGTGCCCCTCTTCGAACAAAAGACTTTTTGTCCCAAATAGGTTCTGCACAA